>NC_025997.2:20368218-20636999 GCF_000442705.2 Elaeis guineensis
TTTAGATTAGATCTAAAGTAGTTTCATGCTTATTTCATTTGTATTTGATTATAAATCAAACATGCAACTTGGTTGGTAGAACCATGTTGTAAAAATATTTTATAAACTTGAAAATTATTTTCAAAAAGTCAAACCCCAACCCTCAGCCCAAAACTTAATTGAGAATTAAGAAGTTGTTTGATTAGGTTCTAGGATTGTGAATTGAAGAACCTAAGACATAAACCATAACATATTGGGTTAATGGGTTAGTGGGAATTAGATCCATTAATTGGGTTAGATCTAAGGTTAGATTAAAGATGGACTTAATTAGAGAATTGACTAAGTCTAATCAATTATTGTCTTAGATTAGGTCAAGGATTTTTTAGATCAATTACAATAGTTGTAGTTGGTCAAGTCCATGTCTTTAACGAGAACCAAATGGACTTGATTCTTGACTAAGCGGTCTAGCATGAACTGTTAGGTTGATCTAATTGAAAACTAATTAAACCAGTTGGTGTCTAAGGTAAACCAAATCGGTGATTTTTAATTGGCAGCCCACTTACCTGGCCATTTTTGATGGGGTCTAAGGCAAGCTTTGGCAGACCCTCCCACGGATCGAACTTTCCTGACCTCTTGGTGAAATTATGTTTTGATCGGATCACTTGACAATTTGAGCTGACCTATGTCAGCTAGGTAAATCAGTGTGACTGATTTAGATGCTCCTAGACCAGCCCTTTTGATGATCTCCCTTAAGCTGACTTGGTGAAGCTAGTGGGAGGATCATGATAAGTTAGTTCATCTAACCTCCTCCTCTGAATCAATTAAATCTTCTAAAATTATTAGGTCCTTAAAATAAAATAGTTATGATGATAACTAGATCATAGCCTCCCATTAAGTGGATGATAATGGGTCCATCAGTTGGATAATCATTGGAGGCCCAAAGGCTTGGTGCTTATCGGCTGATGGAATTATCATTCATAATATGATTTCTTGACTGTATCTTTCTAAATGATGGTTACATTAGCCAACTAAAGTTAGGCCTAATCATTCATTGGCTAGATGGGCCAAGTATGGTCATGTTAATGGTTGGACCTAACCAGACCTATTTAGTGGAGGCCAAAGCCTACTGATTAGGGACTGGGGCAAAATTAAAATTACTAAAAATTATTTAGAGAGATAATTGGTTATGAACCTACTCTTAGATATACATGGGTTGGCCAACCAAAGTTGGGCTTGTGTGCAATCTAAGTGGATTCTAGTACCCACTAAGGAATTAGGGTAATTCCTCGAATTGACGGTAGAGGCTACCAATTCGAATAAAATAGTGGGAGAAACCTTTTGATTAAAGTCCAAATCTTTAGATTTAATAAATCAATTACTAATTAGGTTATGATTTTCTTTTGTACAGATATGGCCACTTTTCTATCACTCCGATCATTATTGGATAATGATATTTTGGTGGGACCCAACTTCGGTAGCTGGTATCGAAAGTTGAAGATAGTCTTGGAGCATGAACGGATCCTATATGTGATAATGGATCCTGCACCTGAGGAGCCAGCTGCCAATGCACGTGGAATAGTCGGAGACACTCACCAGAAGTGGCTCAGTGATTAGACCACAGTGCGCTGCATCATGTTGGCTGCCATGAGCAACGAGTTCAGTCGCAGATTTGAGACGACTCAACCTAAGGACATGCTTCAAGTGTTGGAGGATGCCTTTGGCACACCTGATGACGTGGAGAGGTACAAGACTAGTTGTGCCATCTTCAACGTCAAAATACGGGATGGTGCCTCTGTCACTGATCATGTATTATACATGATCGAGCTGATGGAGCATTTGAGCAAGCTCGGCTTTCTCTTGCATGAGCAGCTTGGGAAAGATGCAATATTGAACTCGCTACCCAAGTCTTATCTCCCATTCCTCACTCATTATAGAATGACAAAGCCTGAAGTAAACTACCACGGGTTACTGGGGTTGCTTCAGAACTTTGAGAAGGATCACCAACTCCATAAGGAGTCGGTGAACTTAGTGGGAGGTTCGTTTTCTGGTTCTCGACCCTTTAAGAAAAAGAAGAAGAATAAGAAGAAGAAAGTCAAGAAGGTGCAGTTCAGGCTGGAACATTAGTGCAGGGCCAGACCAGAAAGATCAAGCCCGATAAGAGTCAAACTGAATGCTTCTTTTGCAAGAAGCGGAGGCACTGGAAGAGGAACTGTCCTTAGTACATTATCTTCCTAGACCCAAACAGGAAGAGAAAGAAGCAAGCTATTGCTGGGCAAGGTATTTATATGATAACTCCTTATAATTTCTCTATTTGTGACATAACTACCTGGGTATTGAATACCGATAGCCCTTACCATATTTTGAATTCATTGCAGGGGTTGCAGGTCAGTAGGAGATTCGAGCAAGGCGAGAGGTTCTTGAACGTTGGAGATGGAAGATCAGTTTCAGTTCTAGCATTAAGAATCTTAAAACTTGTATTTGAGTCCTATACTGTTATTCTTAATGATTGTCATTTTTGTCCCAGTTTCTTTTTAAATATTATTTCTGTAGGCCTTCTGATCAAAAATGATTATGAAATTTCAATAAAGAAATAAGTTTGTAATATCATTATGAATGGTATTGCTATTTTTTGTAGATATTTGAATAATAGTGTGTATATGTTATCACAACCTGTTAACGTAGTCTATTCTACAAGCAAGCATCCTAGATTAGATAGTGTATCAAATATCTACTGATGGCACTGTAGCCTAGGTCATATAAATAAGAACAGAATAAACAGGTTGACTCAAGAGGAAATCTTTGAAGCCAGTGATTGTGAATCACTTCCAACCTGTGAGTCCTGTCTTCTTGATAAAATGATCAGGTTACCTTTTACTGAAAAAGGTAAGAGAGCTACTGAGCTCTTGGGCCTAGTACATATTGATGTATGCGGGCCCATGAGCACAAGTGCTAGAGGTGGATATTTTTACTTCATCACTTTCACGGATGATCTATCTAGATATGGATATGTCTATCAGATAAAACATACGTCGGATTCATTTGAAATGTTCAAACGATTCCGAAGTGAAGTAGAAAAATAAACTAGGAAGAGTATTAAAATTTTTCGATCTGAACGAGGAGGAGAATACCTTTCTGGTGAGTTTCTCACATATCTAAGAGAGAATGAGATTCTCTCTCAATGAACTCCTCTAGGAACTCCACAGCATAATGGTGTGTCTGAAAGGAGAAATAAGACTCTGTTAGACATGGTCCGATCTATGATGGGTTTTGCCAGCTTGCCGATATCCTTCTGGGGATATGCACTCGAATTGACCTATTATCTGTTAAATAGGGTTTCAAGTAAGTCTGTAATTAAGACTCCATATGAGATATGGATAGGGCGTAAGCCAGTATTTTTACACCTTAGGGTCTGGAGGTGTCCGGCCTATATCAAACGGTTAGTTACAGAGAAACTTGGACCTAGGTCTGATAAATGTACATTCATAGGGTACCCCAAAGAGACCAAAGGATATTTTTTCTATCATGCTGATGAACAAAAGGTGTTCGTCAGCTTTAAGACAACTTTTTTAGAAAAGGAGTTCCTTGGTGAAGGAATCGTTACCTCTAAGATTGAACTTGATGAAGTTCAACAGGTAGAAGGACCGACACCAATAGCTGAACCTGAGTCAGATTTGATTAGATCAGATCCTGAGCCCAATGTACTTGCACCATTAAGACGATCTGGTAGAGTACCGCATCAGTCAGACAGATACTATGGTTTTTTAGTCCGAAACGGTTATCCCATCGAACTCGATGAGAATGATGAGGATCCGATCACCTATATGGATGCAATGCAGAGACCTGATTCTGAGAAATGACTTGAAGCCATAAAATTCAAAATGGAGTCCATGAAGGTCAGTGATGTATGGACATTGATTGACCCACTTGAAGGGGTTAAATCCATTGGGTGTAAATGGGTCTTCAAGAGGAAGAGGGGTGCAGACAAAAAGGTGGAGACCTATAAAGCCCGTCTGGTTGCCAAGGGGTATCGTCAACATTATGGTATTGACTATAACGAGACGTTCTCTCCTGTGACAATGCTCAAATCCATTTGGATAATGCTTGCAATAGCTGCCCATCTGGATTATGAGATCTGGCAGATGGATGTAAAGACAACTTTCTTGAATAGAGAGCTGACCGAAGAGGTGTATATGATACAACCTGAGGAGTTTACATCCACAGATGAGTCCAAGGTGTGCAAGCTTCAGAGATCTATTTATGGATTGAAGCAAGCTTCTTGGAGTTCGAACATACATTTTGATAAGGTGGTCAAAACGTATGGCTTCGTTAAGAACGGAGAAGAGCCCTGCATCTATAAATGGGCAAATGGTCCAGTTGTGGTATTTTTTATCTTGTATGTGGATGATATTCTCTTAATAGAAATGACATCCCCACACTATAGGGAATAAAAGTTTGGTTGTCATCACAGTTCTCCATGAAGGACTTGGGTGAAGCATCCTACATCCTAGGGATGAAGATCTATAGGGATAGATCTAAAAAGATGCTTGAGTTATCCCAGTCCACGTACATAGACACTGTGCTGAAGAGGTTCAGCATGGAGAATTTCAAGAAGGGCTATCTACCGATAGGCCATGAAATTTTTCTCTAAGAAAGATCATCTGACAACTCCTGAAGAGAGAGAGTGTATGAGTAGAGTCCCATATGCTTCGACTATGGGATCTATCACGTACGCCATGATATGTACAAGGCCAGATATGGCATACTCACTAGGAGTAGTGAGTAGATACTGATCCTGAAAAAAACCACTGAAAAGTGGTTAAAGCCATCCTTAAGTATTTGAGAAATACTAAGGACCAATGGTTGGTTTATGGCAAGTCAGATTTGAAACTTGTGGGGTTCATAGACTCCAACTTTCTATCTGATCATGATGACAGCAGAAGCATGTCGGGTTATATCTTTACTCTAAATGGTGGAGCCATCTGCTGGAAGAGTTCCAAGCAGCATACTGTGGCAGACTTTGTTTGTGAGGTGAAGTACATTGCAGCATCGGATGCTGCGAAGGAAGCTGTGGCTGAGGAAATTCATCACCAAGCTCGGAGTAGCACCCTCCCTCGATGGTCCGCTCCTGCTTTACTGCGACAGCACTGGTGTCATAGCTCAGGTGAAGGAATCCAAAGCACACCAGCGGACGAAGCATATTTTGCGCTGCTTCTATCTGGTCCGAGAGATCGTGGATCGAGGTGACATCGACCTTCAGAAGATCAACAGAAAGGAGAACCTGACCGATCCCTTCACTGAAGCCCTGGTGATAAAGGAGTTCGACAATCACAAGTCAAAGATGGGTATTAGATACTGTGTCAAGTGGCTTTAGGGCAAGTGGAAGTTGTTGGAAAATATGTCCCAAAAGTCAATCGTCAACCTGTTGGCGGTTGAGCAACTTTATATTGTAATTGATTTGTTAATAAATAAAGTATATTTTTGATATTTTTATCATAAGTTTTTATCTTCTAATGAACTCTGTTGTTGTGATGAAGTCCTTAGGACTATTTAGGTTCGATAAAGAGAGGATTTATCGATTAGTCCTTAAAACTATTCACGACCAAATGATAGGCTGTTAATAAGGATGACAGCTTCTATCGAGCATAGATTGCTGTAGGCCATATGGGATGGTTGTTCTCTTAACCAAGAAGTATGAAGACACTGATATGGCATACAGGTGAGATATAAGGGTATATTATCATTGAACGTGACCAACTTCAGAGCATTCTGCTGTCAAGAATGTCTCTGATGGGATATAGATATAAGTGTCCCTTAGACCTGAGATCGCCTCAGTGACTTGCAAGCAACTCACTGTGCTTTGGTACTGGACTAACTGAATTTCTAATTCAGTGATGGAAGGTTTCTGGGCATAGTCAAGTACTTATGAAGTCAGAGTGTGATCAAGATGGGATTGACCACTCCAAGAGTTGGAAAAGAATGAGTCGCTGTATTTCAATTTAGCAAAACCTTGGCCAGGATAATCCATCAGATGGATTTGATGTTTTGAAATACAATGTGGACAACCTGATCAGAGTTGACAGTTGAACTCTGAGGTGTCCTATGAGCATTTTGGTCAAGGGGATGAATTATATGGAAACTATATCCGCATGGATTCTAAGGATGTTGTTCTACACATTCGACCTATCCGACCGTCGGGTACTATTGCTAGATGATCACTTTGATTGGTACAAAAATTTATTTCTGTACTACTAGTTTAGATTTGAACCTATGTGGTCACACACATTAGAGTTCACGATTCGATCGGATGGTTGATCAACGATTAAAAATCATTCTAGGGTTAAACGATCAATACGATATTTAACCTAGTGCAAGTATTGTAGGAGGATCGATTAGCAATTGGATTGCTAATTGGCTTAATTTGATTAAGATAATAGGTTGAGATTAAGTCTAATTGAATATAATTTAATTAGATTTGGTTTGGGCTTGATTGGATCAAGTCCAATTGGTTTATTGGATAAGCCAAGTGCAAGAAAAAACTAGTCCTAGTTCAATTAGGACTTGGGTCATCCTAATTTCTAATCAATTAAAAAATTAAATCAGATTTAAATTTAATTTAATCTAATTAAATTAAGTTTTTAATTAGATTAAGATCTATTTTAATTGGATTGATTTGGTTTGAGAAACCAAATTTGAACAAGTCATAGATTGAATCTTAGTAAGACTAGGATTCCACCTTGCGCCACCTTAGCCCCCCACGCCCACTCTCTCTTATTTTATACGATAAAACCTTTTCTCCCAGGCCTTCACGCATGTCCAAAGCTTTTCACTCTTTCTCTCTTACATGGAATGTGGTTGTGGACCAAGTCAAAGTAGGAATTAGTTTGGATTTTAAATTTTATGAGATAAATTTTTTAGAAAACCAAAACTCTTTTCTTATGGTACTAATTTTATCTAGATTTTTTTTGAGATTTTCATGGCTTTTATGGCATATATTGTGTGCCCTTTGGTGGTAGTCCATGGTAGAAAAAGGAGGGGGCGCCCAAGAGTTGGGCACCACTTGTCTTGCCCTGTTTGGATTTTTCTTGACTAGATATTTGACCTAGATAAAGATTCTTCATATGTCTTTATTTAAGATGAATTTCTTCTTGATATTTTTGTGGATTATTGAGCATTGAGAGTCCTTTGGGGTATGTAAAAATCAGGGAGAAAAAATGTTGGGGTGTGGAGATATAATAGACACAAAGCTAGGTGTCTAGGTGAGAGCAAAGAGAAGAAGAAGAGGGTCTTCTTCTAGGGTTGCTAAGTTCACCTCTTCCCTTCCTCCATCTATGAGTTTTCTGAAAGTATCTCACATCTAAAACTCTTTCTCCTACTTTTCATCTTTGTAAGAGTTCAAATCAATAAGGAGGCATCTGATCGACCATCGAAGAAAGATCAGCATAGTACTAGTATACTATGCTGATTTTCTGGACCAGGTCTTCTGATCGTGATTCGTGGGCTCGTGTGGATGACTCTTAGAGACCGAACGTATGTGCGGCTCACAATATCATCCTCAAGTCTAGATCAGCAAAGTTAGAATATCTAACTTGCAAGGTAATAGATCTGATCTATTATATTTTACATACATTAGATGTAGTATAGAAATATGTTGATATGATCAACATGTAGCTCTTGCTCTTTATATTTTAATTTTTGATTTAATGCCATGTAATAATCATATAATAGAATCTTAAAATTTGAGATTCTCTAATTTTATAAGTTAAATTTTGATTTATTTTAGTCTTCCACTGCCTGATCTTAAAAAAGTTTCAAGATCTAACCCTGAAACCCTAGATCTGGTTCCTTCATGCATGTATATTTTAAATTTTTTTTTTCTAAACAACGTAGTGAAATAGAAAATTAAAATATCTTTTAATCAACATCATGCATGAATAAGACACAAAGCACTAGGATCTATTTCATTGTTGAAATTGAATATATGCTGAAATTGAATATGTGATCGAATCGCATATCTGTTTTGCAAATCTTTTTTTTCAAATGTAGATCTAAAAGAGAATAGGTTCTTTCTGAGCCATGTAAGTGTCCGACCTCTATGAGTATTCACTTAGAATCAGTTTGGAACAATCTTCTTTGGTATTGATTTTTTTTCTCTGAAAAAAATCAACCACGAATCTGAATGAAGTCTAGATCGCGATCAACTCTTTGATTCTTTCCTTGATCTTCTTCTTCTCTTGCTTTTCTTTCCTTGATTATGAAGCAATCAAGGACTAGAAACCATCAAACAAAAGGGGACGCCCAAACTCCTTTGGGTGTGGAAGATGGGGGACGCCTAAGGCTTGGGCATTGGATCTTCAAGAGAGAAGAGAAGGGAGATGTAAGAGAGGGGGTGTGGGCTGCTCTATGGAGGCATGGGGCTGCTGGTTCAATTGCCTAGAGGCCTTAGGGAAGGTCTCTTTAAATAGACATAAGGTTTGAATCTTATTCAAAACCAAACAACCACTTAATACAACTCATACTTGCATTAGGAATCTTTATTCCTTTAGTTATTTGACTCTCTTTAGGAGATCCTTTAGGTGCCAACTATTGAAGCCTTTGCACCCATAAATATACATGCCACATGGCACCCATGGGACACCTATTGGGAAATATGTCTTGTTGGTGCAGAATTCTGCCGATGCCGGAGAAGCTGAAGTTGAGGGGATCACAGCCGCTGTAGGGATCTGTAAGAAAAGTCTAAACCAAAGTTGGGGGTGCTCCGGTAAGATCCTTCAATGCTCAAGTCAGTACTCTGCTTCAACAGAAATGGAGCACTCGAATGAAATTTTAGCAGAGTTTGAAGATAATGCTTACAGCTTAGAGGAGAACGTATCTGGGGGGTCTCTTTTATAGACGGGAGAGTATAACCGATTGACAGCGATGTCTGTAACTGCCTGGTAGTGGGCCGTTCGAGGCCACGTGAAGTTTGTTACGGAGAGTAGTGGTGTCCGTTGTCGTGACTTGCCGGAGAGTGGTGTGGCCACATGGAGTTTGTTACAGAGAGTGGAGTGGTGTCCGTTGTCGTGACTTGTCGGGGAGTTCGGGCCGGACGGTTGAAGCTCGGTTGGAACGTCTGGTGGAGTGGAATAGCTCTCTGTCTCAGCAATCTAGGAGTATCTCGGATGTTTCCAAGGTTGCTGATGGGTTAACTGTTGTTGGATGCCTTAGGTGTTGATGCTGCAGATGGAAATCATCTACTGTAGAAGCCCGGACGAAAACTTTCTGTTGGAGAAATCTGACTAGAGTCTGATTGCTAGAGAAGTTCGTCTAAAATTTGTCTGATATAGAAGCTTGTCTGAAGACTGTCCACTGGAGAGGTCCGGTTGCATGAGGAATCTGCTAGAAGGTCGATCGATAGCAAAATTCTGAAGGTGCTATAGAAGGTTGACCGATAGAAGAGTCTAGAAGGCATTATGGAAGTTCGTCCGCTGGAGGAGTCTGGAGGGCACTGTGGAAGGTCGACCGCTAGAGGGTTCTGGAGGAAATTTGTCCGTTGGAGGGGTCTGGTTGGCACTGTTGAAGTTCGGTTAGCGCTGTTGAAGGTTGATGGCTGGAGAGGTACGGAAGACACCAGAGACAGTCGGTCATTGTAGAAATCCGACTGCTGGAGCCCGTCCATTGTAGAAGTTCATCTAGAATCCATCTGCTGTAGAAGTTTGGATGGAGTTTGGTTCTTGTAGGAGTCCGGAAGGAGGTCGCTTACTGTAGAAGCTCAGATGGAGATCGATTGTCGTGGAAGTCCGGATGGAGATCGCTTATTGTAGAAGCTCGAACGAAGTCCACTTACCATAGAAACTCGGATGAAGTCCGCTTGTAATAGAAGTTCGGATGAAATTCGCTTACTGTAGAAGCTCGGATGAAATTCGAAAGGCGATCGACCACTGTAGAAACTTGGATGGAGTCTGACTACTGTAGAAGTCCTGCTGCTGGAGAAGCCCGAACATTGATGAAGTCTGGAAGAAGCTCGGAGTAAAGTCGATCGTGACAGGAGGAAGTTTGGAAGAGATTTGAAGAGTAGTCGATCACTGTAGAAAATCGACTGATAGTGAAGCCCAGAGAATATTTGGAGCAGTCCGATAGATGACTGAAGGAGCTCATTATTGGAGAAGTCCGGAGGGTACGATAGGAGTTTGTCCATTGGAGGAATCTGGAGGACACTGTGGAAGGTCGACTGCTGGAGGAGTCCGGATGGTACTATGGAAGCTCAGACGGTCGGGAGAGTTCAGAAAGATGCCGCACAAGGTCGGAAGCCAGAAGAGTCCTAGGAGGGTTGGCCTCTTACGAACTTCAACTGGGGTTATTTTATACCCAACACTAGTCCCCCTACTTTCGAGTTCGGATTTTGAATGAAGGAAGTAGAGAAAAATTTTCACAGCCGAAGTTGTCCCCCTTGATTTCCATACTCGATTGTTTCCAAATATTTTGGCGTTTGGCACGTCGGTGCTTGAGTCTTTTTAAAGAATTATTGGCCTTCAAAGGCTTTTGTAATGCACTCTTTACTAATGAAATGAAAATAAAATTTTTCATTACCTTATCTATTCTTGCTCTGAGTTATCGTTTATCGAGCTTCTCTTATCTTTTATCTTATTCGATGTCGACGTTGTTTGAAGGTTCCTGGTCATCGTCGTGTTGATTCGCCCTTTTTGTTCATGACCGAAGATCTTTTCGAGGTCATTCAAATTTGACACTTTCTCCCGGTGTTCGAGCTTGGGGCCCGAACTTCTCATTACTTTGAGGAAGTCTATTTTCTCTTGCCAGTGTTGGGTTCCCCCTTAGAGATCGAGGATTTTTGACAAGAGTTTTCTTCCTCGTTGAGATGAGGTCCCTTGTGTCTTGGATGTAGTTCATTTTTTTCTTATCTCTGGCGTAGCTTGTCGCTTTTTCTTTTTCTCTCTCTTTTTTTTTTAATGTTTAGGCGAGGGTTTTTCCTCTGCTCCTAACAGGGTTGTAGGGGTGTAGAGGAGCCGTTGAGGAGGCTTTTCCCCTCATCTGGTCTTAAACGACCAGGTCTTCATTTGTGTCAGGATGAGGTTCTCCTCCTATTCTCGACACAGTCAATTTCAGCTCATGTTAAGATGAGATTTTTCTCCTATTCCTAACAGGGCTGTGGGGGTGCACATAAGGGCTGTTGCGAGGGCCTCTCCCCCCATCCAGTCTCTTAATAATCGGGTCTTCGACTTTGCTCATGTTAGGATGAGGTTCTTCTCCTGTTCCTAACATGGCTGTGGGGGTGCATAAGAACCATTGCGAGGGCCTCTCCTCCCATCCGATCTCTTAATAATCGGGTCTTTGACTTTGCTCATGTTAGGATGAGGTTCTCCTCCTGTTCCTAACATGGCCGTGGGGGAAGATCCGACTTTGCTCATGTTAGGATGAGGTTCTCCTCCTGTTCCTAACATGGCTGTGGGGGTGCATAAGGGCCATTGCGAGGGCCTCTCCCCCCATCCGATCTCTTAATAATTGGGTCTTCGACTTTGCTTATGTTAGAACGAGATTCTCCTCCTTTTCCTAACATGACTGTGGGGGTGCATAAGGGCTGTTGCGAGGGCCTCTCCTCCCATCCGGTCTCTTAATAATCGAGTCTTCATTTGTGTCGAGATGAGGTTCTCCTCTTGTTCCTGATATGCTTAGTTTCGATTGTCTGAAGGAGCTACTCCCTATCGTTATAAGCTCATGTCAAAAGAAAAGATATGCGAATATGAAACTTTTATTTAAGGCAAAATTATCGGTAATACATTCGTAAATTTTTTGAATTCCATAGTCGTGGAAGGTCCGCTTCTCCGAGCTCTTTTAGATAGTATGTTTCGGGCCGGACTACCTCCCTGACTTCATATGGGCCTTCCCAGTTTGGGGTAAGTTTTTCTTGGTTCTGAGGTTGTGAAACAGTAGCTCGCCGAAGTACTAAGTCCCCCGCTCTGAAGGCTTTGCTTTTGACCCGGGAGTTGTAGTAGCGGGCTGCTTTCTGCTTGTAGGCTACCATCCGAACTTGAGCTGTCTCCCACTTTTCTTCTAACAAGTCGAGGTTGGCCTTGAGATCCTGTGAGTTGCGCTACTCGTCGAATGCCACGACTCACACCGATGGAAGCTTGAGTTCAATCGGGATAACGGCTTCTGTTCTGAAGGCTAAGACAAAGGGGGTCTCTCCCGTGGGCAGTCTTTGGGTTGTTCGATATGCCCATAACACATGATAAAGTTTGTCTGCCCAAGTTTCCTTTGCTTTTTCAAGTTTCACCTTGATTCCTTGCAACAGAGTCCTGTTAGTCACCTCGGCTTTGCCGTTTGCCTGCAGATGGGCTACTGACGTGAAGTTATGGGAGATGTTTAAGTCCTCACAAAATTCAGCAAACCTTGCTCCAGCAAATTGTCGCCCATTATCAGTAATGAGAGTTCTGGATAAGCCGAACCTACAAACGATTGACTTCCAGAAGAAGTCCTGCACTTTAGCTTCTATGATTTTTGCCAAAGGTTCGGCTTCGATCCACTTGGTGAAGTAGTCAATTGCCACCAGAAGGAACTTTCGCTGCCCGAACGTCATGGGAAAAGGTCCAAAGATATCTATCCCCCATTGTGCAAACGGCCATGGGGCACTCAAAGGTGTAAGTTCGGAGGCGGGCTATCTTTGGATATTCGCATATCTTTGACACCGATCATACTTTCTGACATATTCAATAGAGTCATGGTACATTATAGGCCAGTAATAACCTTGTCAGAGTAGTTTGTGGGATAAAGATTTGACCTCCAGGTGACTTCCATAGACTCCTTCATGTACCTCCTACAAGGCAAAGTCGGCTTCAGAAGGTCGGAGATATTTCAGGAGGGGCAAAGAGTATGACCTCTTGTACAACTTACCCTCATAAAGGATATATAGGGAGGAATAGTTTCTAAGCTTCCGAGCTTCTTTTGCATCATGAGGAAGAACCCCATCTTTGAGGTATGCAACCAGTGGGTCAATCTAGCTGGATTCATGGCTGATCTCCATTACAAGCTGTGGTTCTTCCGTACTTGGACATTTCAGAACTTCGAAGAGGACTTCTTTGGGTAGTTCAGCCAGAGCCAGTGTAGCCAACTTGGAGAGAAGATCGGCCCAGGTATTTTCTGCTCTTGGAATCTGCTTGATGTCAAAGCTGCTAAAGGCAAGGATGATCTCTTTTACCTTTTTGAGATACTTGGCCATACTA
This sequence comes from Elaeis guineensis, assembly GCF_000442705.2. Taxonomy (NCBI): domain Eukaryota; kingdom Viridiplantae; phylum Streptophyta; class Magnoliopsida; order Arecales; family Arecaceae; genus Elaeis; species Elaeis guineensis. Next base: position 20,381,412 of record NC_025997.2, read on the forward strand.
TCCTCCTGAGCTTCATAGTTTTCGCTGACTTATCCCACCACCAATTGGGAATCACTGTAGACTTGGAGCCGATCTACTTCTAATTCTTTGGCGATCTTCAGTCCTGCAATCAGAGCTTCATATTCTGCTCCGTTATTTATCGTAGAAAATTCAAAGCGCAGCGCGTACTCCATGATAATTCCTTCCAGATTGACCAAGATCAGGCCTGCACCCATGTTTGACATGTTGGAGGAACCGTCCACATAGAGGGCCCAAAAACCATCAGGGAGATCTGTTATTTCCTCAGGGGAGTTCGGTTGGAGTCCTGGGTTGTCAGCTTTACCTCGTTTAAGTTCGGCTTCTTCTAGGATAGTGCATTCCACTATGAAGTCTGCTAATATCTGGACTTTTATCATCGATCGAGGTCGATAGTTGATGTCGAATTTCATGAGCTCGACTGCCCATTTCGCTATCCTTCCGAAAGTATCCGCTCGATGCAGAACTGTCTTAATCGGCTGGTCGGTGAGCAATGTTATGGTGTGCCGTTGAAAGTAAGGTCGAAGCCTTCGGATTGCAATCAATAGTGCATAAGTTAGTTTCTCTAACTTAGTGTACCTGGTTTCAGCGTCTCTCAATACTCGACTTATGTAGTAGATCGGCCATTGAATTTTTATTTTTTTCTTAACCAGAACTGCTGCGAGAGCCACAGGGGAGACCGTCAGGTACAGGAACAACTTCTTTCCAGGTTTGGGCTTTGCCAATAGCGGAGGTGAGCCGAGGTAGTTCTTCAATTCTTCGAACGCTAGCTAACATTCAGTGGTCCAACAGAAGTTCTTCGGCTGCTTGAGTGTCTGAAAGAAAGGTAGGCACTATTCGGCCGACCTTGAGATGAAGCGATTCAGAGCTGCTACTCTCTTAGTAAGGTGCTGAACTTCTTTTATTGACATCGGGGCGGTCATTACCTGGATGGCCTGAATCTTTTTTGGATTTGCTTCGATCCCGCACCCCGATACCATAAAGCCCAAGAATTTTCCTGAGGTTACTCCAAAAGTGCACTTGGCTGGGTTCAGCTTCATCTTGTATTTTTAGAGGGCACTGAAGATCTCCTCAAGGTTGGCATTGTGGTTTGTTGGTGCAAAAATCCACCTGCATCGGAGAAGCTGGAGTCGAGGGAGTCGCGGTCACCGTCGGGACCTGCAAAAAAAGTCTAAACTGAAGGTGGGGTTGCTCCGGCAAGACCCTCCGATGCTCAAGTCAGTTTTCTGCCTCAACAAGAATGGAGTGCTCGAACGAAAATTCTAGCAGAGTTTCTAGGTAAAAATGAGAGCTTAGAGCTTATAGAATAACGTATCTGGGGTCTCCCTTTTATAGGCGGAGGGAGCGACAGACTGACAGCGATGTTTGTAACCGTCTGGCAGTGGGCTGCCCAAGGTCAGAAGGAATTTATCATGAGGAGTAATGGGGTGGAGTCATGGCTGTCACCATGGCTTGCCACGTGGAATCAGTTGCGGAGAGTGGAGCGACGTTCGTTGTCGCAATTTGCCAGGGAGTAGTGGAGCCGCATAGCACCCGCCGCAGGGAGTGGAGTAGATTCGCGGCCATTACTGCGGCCTGCCGCGTGGAGCCTATCGTGGGGGGTGGTGGAGCCGCACAGAATCCATCGCAGGAGGTGGAGCAGAGTCGTGGCCGTTACTGCGGCCTGCCAGGGGGCCCAGGCCTGTCGGTCGAAGTTCGGTTGGGGTCCGATCTCCGTGGGAGCCCGGACGGGAATCATTTGTCGAGGAGTCTCGGCCAAGGCCTCTCGCGATAGAGAATTGAAGTAGTTCGTTTGCAGCGGTAACTCAGAGTGGATCGCTTGCGACAGGAGCTCGAAGTCCGACTCCCGTAGGAGTCCGGATGAGGTCTACCTGTGACTGAAGTCGTGGGTGGAGTCTGGCTTCTATAGGAGTCCGGACGAAGTCTGCCTTCAGCCGGAGTCGGGGATGAGGTCCGGCTCCCATAGGAGTTCGGGCTGAGTCTACCTGCAATTGGAGTTAGGGATGAAGTCCGGCTCCCGTAGGAGTCCGGGCGAAGTCTACCTGCAATTGGAGTCGTGGGCGGAGTCCGGCTCCCGTAGGAGTCCGGATGAAGTCTGCCTGCAATTGGAGTCGTGGGTGGGGTCCGGCTCCCGTAGGAGTCCGGACGAAGTCTGCCTGCAGTTGGAGTTGTGGGCGAAGTCTGGATCCCGTAGGAGTCCGGATGAAGTCTGCCTTCAGCCGGAGTCGGGGATGAGGTCCGGCTCCCGTAGGAGTCTGGGCTGAGTCTACTTGCAATTGGAGTTAGGGTCGAAGTCTGGCTCCCGTAGGAGTCCGGACGAAGTCTACCTACAATTGGAGTCGTGGGCGGAGTCCGGCTCTCGTAGGAGTCCGGATGAAGTCTGCCTGCAATTAGAGTCGTGGGCGAAGTCCAGCTCCCGTAGGAGTCCGGACGAAGTCTGCCTGCAGCCGGAGTCAGGGATGAGGTCCGGCTCCCATAGGAGTCCGGGCAGAGTCTAACTGCAATTGGAGTTAGGGGTAAAGTCTGGCTCCCGTAGGAGTCCGGGCGAAGTCTACCTGCAATTGGAGTCATGGGCGGAGTCCGGCTCCCGTAAGAGTCTGGACGAAGTCTGCCTGCAATTGGAGTCATGGGCGAAGTCCGGCTCCCGTAGGAGTCCGGACGAAGTTTGCCTGCAGCCAGAGTTGGGGACGAGGTCTGGCTCCCGTAGTAGTCCGGGCAGAGTCTACCTGCAATTGGAGTCGTGGGCGAAGTCCGGCTCCCATAGGAGTCCGGACGAAGTCTGCCTGCAATTGGAGTCGTGGGCGGGGTCCGGCTCCTGTAGGAGTCCGGACGAAGTCTGCCTGCAATTGGAGTCGTGGGCGAAGTCTGGCTCCCGTAGAAATTCGGATGAAGTCTGCCTTCAGTCGGAGTCGGGGATGAGGTCCGGCTCCCGTAGGAGTCCGAACTGAGTCTACCTGTAATTGGAGTTAGGGGCGAAGTCCAGCTCTCGTAGGAGTCTGGGCGAAGTCTACCTACAATTGGCATCGTGGACGGAGTCTGGCTCCCGTAGGAGTTCGGACAAATCTGCCTGCAATTGGAGTCGTGGGCAAAGTCCGACTCTCGTAGGAGTCCGGACGAAGTCTGCCTGCAGCTAGAGTCAGGGACGAGGTCCGGCTCCCATAGGAGTCCGGGCAGAGTCTACCTGCAATTGGAGTTATGGGGGAAGTCCGGCTCCCGTAGGAGTCCGGGCGAAGTCTACTTGCACTTGGAGTCGTGGGCGGAGTCCGGCTCCCGTAGGAGTCCGGACGAAGTCTGCCTGCAATTGGAGTCATGGGCGAAGTCCGGCTCCCGTAGGAGTTTGGACGAAATCTTCCTGCAGCCGGAGTCGGGGACGAGGTCCGGCTTCCGTAGGAGTCCGGGCAGAGTCTACCTGTAATTGGAGTCATGGGTGGAGTCCGGCTCCCGTAGGAGTCCGGACGAAGTCTGCCTGCAGCAGGAGTCGGGGATGAGGTCCGGCTCCCGTAGGAGTCCGGGCAGGGTCTACCTGCAATCAAAGTCAGGGGCGAAGTCCGGCTCCCTTAGGAGTCCGGATGGAGTCTACCAGCAGTCGAGGTCGGGGATGGGGTCCAGCTCTTGTAGGAGTCCGGGCGAAGCCTTCAAGCAGTTGAGATCGGGGATGAAGTCCGAACGGAGTCCTCCTGCGGCCGGAGTCGGAGACGAGATCCGACTCCCGTAGGGGTCCGGGCTGAGTCTTCCTGCAATTGGAGTTGTGAGTGAAGTCCGACTCCCGTAGGAGTCCGGACGAAGTTTACCTGTAAGTGAAGTCGTGGGTGGAGCCCGGCTCCCGTAGCCTGTAAGTGAAGTCATGGGCGGAGCCTGGCTCCCGTAGGAGTCCGGGCGAAGTCCGCCTGCAGCAGGAGTCGGGGACGAGGTCCGGCTCCCGTAGGAGTCCGGATGGAGTCTACCTGCAATCAAAGTCAGGGATGAAGTTCGGCTCCCTTAGGAGTCCGGACGAAGTTTACCAGCAGTCGAGGTCGGGGATGGGGCCCAGCTCCCGTAGGAGTCCGGACGAAGTTCAGCTGTAGTAGGAGTCGGGGATGAAGTCCGGCTCCCGTAGGAGTCCGGACGAAGTTCACCTGCAGTGGAAGTCGGGGATGAAGTCCGGCTCCCGTGGGAGCCCGGATGAAATTTGATAGTTGTAGGAATCTATCGTTGGTGAAGTTTAGTTGTTGACGAAGTCCGAGGTAGTTCGGATTGGAGTTGAACCTGGCTGAAGAAGTCTGGAAGGGATTCAGGGAACAGCTGATAGTCGTAGAAGATCGACTGGCGGCGGAGCTCAGTGAGCACTTGGGGCGGCTTGATAGATGACTGGGGGGACTCATGTCGAAGGAGCTCGGGTTGTGCAGTGGGAGTTCATCCGTCGGAGGAATTCAGTCAGTACTGTGGAAATCTGGCTGTTGGAGAAGTCCGGAGAGATACCATTTGCAGTTGAAAGCTGGAGGAGTCCTGAGAGGGTCAATCCTGTCAAAAACTTTGACTGAGGGTATTTTATACCCAACACTAGTCCCCCTACTTTCGAGTTCGAATTTCGAATGAAGGAAGTACAGAGAGATTTTCACAGCCGAAGTTGCTCCCTTGATATCCGTGCGCAATCATCCTCAGATATTTAGGCATTCAATACGCGTGCGCTGGAGTCTTTTCAAATCGAGGCGATCCGAAGAGGCTCTTTTGGAACCCGCAGTGGAACGGTGCTCAAGGTGTGGCGCAATAAAGGCTCTGTCAGGAGAAGATGGTCGAAAAATTTCCCGAGCTCGATCTTAGCTTCTTGGACGAGGCGTCCGAGGATGAAGCTAGACCCTCCACCGCTGTCGCAGCAACTGTGGACCACCTCCCAGAGGTGCCGAGTCTCCCCGTTGGTCCAGAGGTCCGAGACCTCTAACCTTGTATTCTTCCTTTATTGCAATTTTTCTTCTTTCTTTTGTCTTCAAGAAATTTTTAGTCAATAAAATTGGTCTCCTCCTTATGGGGGACTTTTCTTCTCTTCTTTTTCTTTCTTTCTTTCTTCTTCTTTGTAATGAGCTGCGTCTTAACGCGTTGACCTCCCGATGGCAGTGCCCTGCCGATGCACTCTCCTTGCCACAGGGAATTCCACTGAGGTCCACAATCCAACATCTGAGAAAGAAAGTTTGTCATTTGATAGGAAGGTCGAAGGAGATGGAGGACGAACTTTCTAGACTGAGGGAGAGTCACTTAGAGGCTACTGTGGAGGCCGCGCACTTCCGGAACCTCCATGTGAAAGGAATCATGGATTACAACCGGAGGAAGGCGAACTTTGAGAAGGAGCTCGAGGAACACCGGAAGCACACCAGCGATCGATCCTGGGTTCAGACCTCCAAGATCAGCTCTCTCGAAGCGGAGTTGGCGGCTGCACGGGAGAAGATCGGCCAACTGGAGGGGGGCTCGTCTTGGCTTGCAACCCAAGCCGAACGTGAACAAAACTGGTCGAAGAAATTCTCCGACCTTCAGCAACAGCTTCAAGATGCCGAGTGGAACTATAATGCATATTGGGCCAGCTGGTGCAAGCAGGTGGATGACTACAGGAGGAGGCTCCAAGCGTCAATCGATGAAGTTGCCCACCTTCGAAGGCGGTTATCTGAAGGAGCCCAGCTCGTTTCGGCTCGGGACTCTGACGAACTTTGATCCCTGAGGGAAACCACGGGAGAGCTATCCGTCGCCCTCGGGGAGGGGAAGGTCGAGCTACAGCGGTTGAAGATCCAGCTGGCATATGATCTGTAGGTGGTCAAGGATGCGGAGGCGGAGTCCGAAGTCCTAAGGAAGAGACTTCAGGAGTCGGAGGGTGAAAGTCGACGATTCCACTGGATGTTCCAGGACATGCTGCTGAAAAAGAGAGAGCTAGAAGAAGAAGTTGAAAATCTGAGGCAGTCCCTGATAAGGAGTGAAGTAATTAATTCAAGGTCGGAAGGAGCAGAGCTTTCCTAGGGCTCTTTTTGCCTTCCGTCTTCCCATGTATATATTTTTTCTTTTGTTGTTTTGTCTTGTTCTTGTTGTTTTGCTTTTCTTCCTTTAGCCTGCTGGGCTTTGTAGTGTGTATTTTGTGAATAAAATGAAAAGGAGATTTTGTGTTACCTCGTCCATGCATTGCATTAAATTATCATCCGCCAAACTTCTTTTATCTCTTGACTTGTTCGACGTCGACGTAGTTTGAAGATTTCCAGCCGTTATCGTGTTGTTTTACTTTTCTTGTCGCCTTTCTTTCTCTTCCCTTTTTTTTTTTTTGCCTTCAGGGCTTTGTTATGCGTAGTTAGCTAATGAAATAATAAGAAGATTTTGCATGACCTTGTTCAATCTTGTATTAGGCCGTCGTTCACCGAACTTCTTTTGTCTTTCGGCTTGTTCAACGTCGGTGTCATTTGGAGGTGCCCAGTCGTCGCCACGTTGATTTGCTTTTCTTGTCGTCCATGGCCGTAAGCTCGAGCTCGTGGTCTGAATTTTGCATTATCTTGAAGGAGTCATTATTTTCTTGACCCATGTCGAGAGCCTTCTTAGAGACCGGAGATGTTTGGTAGGAACTCCCGTCTTTGTTGAGACGAAGTTCCCTATGTCTTTGGTGTAGTTTGTTTTTCATCTGTTGTCGATGTAGTTCATCGCTTTTCTTTTTAATTTTCCTCCTCTTTTCTGAGTGAGGGTCCTCCCCTTGCTTTTCGTGGGGTCGCGTAGAGGTGTAGAGGTGCCATTGAGGGGACTTTTCCCTTTATCCGATCATGTTGGGCGATCGGGTTTTTGTCATCGTCAGGATGAGGTTCTCCTTCTGTTCTTGGCGTAGTCGATCTCAGCTCAGGTTAGGATGAGATTTTTCTCCTGTTCCCAATGGGGCTGTGGAGGCACATATGGGTCGTTGCAAGGGCCTCTCTCTCCATCCGGTCTAAAAGAATCGGGCCTTCGACTTTACTCATATCAGGATGAGGTTCTCCTCCTATTCTCAACATGGCTGTGGGGGTACATAAGGGCACTGTAAGGCCTCTCCCCCCATCCGATCTAAAAGAACTGAGCCTTTGACTTTGCTCATGTTAGGACGAGGTTCTCCTCCTGTTCCTAACATGGCTGTGGGGGCACATTAGGGCGTTGTAGGGCCTCTCCCCCATCCAGTCTAAAAGAATTGGGCCTTTGACTTTGCTCATGTTAGGACGAGGTTCTCCTCCTGTTCCTAACATGGCTGTGGGGGCACATTAGGGCATTGCAGGGCCTCTCCCCCCATCCGGTCTAAAAGAATCGGGCCGTTGACTTGGATCATGTTAGGATGAGGTTCTCCTCCCATTCCTAACATGGCCATGGGGGCACCTAAGGGCCGTTGTATGGGCCTCTCCCCCAATCCGATCTTAGATTAATCGGGCTTTTATTTTGCTCATGTTAGGGCGAGGTTCTCCTCCTGTTCTTAACATGACTTTATTTTGATCGTTTGAAGGGGTTATCCCCTGTCGTAACAAGTCCATGCCAAAAGGGAAAGACATGCAAAGTCGAAAAGAATTTTGATTCAAAGCAAAGTCGTTTGTAATACATTTATAGATTTTTTGAGTCCCATGGCCGTGGAAGGTCTGCTCCTCCTTGAGGTCCTCCGGTGATGGAGTTGATGATCCCGATTGGAGGCCGATCTCCAGGCTGCTCTTCCCTCCTTGGCGGCTCAGGTTGCGGCAGGGCCCTTGGCCGATCTTCTCTACCCTCAGACCGACGTCGAATGAATCTGTCGAGCCGACCTCATCGGATGAGCTCCTCGATCTCGTCTCGGAGTTGGATGCATTCCTTCATGTCGTGGCCGTGGTCACGATGGTAGGGGCAGAACTTGTTCGGATTGCACTTCTCGGGGTGCGTGCGCATCCTCTCTGGCCTAGGGAGCTGCTCTCTGACCTCCATCAGCACCTGGATTTTCGTTGCGTTGAGGGGGGCATAGTTACGGAATCTTCCTGGGGGAGAACCCCATCGAGCCTGACGATCCGAGCTTCCTTGCCTGCATGCCCGGGGAGGAGTCTGGATGCGTTTGTGCCCGGGAGGAGTTCGAGAACGTGGCCGAGCTTCTCTCAGCCCTTTTTCAACTGCGGGCTTATTCGGGTCTCCCGCCTGCCGCTCTCTCGCGGCCTCTTCATCCTTCATTTTGAAGGCTTCTTCAGCTCGAGCGTACCCTTCCACCTGAGCCAGTAGATCAGCAAAATTTTTGGGGTACTTCTTTTCCAAGGAGAACAAAAGGTCGTTCTTCTGAAGGCCGCCCTTCAGAGCGGCCATCGCTACCGACTGATCCAAGTTCCGGACCTCCAGTACGGCGACATTGAAACGGTTGATGTAGGCCCGAATGGACTCCCCCTCCCTCTGCTTGATGTTGATGAGGGACTCCGAACCCTTCCGGAGACGCCGGCTGCTAACGAAGTGAGCCACAAACTGGTAGCTCATCTGATCAAAGGAAAAAATGGTACCCGACTTCAGCGTCGAGTACCAGTTTCTCATTGCGCCCTTCAAGGTGGATGGAAAGGCTCGGCACAGGATGGCGTCGGGCGCACCATGAAGCAGCATCCGGAAGACCTCCAGGTGGTCAACCGGATCTGAAGTCCCATCGTAGCTCTCAAATTGAGGGAGCTTGAAGTTTGACGTGATCGATTCCTGCATGATCATTTGAGAAAAGAAAAGGTCAGTATAAATATCCTCACCATAAGCAGGGGGAGCGTGGCAGAGTTCTTCGATCTGCCGGTTCATCTCCTGGAGTCTCCGGTCCAGAAAATCTTCTCGACTATGGGTCTCGAGGGTCCTCTGACAGAATGGGGGTAGAGATCTCCCAGGGGTGGAATTGTGATCCGACTGAGGGCTCTCCACCCTCGGATTCATCTTTCCGGGAAAGACGGGGCGGCTGGCCCAAGTGGCCCGCCCCACCATCGGATTCTGGTGTTTCGATGATGCTCTTTTCGGTCGCACTGACGTCTGCGGCTGTTGCTGCTGTTGCATGGTCTGCACAGCTTCAGTGAGGCCTCTGACCTACTGTACCAGTAGGTCAAACTACTCTGCGCCAACCATCATTGCCGGAGGAGGAGGAGGCTGGGAAATGAGAGGTGAGGCCGAAGCCTGCGATCTGGCCGTGGAGGCCATGGATTGTCGTGTGGATGCCTTGTGGGGAGGCATCGTGCGAGGACCGAGTGGAGGAAGGAGGAGGGGATACCGAAAAAGATGATCGGAGGCGGTCCCATTGAGCGCTCCTTTAAGAACAAGGGTACTGCGAAGACACAGGCCCTCCTTCCTCTAGTGCCAATCCTGTTGGTGCAAAAATCTGCCTACGTCGGAGAAGCTGGATTCGAGGGAGTCGCGGTCGCCGTCGGGATCTGCAAAAGAAGTCTAAACCGGAGGTGGGGTTGCTCCGGCAAGACCCTCCGATGCTCAAGTTAGTTCTCTGCCTCAACAAGAATGGAGTGCTCGAACAAAAATTCTGACAGAGTTTTTAGGTAAAAATGAGAGCTTAGAGCTTATAGAATAACGTATCTGGGGTCCCCCTTTTATAGGCGGAGGGAGCGACAGACTGACCGTGATGTTTCTAACTGTCTGGCAGTGGGCTGCCCATGGTCAGGAGGAATTTATCATGAGGAGTAATGGGGTGGAGTCGTGGCTGTCACCATGGCTTGCCACGTGGAATCAGTTGCGGGGAGTGGAGCGGCGTTCGTTGTCGCGACTTGCCAGGGAGTAGTGCAGCCGCGCAGCACCCGCCGCAGGGAGTGGAGCAGATTCGCGGCCATTACTGCGGCCTGCCGCGTGGAGCCTGTTGTGGGGGGTGGTGGAGCCACAAAGAATCCATCGCAGGAGGTGGAGCAGAGTCGTAGCCGTTACTGCGGCCTGCCAGGGGGCCCAGGCCTGTCGGCCGAAGTTCGGTTGGGGTCCGATCTCTGTGGGAGCCCAGACGGGAATTATTTGTCGAGGAGTCTCAGCCAAGGCCACTCACGGTAGAGACTTGAAGTAGTTCGTTTGCAGTGGTAACTCGGAGTGGGTCGCTTGTGATAGGAGCTCGAAGTCCGGCTCCCGTAAGAGTCCGGATGAGGTCTACCTGTGACTGAAGTCATGGGCGGAGTCCGGCTTCCATAGGAGTCCGGACGAAGTCTGCCTTCAGTCGAAGTTGGGGATGAGGTCTGGCTCCCGTAGGAGTCCGGGCTGAGTCTACCTGCAATTGGAGTTAGGGATGAAGTCCGGCTCCCGTAGGAGTCCGGGCGAAGTCTACCTGCAATTGGAGTCGTGGGCGGAGTCCGGCTCCCGTAGGAGTCCGGACGAAGTTTGCCTGCAATTGGAGTCGTGGGCGGGATCCGGCTCCCGTAGGAGTCTGGACGAAGTCTGCCTGCAATTGGAGTCGTGGGCGAAGTCCGGCTCCCGTAGGAGTCCGGACGAAGTCTGCCTTCAGCTGGAGTCGGGGATGAGGTCCGGCTCCCATAGGAGTCCGGGCTGAGTCTACCTGCAATTGGAGTTAGGGTCGAAGTCCGGCTCCTATAGGAGTCCGGGCGAAGTCTACCTGCAATTGGAGTCGTGGATGGAGTCCGGCTCCCGTAGGAGTTCGAACGAAGTCTGCCTGCAATTGGAGTCGTGGGCGAAGTCCGGCTCCCGTAGGAGTCCGAACGAAGTCTACCTGCAGCCGGAGTCAGGGATGAGGTCCGGCTCTCGTAGGAGTCCAGACAGAGTCTACCTACAATTGGAGTTAGGGGCGAAGTCCGGCTCCCGTAGGAGTCCGGGCGAAGTCTACCTGCAATTGGAGTCGTGGGCGGAGTCTGGCTCCCGTAGGAGTCCGGACGAAGTCAGCCTGCAATTGGAGTCGTGGGCGAAGTCTGGCTCCCGTAGGAGTCCGGACGAAGTCTGCCTGCAGCTGGAGTCGGGGACGAGGTCCGGCTCCCGTAGGAGTCCGGGCAGAGTCTACTTGCAATTGGAGTCGTGGGTGGAGTTCGGCTCTCATAGGAGTCTGGAAGAAGTCTGCCTGCAATTGGAGTCGTGGGCGGGGTCCGGCTCCCGTAGGAGTCCGGACGAAGTCTGCCTGCAATTGGAGTCATGGGCGAAGTCCGGCTCCCGTAGGAGTTCGGACGAAGTCTGCCTTCAGCCGGAGTCGGGGATGAGGTCCGGCTCCCGTAGGAGTCTGGGCTGAGTCTACCTGCAATTGGAGTTAGGAGCGAAGTCTGGCTCCCGTAGGAGTCTGGACGAAGTCTACCTGCAATTGGAGTCGTGGGCGGAGTCCGGCTCCCGTAGGAGTCCGGATGAAGTCTGCCTACAATTGGAGTCGTGGGCGAAGTCCGGCTCCCGTAGGAGTCCGGACGAAGTCTGCCTGCAGCCAGAGTCGGGGACGAGGTCCGGCTCCCGTAGGAGTCCGGGCAGAGTCTACCTGCAATTGGAGTTAGGGGCGAAGTCTGGCTCCCGTAGGAGTCCGGACGAAGTCTACCTGCAATTGGAGTCGTGGGCGGAGTCCGGCTCCCGTAGGAGTCCGGACGAAGTCTGCCTGCAATTGGAGTCGTGGGCGAAGTCCGGCTCCCGTAGGAGTCCGGACGAAGTCTGCCTGCAGCCGGAGTCGGGGATGAGGTCCGGCTCCCGTAGGAGTCCGGGCAGAGTCTACCTGAAATTGGAGTCATGGGCGGAGTCCGGCTCCCGTAGGAGTCCGGACGAAGTCTGCCTGCAGCAGGAGTCGGGGATGAGGTCCGGCTCCCGTAGGAGTCCGGGCAGAGTTTACCTGCAATCAAAGTCAGGGGCGAAGTCCGGCTCTCTTAGGAGTCTGGACGGAGTCTACCAGCAGTCGAGGTCGGGGATGGGGCCCGGCTCCCGTAGGAGTCCGGGCGAAGCCTTCCAGCAGTTGAGATCGGGGACGAAGTCCGGATGGAGTCCTCCTGCGGTCGGAGATGAGATCCAGCTCCCGTGGGGGTCCGGACTGAGTCTTCCTGCAATTGGAGTTGTGAGTGAAGTCCGGCTCCCGTAGGAGTTCGGACGAAGTTTACTTGTAAGTGAAGTCATGGGCGGAGCCCGACTCCCGTAGCTTGTAAGTGAAGTCGTGGGCGGAGCTCGGCTCCCGTAGGAGTCCGGGCGAAGTCCGCCTGCAGCAGGAGTCGGGGATGAAGTCCGGCTCCCATAGGAGTCCGGGTGGAGTCTACCTGCAATCAAAGTCAGGGACGAAGTCCGGCTCCCTTAGGAGTCCGGACGAAGTTTACCAACAGTCGAGGTCGGGGATGGGGCCCGGCTCTCATAGGAGTCCGGACGAAGTTCACCTACAGTAGGAGTCGGGGATGAAGTTCGGCTCCCGTAGGAGTTCGGACGAAGTTCACCTACAGTGGAAGTCGGGGACGAAGTCTGGCTCCCGTGGGAGCCCGGATGAAATCTGGTAGTTGTAGGAATCTGCCATTGGTGAAGTTCAGCCATTGACGAAGTTCGGGGTAGTTCGGATTGGAGTTGAACCTGGCTGGAAGAAGTCTGGAAGGGATTTGGGGAACAGCTGATAGTCGTAGAAGATCGGCTAGCGGCAGAGCTCAGTGAGCACTTGGGGCGGCTTGATGGATGACTGGGGGGACTCATGTCGAAGGAGCTCGGGTTGTGCAGTGGGAGTTCGTCCGTCGGGAGAATTCAGTCAGTACTGTGGAAATTCGGCTGTTGGAGAAGTCCGGAGAGATACCATTTGCAATCGAAAGTCGGAGGAGTCCTGGGAGGATCAATCCTGTCAAAAACTTCGGCTGAGGGTATTTTATACCCAACATGGTTCATTGAGGATTTGCTTTTTACAAGCATGTCATCCACGTAGACCTTCATGTTATGGCCGATCTGCTCTTTGAAGATCTTGTTCACCAGCCGTTGATAGGTCACCCCTACATTTTTGAGGTCAAAAGGCATGACCCTATAACAGTAAAGACCACGATTAGTTATAAAAGCAGTCTTTTCTTCATCTTCTGATGCCATCTTGATTTGATTGTAGCCAAAAAATGCATCCATGAAAGTGAGAAGCTCGTGGCCCGAGGTTGCATCCACTAATTGGTCAATTCTTGGTGGAGGATAACTGTCCTTTGGGCAGGTTTTGTTCAGCTTTTTGAAGTCTATACACATCCTCCACTTGCCGTTCACCTTCTTGACGAGAACCACATTGGAGACCCAGTTCGGATAGTTGACTTCTCTGATGAACCCAGCTTTCAGGAGTTTATCAACTTCCTCAGCTATTGCCTTCTGCCTTTCCGATGCATGACCTTGGATTTTTTTCTTAATTGATCGATGTTTGGGATCAACAGCTAGACAGTGTTCCATGACTTCCGTATCAATCCCCGACATGTCCGTCGGAACTCAAGCGAAAACTCCATATTCTTTTGTAGAAAATTGATGAGCTGTGTCCGTACCTCTTCTCCCAGGTTGGAGCCGATCTTCACCACATGCTCTTCATTCCCATTGTTCAAAGGAATTGAGACAAGATCTTCAATTGGCTCACTCCGTTCTTTAGTAAGGTCGTCGCGGGTGTCTAATCCATCAACCAGACAGGGGTCAGACTGACCATTTCTTTGTAAGGCTATGTGATAGCAGTGTCTTGCCAGGACTTGATCTCCTCTGACCTCTCCAACCTCTTGGCTTGTAGGAAATTTTAATTTCAAATGGTAGGTCGATACCACAGCTCGGAGGGCGTTGAGGCCAAGTCGGTCGAGTATTGCGTTGTAGGCTGACGGCGCCCTTACTACCAGGAAATCCACTTGCGCTCTAGATTGTTTCGGGCACCGACCTGCAACTATGGTCAAAGTTATTACTCCTTCCACTGGCACAGCATCGCCAGTGAACCCTACCAATGGGGAGGTTATCGGTCCTAATCGATCATTCGGAATGGATATTTTTGAGAATGCATCATAAAATAAAATATCGATCGAGCTTCCATTATCAACAAGAATGCGGCGTACATCATAGTCAGCAATATTTAAAGAAACTACAACCACATCATTATGGGAGAATTGAATCTCCTGGGCATCTTCTTCAGTAAAGGTTATAGATTCTTCAGTCCTCTGCCGCTTGGGCGGTCCGACCGATCCACTGGCTGCTCCCCGTCGGGGTCCTCCAGAGATGGTGTTGATGATCCCGATTGGAGGTCGATCTTGAGGCTGTTCTTCCTTCCTTGGTGGCTTTGGTTGTAGTAGGGCCCTCGACCGATCTTTCCTACTTTCAGGCCGACGTCGGATGAATCTATTGAGCCGACCTCATCTGATGAGCTCCTCGATCTCATCTCGGAGCTGAATGCACTCCTCTGTGTCGTGGCCGTGGTCACGATGATAGAGACAAAACTTGTTAGGGTTGTACTTTTTGGAGTGTGTGTGCATCCTTTCCGGCCTTGGCATCTGCTCCCTGATCTCCATCAGCACTTGAGTTTTTGGAGCATTGAGAGGGGCGTAGCTGTGGAATCTTCTTGGGGGAGAGCTCTGTCGAACTCTACGATCCAAGCTTCTTTGCCTATGAGCTTGGGGGGGGGGGAGTTCGGACACGCTTGTGTCTGGGGGGAGTTTGAGAACATGGCCGAGCTTCACTCGATCCTTTTTTAGCTGTAGGCTTGCTGGAGTTACCTGCCTGCCGTTCCTCCACAGCCTCCTCGTCCTTCAGCTTGAAGGCTTCCTCTGCTCGGGCATATCCTTCAGCCCGAGCCAGTAAATCAGCGAAGTCCCTAGGATACTTCTTTTTTAAGAAAAATAGAAGGTCATTCTTTTGAAGATCACTCTTCAAGGCGGCCATTGCAACTGATTGGTCCAAGTTTCGGACCTCCAATGTAGCGGCGTTAAAACGGTTGACATAAATTCAGATGGATTCTCCCTCCTTTTGCTTGATGTTGATGAGGGACTCCGAACCTCTCTAGGGATGTTGGCTGCTGACAAAATGAGTTGTAAACTGGTGGCTCATTTGATCAAAGGAGAAGATAGTACCTGACTTCAGTGTCGAGTACCAATTTCTTGCTACTCCCTTTAAGGTAGATAGAAAAGCTCGACACAGGATGGCGTCTGGTGCACCATGGAGCAGCATCATTGTCCGAAAGGTCTCCAGGTGGTCAACCGAATCTGAGATCCCGTCGTAGCTCTCAAATTGGGAGAGCTTGAAGTTCGGTGGGATCGGTTCCTGCATAATCTTTTGAGAAAAAGGAGGGTCAGTACAGATATCCTCACCATAAGCAGGGAGAGCATGGCAGAGCTCTTCTATCCGTCAGTTCATCTCTTAGAACCTTTGATTCAGGAGATCCTCTCGATAGCGAATCTCGAGGGTCTTCTAGTAGAACGAAGGTAGGGACCCTCCGGGGGTGGAATCGTGATTAGACAGAGGGCTCTCTGCCCTCTGCTTTCCCTTTCTGGGGGATACAGGGTGACTGGCCCAAGTGGGCCGTCCGATCGTCGGATTCTGAAACTTCAGCGATGCTCTTTCTAGCCGCACAGATGCCTGTGGCTGCTGTTGCTGCTGCATGGTCTGCACCACTTCGGTGAGACCCCTAACCTGCTGAGTCAGCAGGTCAAACTGCTCCATGCCGACTGCCGTTGTCGGAGGAGGAGGAGCTTGAAAAACTGGAGACGAGGCCGGAGCTGGCGGATCTTGCCGAGATTTGACCATGGAGGCCGTAGATCGCCTGGTGGATGCCTTTCGGGAAGGTATCGGGTTGGGATCTGGCCGGAGAAGAAGAAGAAGATGTCGAAGAAGATGATCAGAGACAGTCCCATTAAGTACTCCTTTAAGAACAAGGATCCTACGAAGACACAGTCCCTTCCTTTAGCGTCAATTCTGTTGGTGTAGAATTTTGTCGATGCCGGAGAAGCTGGAGTCGAGGGGATCACGGTCGCTATCGGGACCTGCATGAAAAGTCTAAACTGGAGTTGAGGGTGCTCTGGCAAGACCCTCCGATGCTCAAGTCAGTACTCTGCTTCAACAGAAATGGAGCACTCGAATGGGATTTTAGCAGAGTTTGGAGATAATGCTTACAGCTTAGAGGAGAACATATCTGGGGGGTTTCTTTTATAGATGGAAGAGCGTAACTGATTGACAGTGATGTCCGTAACTGCCTGGTAGTGGGCCGTTCGGGGCCACGTGGAGTTTGTTACGGAGAGTAGTGGTGTCCATTGTCACGACTTGCTGGAGAGTGGTGGGGCCACGTGGAGTTTGTTACAGAGAGTGGAGTGGTGTCTGTTGTGGTGACTTGTCGGAGAGTTCGGACCGGATGGCTGAAGCTCGGTTTGGACGTTTGGTGGAGCGGAATAGCTCTCTGTCTCAGCAATCTAAGAGAAGCTCGGATGTTTTTGAGGTTACTGATGGGTTAACTGTTGTTGGGTGCCTTAGGCATTGATACTGCATACGAAAGTCATCTGCTGTAGAAGCTCGGACGGAAACTTTCTGTTGGAGAAATCCGACTGGAGTTCGATTGCTAGAGAAGTCCATCTGAAATTTATCTGATGTAGAAGCTTGTCTGAAGACTGTCCACTGGAGAGGTCCGGTTGCACGAGGAATCCGGCAGAAGGTCGACCGATAGCAAAATTTGGAAGGCACTATAGAAGGTTGATCGATAGAAGAGTTCGGAAGGCATTGTGGAAGTTTGTCCGTTGGAGGAGTCTGGAGGGCACTGTGGAAGGTCGACTGCTGGAGGGGTCCGGAGGGAATTTATCCGTTGGAGGGGTCTAGTTGGCACTGTTGAAGTCCGATTGGTGCTGTTGAAGGTTGATGGCTGGAGAGGTACGGAAGACACCAGAGACAGTCGATCATTGTAGAAATCTGACTGCTGGAGCCCATCCATTGTAGAAGTTCGTCTGGAATCCATCCGTTGTAGAAGTTTGGATGGAGTCCGATTCTTGTAGGAGTCTGGAAGGAGGCCACTTACTGTAAAAGCTCGGATGGAGATCGGTTGCCGTGGAAGTCTGGATGGAGATCGCTTATTGTATAAGCTCGGACGAAGTCCACTTACTGTAGAAACTCGGATGAAGTCCGCTTGCAATAGAAGTTCGGACGGAATTCGCTTACTGTAGAAGCTTGGATGAAATTCGAAAGGCGGTCGACCACTGTAGAAACTTGGATGGAGTCTGGCTACTATAGAAATCCTACTGCTGGAGAAGCCCGGACATTGACAAAGTCTGGAAGAAACTCGGAGTAAAGTCGATCGTGACAGGAGGAAGTCTGGAAGAGATTCGAAGAGTAGTCGATCACTGTAGAAAATCGCTTGATAGTGAAGTCCAGAGAGCATTTGGAGCAGTTCGATAGACGATTGAAGGAGCTCATTATTGGAGAAGTCCGGAGGGTACGATAGAAGTTCGTCCGTTGGAGGAATCTGGAGGACACTATGAAAGGTCGACTGCTGGAGGAGTCTGGATGGTACTATGGAAGCTCGGACGGCCGGGGGAGTTCAGAAAGACACCGCACAAGGTCGGAAGCCGGAAGAGTCCTGGGAGGGTTGGCCTTTTACGAACTTCGGCTGGGATTATTTTATACCCAACATATCCCAAAGCCAATCATTAGACGGTTGTGCTCATCTTGTAAATTATATATGAATTTTTATTAATAAAAGTTATTTGATATTTTCATTACAAATTATTTATCTTTGAACTTCTATGTTGTAATGAAGTTCTTAGGACTATAATTAATCAACAAAGGAGGATTTGTCATTAAGTTTTTAAAAATATTCATGACCAAATGATACGCTATTACTAGGATGATAGTGATATCAAGTGTAGGTCATTGTATGCCATATGAGTTGGTTATCTTCTTAATCAAGGAGTGTGGAGACACTGTTATGGTATGTAGATAGAATGTAGGAGTGCATTTGCATCAAACATGATTATGTATCGAGCACTCTGCTATCAAGAGTAGCTCGTGAAGGGTATGGATATAAATGTCCCTCTGACCTGAGACCACCATGGTGACTTGTAAGCAACTCTCTGTACTTTAGTATCGGACCATTTGAATTTCTAACTTAGTGATGGAAGGCTAGTGGGTGCAGTCAAGTACTTATCAAGTTGGTGTATGAGTCAAGATGGAATTAACCCCTCTGAATTAGTAGGAGATATGCATCAGTGTATTTCAATTCAGTAAAATCTTGGTCAGGATAATTCATGAGATGGATTTGAAAGGTTGAAATATAATGTGATCGACTAAATTAGGGTTGACAGTTAAATCCTAGGTCATCTTGAGCATTTGGGTCAAAGGAATGAATTATACGGTAACCATACGCCAGTAGATTCTAGAAGGTTGCTTTGCAATACTTCGATCTATCCGGTCGTCGGGTCATCATTGCTAGATGGTTACATCGATTGGTATAGAAATTTATTTCTATGCTATTAACTTAGGTTCGAACCTGTGGGGTCACACATATTAGAAGATTTGATCAGATCAGATGGCTGAAGAGTCCAATTGGATTGTGACTCTGGTGAAGAGTCCTACTCCGACTAGGACTCTGGGAGAGAGTCCCACTGAGACTGAAATTTTATTATTTTTAGATAATTAATTAGTAATTAGATTGCTAATTGATTCAATTTGATTGAGCAAAGAGCTTTGGAATAAGTCTAATTGAATTAGACTCAGTTCGACTCTGATTGGTTTGATATGATCAAGCCTGATTACAAAAAAAATTTGATCCTGATTTGATCAGGGTTTTGACTCGACTAATTCATAATTAGATTAGAAATTTGATAATATATTTGGTTTTCTAATTAGATTAGATTCATTTCTATCAGTGGGTTCAATTCAAATTTGATTTGGATTAGAATCAAAATTGAAAATGAAGAGTCCTTGTCAACTAGGACTCTATCCTTATCTTTTGTACCACACCTGGATCCATGCCAATTTCTCCATGCCTAGTTGGATTTGAGTTGTAATTTTTGGTGTCATGATAGAGGATCCAATAAGGGTGGGCGGCTATAGCTGATGAGTCATAATATTTTCTCTTGCCTAGTTCGAATGCGATCCGAATTAGAGATAAGAAATAAACTAGAATTTTTTTTTTCATATATAGAATATTGTTGGCACCATATTTATTTTTTTTTTTACTTTTCTTGAAGAATTGTTTGGCTTGTGAGACTCTAGAATTCTTTTGCACATTTTAATGCTTTTTTTTGAATTTTTTTGGATGCCAAAAGGAGGTTTTGGCATTGACTCTTGGTGCCCTTCCTTGAAAAATCCTAATTCCTATTCTATAAAAAGGGGTCCTCTCTCTTGGATGTCCCATGATCATTCCCTTGGTGTTTTTTGTTTCCAGAGCCTCTTCTCCTCTTCCTCTATTCCTCCTCTTGATTCTCTCTTACTTTGGAGTGTTCAAGGTACTTGAAGAAGGAGGAACAAATCAGCTGTCGAAGTTGCTTGCAGGCTAGCACCTCCAAGTCCTTGATCTGTGCCTGTCTTCGCATGGATCTTTCTATAGAGGTCAGACGACTCCGTATTGCTGTGAGCGATCTGAAGAACACCTTCTCCAACCATTGGATCAGAGAAGATCAAGATCAATTTTTTTTGATAACGATCTCTAACTTTTTTGATTCCAACGGTAGATCTAGTAGTTAGATCTAGAATTTCAGCATCGATGAGATTGATGTAATTTTTATTTTCAGATCTAAAGTGTATATTTTTATATCAAAGATCATGATATGGTAGTCTAAGATAGGATCTTATATATATGATTAGGATTAAATCATTTAATTTATTATTTTTACTGCATAAAATTTTAAAATTGCATGTACTGTATTACCATAAATTTTCTTCAGCTGATATCAGAGCAAGGTTGTTTTGATGTGAATCAATATGACTTTGGATCTGATTTTTTTATTTGATCTGATTATTTATGATTTAGATTAGATATAAATTATTTTTTTTTAGATCTGATTATTATTTATTTAGATTAGATATTCTGAGTAGCAAAATATTCAGATTGAGTAATCACTAGGCCATACGATCATAGGAGCAAGTAGAGTTTCATAACTATCTCCTCTCATTCAATGGGGTGCTCTTCATGGTGTGTAGAGGTGCCACTATGAGGTCTCATGAAGAAAAAAGTAAAAAGAGAAAACTTACTTTTTTGCAAAACTCTAGATCTTAATACCTCTTGATGTTGTTGTATGTGATGCAAGTTGTGAAGATGTTTAGTTACATCTAATCTTGATTAATCAAAATTATTTTAATTTAAAATCATAAAAATTTAGATTTGATCTAAAAGATTTTATGATTTGATGTAAAAAATTTACATGAAAAACTACTTTTAAAACCTTAATCATGTTGATGCAAAACTTAATTAAGAATTAAGTGTTAAACCTAATAGATCTAGAATTGTGATTTAGATCTAATGATATTACATAAAATATAAGATATGGATTAGCTCAAATCAGATCCTTCTCTTTAATTAGATTAGACCTAAGGTTAGAATCAAAAAATTAATTGACCATATAGAGAAATTAATTAAGTCTAACCAAATATTGAATTAGATTAATCAGAATTTTTGTAATATAATAATTGTAGATGGTTAAGTCCATATCTTTAATTAGACCAAATGGACCTTGATTGTGGTTCAGTGGTTAAACCTGAATCATTAGGTTAGTCAAATCAAAATTAGTTAACTAATTGGTGTCTAAGATAAGTTTGGCATTTCGATCGGTGGTTTTTAATTGGGAGCGGCTTAGCTGGCCATTTCGATGGTTTTTAATTGGGAGCGGCTTAGCTGGCCATTTCGATGATGTCAAGGCAAGCTTAGTAGACCCTCCCATCGATCTCACTTATCTGACCAATTTGATGAACTAGAGTTTGGTTAGATCGCTAAGTGATTTGAGTTAGGCCATGCCATTAAGGTTGATCAGTGTGACTGGTCTAGGTGCCAGTTTAATCAGCATGATCTAACCCGATTCAATGACTTGGTGAAGTCAGTGGGAAGATTGTGGTCTACTGATTGATCTTTTCTTCTCTCTTCTTCTCTAAACTGACTAAATTCTCTGAATTATTAGGTCTCTAAAATGAGCTAGTTATGGTGATAACTAGATCATAGCCTTCCATTAAGGTGAATGGTAATGGGTCCATTATTTATGATTGACATTGCTGGCACCATTTGTCTGGTATTCACTCTGAATAATAGAATTATTATTCATTATATGATGACTCTATTGAACTACCTGATGATGGTTGGGTTGATCGAGCTATCCTCAGGCCTGATCACTCATTGGGTAGAATCACTGAGTAGGTTCATATTAATAGTTTGACCTAACCAAAACTTTCAGTGGAGGCCCATCGCCTACTGAAATGAGATCTGGGGCTAAATTAAATACTAAAAATTATTTGGAAAAATAATTGGTTGAGAACCTACCTTTAGGTGCATATGGATTGATCGGGCCATCCTTGGACCTATATGTAGTCTGTGTGGATTCTAGTATCCACTAAGGAATTAAGATAATTCCTCGAATTGGAGATAGAGGCTACTAATTCATATAAAATAGTGAAAGGATCTTTAGACTAAAATCCAAGTCTTTAGGATTAACAAATTTATATACTAATTAGATTTTATATTTTTCTTATGTGTGCAGATATGACCTTAAACTTGTCTCTCCGATCACTATTGGATAGTGAGAAGCTTATCGAATCAAATTTTGATAATTAGTATCGAAAGTTAAAGATAGTCCTGGAGCACGAGAGGATCCTTTATGTGATAACGGATTCGACACCTGAGAAGTCTACTCCTAATGCTCGAGGTGTGGTCTGAGATACTTATTTGAAGTAGTTCAATGATCGTACCATGGTTCGTTGCATTATGCGGGTCTTTATGAATGATGAGTTCAGTTGAAAATTTGAAGAGGCTCAACCAGAAGAAATACTTCAAGTGTTGAGAGATTCCTTTGGTACTCTTGATGATGTTGAGCGGCACAAGACTAGTTGCACCATTTTCAACGCTCGAATGAGGGAGGGTGCATCTATTGTCAATCATGTATTGTACATGATCGAGTAGATTGAAAAACTAAGTAAACTCAACTTCCTCTTGCATGAACAGTTGGGGAAGGATGTGATTTTGAACTCCCTACCCAAGTCCTACCTATCATTCCTCTGTCATTTCAGAATGACGAAGTCTATAATCAACTACCACGGTCTGTTGGGGTTGCTACAAATATTTAAGAAGGATCACCAGCTCTACAAGGAGATGGTGAATTTAGTGGGAGGATCCTTTTCGGGTAGTCATCATCTCTTTAAGAAAAAAAAAAGAAGAATAAGAAGGTGCCTGGTGCTAGGAGTCAGTTCCAGAAACTCAAGTTCAAGACTGATCAGAGTCAGGCAGAGTACTTCTTTTGCAAAAAGTAGGGTCACTGGAAGAGGAATTGTCCTCAGTATATCACTTCCCTTGATTCGAATAGGCCAAAGAAAAAGCAGCAATTGATTGCTGGACAAGGTATTTATGTGATAACACCTTGTAACTTTTCTCTTTTTGATACAATGACCTGGGTATTGGATACCAGTAGCTCTATTCATATTTGTAATTTGTTGCAGGGTCTTCAGGTCATTAAGAGATTTAGAGATGGTGAGAGATTCCAGAATGTTGGAGATGAAAGATCAGTTTCAGTTCTAGCCTTAGGAATGATCAAGCTTGTATTCGAGTCTCATTACTTGTCCTTGATGAGTATCATTATTGTCCTAGATTTTTTTTAAATGTTATTTCTGTAGGCCTCTTGGCCAATTTCATTTATGAAATATAAATAAAAAATTTTTTGTAATATCATTTTGAATGGTATTACAATTTTGCTTGGACAGTTGAATAATGGTATTTATATTGTACCTAGGCCTAATATAATGTACATTTCAAATAAACATCCTAGAATAGATGATGTCACAGATGTCTATCTTTGGCATTGTAGGCTAGGTCATATCAATAAGAATAGGATGAATAGGTTAGCTCAAGAAGGAATTCTTGATAAAGATGATTATGAATCGTTATCTACCTGTGAGTTTTGTTTGCTTGAAAAGATGACCAAGTTACTTTTACTGAAAAAGGTGAACGAGCCAGTGATGTACTGGGTCTGATACATACTGATGTATGTGGACCCATGAGTACATGTGTCAGAAGAGAAAATGACTATTTCATTACGTTCATAGATGATCTATCTAGGTATGGGTATGTCTACTTGATGAAACACAAGTCAGAATTATTTGAAATATTCAAACGGTTTCATAATGAAGTAGAGAAACAAACTAAAAAAAGTATTAAAACTCTTCGATCTGATCGAGGAGGTGAATAGCTCTTCAGTGAATTTCTGACATATCTAGGAGAATATGAGATTTTCTTTCAATAGATCTCTTCAGGGACACCACAGCATAATGGCATCTGAAAAAGGAGGAATCGAATCTTATTGGACATTGTTTGGTCCATGATGGGGTTTACAACTCTATCGATCTCTTTTTGAGGATATGTACTTGAAACAGTCTATCTTGTGCTCAATAATATACCGAGCAAGTCAGTTAGTAAGACACCATATGAGATATGGTCAGGGCGTAGGCCGAACCTCTCTTATTTTAGGGTCTGGGGGTGTCCGACTTATGTTAAATTATTACAAACTGATAAGCTCAGTCCTAAATCTGATAAGTATAATTTCGTAGGGTACCCCAAGGAAATGATGAGATATTACTTTTATCTATCTGCTGAATAAAAGATATTTGTCAGTAGTAAGGCACACTTTTTGCAAAAAAAATTCTTAGTGAAGAAATATGTGCCTCTAAAATCGAACTTGATGAAGTTCGACAGGTAGAAGAATAGACACCAATGATTGAATCTAAATTGGATTTGATAAGATCAAATCTGGAGCCCAATGAACAAACATTCTTAAGGCGATCCGGTAGAGTACCGCATCAGCTGGATAGATACTTAGGTTTCTTGATCTGGGATGGAGATCTTGTTAAATTCGATGAGAACAATGAGGATCCAATCACCTACATGGATGTGATGTAAAGGTTTGACTCTGACAAATGGCTTAAAGTCATGATATCCGAAATGGAGTCCATAAAGATCAACGATGTATGGACATTGGTTGACCCACCTGAAGGAGTTAAACTCATAGGGTGTAAGTGGGTCTTCAAGACGAAGAGGGGCATAGACAGAAAAGTGGAGACCTATAAAGCCCATTTGGTTGCCAAGGATTATCGTTAGTGTTATGGTATTGACTATGATGAGATATTTTCTCCTGTGGTAATACTCAAATCCATTCGGATCATGCTTACGATAGTGACATACTTGGACTATGAAGTCTGGCAAATAGATGTGAAGACAGCTTTCCTAAATGAAGAGCTGAACGAAGAGGTGTATATGATACAACCTGAAGGATTCATATCCATAAATGAGTCCAAGGTATGTAAGCTTCAGAGATCCAATTATGGATTGAAACAAACATCTCAGAGTTGGAACATACATTTTGATAAGGTAATCAGAACGTATGGCTTCATTAGGAACGGAGAGGAACCCTACGTATATAAGTAGACAAATGGTTCAATAATTATATTTCTTGTGTTGTATGTGGATTTTAATCGAGAATGATGTCCCGATATTACAAGGAATAAAAGTATGGCTATCGTCATAATTCTCTATGAAGGATCTGAAAGAAGTAGCCTACATCCTAAGGATGAAGATCTATAGGGATAGATCTAAGAGGCTGCTCAGATTTTTTCAATCCACATACATAGATACCATGCTGAAATAGTTTAGCATGGAGAATTTTAAGAAAGGTTATCTTCCAATAGGTCAAGAAATTTCTCTTTCGAAAGGAGATTGTCTGATAACTCCTCGAGAGAGAGAGAGCATATGAGTAGAGTTTCATATGCTTCGACATGGATTCTATTATATACGCCATGATATGTATGAGACCAGATGTGGCATACTCACTAGGGGTAGTGAGCAGATACTAGTCTGATCTAGGAGAAAACCACTGAAAGGTCGTAAAGATCATTTTTAAGTATTTGAGAAATACTAAGGACCAGTGGCTTGTGCGTGGTGAAACTGACTTGAAACTGATGGAGTTCATCGACTCCAGCTTTCAGTCAGACCATGATGATAGCAAGATTGTGTCAGATTATATTTTTATCTTAAATGGTGGAGCGATCTACTGAAAAAATTTCAAGCAGTACACTGTGGTAGACTCTATTTGCAAAGCAGAGTATATCGCAGCATCCGATGCTGCGAAGGAAACTGTATGGTTGCAGAAGTTTATGGGTGAGCTTGGAGTGGGACCCTCCGTTGATGGTCCTGTCTTGTTATACTAAGATAATACTGGAGCCATTGCTCAAGCCAAGGAGCCGAGATTACATCAGCACACCGAACATATTCTGTGCCGATATCACCTTATCCGTGAGATCATGGATCAAGGTGACGTCGAACTTCAGAAGATCGATGGAAAGGAGAACCTGACTGACTCATTTACTAAAGCTCTCGAAATCAAGGAGTTTGATGACCACAAGTCAAAGATGGGTATTCGATACTGTATCGATTGGCTTTAGTCCAAGTGAGAGTTATTAGAAAATATATCCCAAAGCCAATCATTAGATGATAAGTGACATATTTTATATTTATTTTAAGAATTTTTGATAATTTATGGTGCTAATATCTTCTAAAAAATCTAATTTTATAAATAAATTAGATTTTTTTATAAAAATAAATAATTATAAAAAACTATAAAATTAGAGCATATTTATGAAAAATAGATGTTAATTTAATTGAGAATTTAAGCCCCAAAATAATAAAAAAATTTAAAAAATTTTAATGCATATTTTCTTTTATTTTTTAGATAAAAATTAGAGTAAAAATTGAGTAAAAATATCCAAAAAAATAAATTTTATTACCTTCGATGCATGGTGGACCGATCGCTCGGTCCATAGAGTCAAGGGCATGGTCCATAGGAGCAGTTCGCGGTCCATGATGCGGTCTACAGGTGGACGAAAGATTTTTTGCACTGATCAATAGTCTAGATCAAATCTAACATAAGATTCGACGGCCAGCATCATTCTCGACTTTGAATAGGATTTTTGGGCATGATCCGACGGTCCAGATTCCATCCATTGCTCGATCCAACAGTTGCTGTTCATCTCGACTTTGTTAAAGAGAGATTTTGTGCCATTCGATGGCCATAATTTAATTTGGAGCACGATCGGATGGTTGAGAACATCTCTAATCATAAGGAGGATTTAAACAGTGGTTTTTGATCAGATCTGGGCAGTCCATTGAAGATCCGATGGTTAGAAATTTATGATACGAGTATAATACATTTTCTAAGGGTTTTAGGACTTCTTTTGCTATAAAAAAAAGGTAAAAAATCTACCTATAAATAGGGGGTTCAGAAATAAGTCTTAAGAATAGAAAAAATCAGTAGAAACTTAAAAAAAAATTAAAAAAAAATTAAATAGTTTTAAGGACCCAAGGGGAAGAAGAAGAGAAGTTGGTTCGCTCTATGGAGTACGAAGGAAGAAGAAGAGGTCATCAACCATCTTTTCGATGAAGCTAGACTGATCAACTTTAGATCATTATTACAGTTTTATTTTTATTTTATTTTATTTTATTTTAAAATTTTTTTGTACTTGAATTTTAATTTTAATTAATATAAAATTTATTTTCTTGTACTTTAAATTTTTGTGTTTTATTTTTTCTAAGTAGATGCTCGGATCTAGTTAGTAGATCTCAGTACTAATTTATTTTATATTTTTTAAATTTTTATTATTTATTTTTATTGCAAGTAAAAACTAGGATCTAAATAGTAGATATTAGTATTCAATTTATTTTTTATATTTTTAATTTTTATTTTTTGACTTGAATTGCTTTCTTTAATTTTTTTTGTAAAATCAAAGATTTCAAATCAAAATTCTGCTTTCTCTATGGATTCGATCCGACTTGCTATTTTCTACATAGTTTTAATTTTTATTGAAGTTAAAATTAGATTAATAATCATGGTGTCCTAACGACAACATCACGATCATATCAACTTTTGGCACCGTTATCGAGGAAGGCAATAATTTTAATATTTAATATTTTATTTTTTTTTATAAATATAACTTACTAATTTTTTTAATTTTTTTTTATGAAAAAAAATTAAAAAAAAAGAGATAGAAAGCTTTCACTTTTGCTTGGTGAGATCGATTCTAACTCTAATCCTAACTATTTTTTTAGTATTAATTACTATTTTTTTAAAATTAACCTAAAATTCATCCACATAAATCTAATAAAAATTGTATGACAAGAGTAGAAACTTAATTGTTTAAAAGCATTCATTATCTTAGATTTATTTTTGGTGATCGCTGGAGATAAGGTAAGCTTTCAAGTTTGATTAATTTTATGCATCTAATTTAGTTGCATAGAATCCCTTGTTTGAAATTGGTCGTGCATATTCATCTCAAATCAACTTAAGGGCAACACCCATAAACAAAATAAGATAAAAATTTCATCATCTTTTCTTAGCCTAAAAACAACCAACCAGTATCCCGCATTAACCCTAACCTAATTAAAATTTAGTAAACATTGGCCCTTAGGATCAATTGAGTTTAATTTGAGTATTGTGGTGAAGTTAAGTGCAAAGTAAGTTTGGACTCACCCCTGAAACTGATGTTTAAGGTAAGAGATTACAAAAGCTCAGCCTAAGTGGACTCATGATTATTTAATTGGTTCTGTTAGCTTATCTGACCAATTCAATTGGTGTCTAAGGCAAGCAACGAGGAGACCCCCACGACCCCACCTCTTACCTGGCTAGTTGAAGGAAGTGAGAACAAACCCAATTTGTATTTAGGCTAAGCCATTCTACATTGAATTGTTAGGTCTAAGAAACCCATAGGTGTCTAGGTTTAATTGCTTGCTAATTTGATTGCAATTAATACTTAACTACAACTAATTCTTCTCACCTTTCGTCTTTAGGTCTTGGAATTTTTTAAGGTTCCCACCTTTAGAATCTCTCTCTCTTTCTTCCTCTTCTCTTTTCCTTTCTCCCTCTGTTAAAAAAAAAAACTCTGTCACACATTGGGATTTGTATTGATATGTGCACGGTAGGAGATCTCTTTACCCTGACCTAGTTGAATCTAATCCTGAAATTGAACAGCCGATCCATGCTAAACTTGAAAATCTAATGGCTGGAGATCCTAGAGAACCACTTAGGCAGATGAAGAAATATTTTATTTCTTCCACCTATAACCCATCGACTTGTATCCACTTACTTGATATTCCTACAAGCCATTATAAGATCAAGTCGACCATAATCTAGATACTTCCATCTTTCTGTGGGAATACCAATGAAGATCCTTACAAGTTGTTGGAAAATATGTTCCAAAAGTCAATCGTCAAGCTGTTGATGGTTGAGCAACCTTGTATTGTAACTAATTTGTTAATAAATAAAATATATTTTTGGTATTTTCATCATAAGTTTTCATCTTCTAATGAACTCCATTGTTGTGATGAAGTCCTTAGGACTATTTAGGTTCGATAAAGAGAAGATTTATCGATTAGTCTTTAAAACTGTTCACGATCAAATGATTGGCTGGTAATAAGGATGACAGCTTCTATCGAGCATAGGTCGCTGTAGGTCATATGGATTGGTTGTCCTCTTAACCAAAGAGTGTGGAGACATTGGTATGACATAAAGATGAGATGTATGGGTACATCATCATTGAGCATGACCAACTCTAGAGCATTCTGCTGTCGAGAATGTCTCTGATGGGATATAGGTATAAGTGTCCCTTAGACCTGAGATCGCCTTAGTGACTTGCAAGCAGCTCACTGTGCTTTGGTACTGGACTAACTAAATTTTTAATTCAGTGACGGAAGGCTTCTGGGCACAGTCAAGTACTTGCAAAGTCAGAGTGTGATCAAGATGGGATTGACCACTCCAAGAGTTGGAGAAGAATGAGTCGCTGTATTTCAATTTAGCAAAATCTTGGTCAGGGTAATCCATCAAATGGATTTGATATTTTGAAATACAATGTGGACAACCTGATCATAGTTGACAGTTGAATTCTGAGGTATCCTATGAGCATTTTGGTCAAGGAAATAAATTATATGGAAACTATATCTGCATGAGTTCTAAGGATGTTGTTCTACACATTCGACCTATCCGATTGTCGGGTACCATTGCAGATGGTCACTTCGATTGGTATAGAAATTTATTTTTATACTACCGACTTAGGTTTGGACCTATGAGATCACACACATTAGAGTTTACAATCCGATCGAATGGTTGATCAATGATTAAGAATCATTCTAGAGTTAAACGATCAATACGATTGACATTTAACCTAGTGCAAGTGTTGCAGGAGGATCGATTAGCAATTCGATTTCTAATTGGCTTAATTTGACTAAGTCAATGGGCTGAGATTAAGTCTAATTAAATATGATTTAATTAAATTTAGTTTGGGTTTGATTGGATCAAGTCCAATTGATTTATTTGATAAACCAAGTGTAAGAAAAAACTAGTCCTAGTTCAATTAGGACTTGGGTCAACCTAATTTCTAATTTGATTAGAAAATTAAATTAGAATTAAATTTAATTTAATCTGATTAAATTAGATTCTTAATTGGGTTAAGACCTATTTTAATTGGGTTAATTTAATTTTGATTGGATTTAGTTTGAGAAACCAGATTGGAACAAGACATAGATTGAATCCTAGTAAGACTAGGATTCCACCTTGCACCAATTTAGCCCCCACGCCCACTCTCTCTTATTTTATGCTATAAAACTTTTCTCCCAAGTATTCACATATGCTCAAAATTTTCCTCTCTTTCTCTCTTACATAAAAAATGATTGTGGATCAAGTCAAAGTAGGAATTAGTTTGGATTTCAAATTCTATGAGATAGAGTTTTAGGAAACCAAAACTCTTTCCTTATGGCACTGATTTTATTCAGATTTTTTTTGAGATTTTTATGACCTTTATGGCACATAATATGCACCCTTTGTTGATGGTCTATGCACAAAAAGAAAGAGGGGGCACCCGAGTTGGGTGCCCCTTGTCTTGCCATGTTTGGATAATCCTTGACTAGGTATTTGACCTAGACAAGGACTCTATCATATCTCTCTATTTAAAATAAATTTCTACATGAAAATTTTATGAAAAATAGAGAAAAGAGAGACCTTTGGGGCATGCAAAATCAAGGAGAAAAAAGGTTAGGGTGTGGAGATACAATAGACACAAGACTAGGTGTCTAGGTGAGAGCAAAGAGAAGAAGAAGAGGGTCTTCTTCTAGGGTTGCTGTGTTCACCTCTTTCCTTCCTCCATCTTGAGTTTTCTAAGAGTGTCTCAGATTTAAAACTCCTTCTCATACTTTTCATCTTTGAAAGAGTCCTAATCAAGAAGAAAGAGGCATATGATTGACCATCGAAGAAGGATCAGCGCAGTACTAGCATACTGTGCTGATTTTCTGGACCAGGACTTCTGATCGTGATTCGTGAGCTTGTGTGGATGACTCCTAGAGGTCAGATGCGTGTGTAGCTCACAACATCATCTTCAAGCTCGGATCAGCAAAGTTAGAATATCTAACTTGCAAGATAATAGATCTGATCTATTATATTTTATATACATTTGATGTAGTATAGAAACATGTTGATATGATCAACATGTAGTTCTTGCTCTTTATATTTTAATTTTTGATTTAATATCATGTAATAATTATGTAATAGGATCTTAGATCTAGAGATTCTTTGATTTTATAAGATAAATTTTAATTTATTTTAGTCTTTCGCTACCTGATATTGAAAAAGTTTCAAGATCTAACCCTGAAACTCTAGATCTGGTTTTTTCAATTGGTATCAGAGCCTAGGTTGTTTATTACATGATTATTTATACATGCTTAGATTATTTTTTAGATTAAATTTAATTTATAATCTGATTATTAAATCTAAAATTAAAATTTTTAGATCAATTACGAACTGTAGGTTGTCTTGCTGTAAGGTTTACCCCTTAAAGTGCAAAGGTTGTCCTAGTTCATGTAGATCTATTTTTCATCATAAATTTGTTAGATATGATCTAGATTAAATTAATAATTTATTAGATTTAAAATATATTTAAATATAAAATAAAATCTCTTCGTTAATAATTTTTGTACAAAGAATTATCATATATTTGTTTGAAAAATTTATGCAGTTTAAAGTTAAAATTGTTTCAATTACATGAACCAGTTTAGATTAGATCTAAAGTAGTTTCATGCTTATTTCACTTGAATTTTGATTATGAATCAAACATACAACTTGGTTGGTAGAACCATGTTGTAAAAATATTTTATAAATATGAAAATTATTTTTGAAAAGCCGAACCCCAACCCTCAGCCCAAAACTTAATTGAGAATTAAGAAGTTGTTTGATTAGGTTCTAGGATTGTGAATTGAAGAACCTAAGTCACAAACCATAACACATTGGGTTAATGGGTTAGTGGGAATTAGGTCCATTAATTGGGTTAGACCTAAAGTTAGATTAAAGATGGACTTAATTAGAGAATTGACTAAATCTAATCAATTGTTGTCTTAGATTAGGTCAAAGATTCTTTAGATCAATTACAATAGTTATAGTTGGTCAAGTCCATGTCTTTAACGAGAACCAAATGGACTTGATTCTTGGCTAAGCGGTCTAGCACGAACTGTTAGGTTGATCTAATCGAAACTAATTAAATCAGTTGGTATCTAAGATAAACCAGACTGGTGGTTTTTAATTGGTAGCCCGCTTACCTGACCATTTCTGATGGTGTCTAAGACAAGCTTTGGCAGACCCTCCCACTGATCGAACTTACCTGGCCTCTTAGTGAAATTATGTTTTGATCAGATCACTTGACTATTCGAGTTGACCCATGTCAGCTAGGTAAATCAGTGTGACTGATTTAGGTGCTCCTAGACTAGCCCTTTTAATGGTCTCCCTTAAGCTGACTTGGTGAAGCTAGTGGGAGGATCATGATAAGCTGGTTCATCTGACCTCCTCCTCTAAATCAATTAAATCTTCTAATTAGGTCCTTAAAATAAAATAGTTATGGTGATAACTAGATCATAGCCTCCCATTAAGTGGATGATAATGGGTCCATCAATTGGATAATCATTGGAGGCCCAAAGGCCTGGTGCTTATCGGCTGATGGAATTATCATTCATAATATAATTTTTTGATTGCATCTTTCTAAATGATGGTAAGGTTAGCCAACCAAAGTTGGGCCTAATCATTCATTGACTAGATGGGCCAAGTATGGTCATGTTAATGGTTGGATCTATCCAGACCTTTTCAGTGGAGGCCAAAGCCTACTGATTAGGGACTGGGGCAAAATTAAAATTACTAGAAATTATTTTAAAAAATAATTGGTTATTAATCTATCCTTAGATGTACATGGGTTGGCCAACCAAAGTTGGGCTTGTGTGCAGTCTAAGTGGATTCTAGTACCCACTAAGGAATTAGGGTAATTCCTCGAATTGGAGGTAGAGGCTACCAATTTGAATAAAATAGTGGAAGAAATCTTTTGATTAAAGTCCAAATCTTTAGGTTTAATGAATCAATTACTAATTAGATTATAATTTTTATTTGTACAGATATGGCCACTTTCCTATCACTCCGATCATTGTTGGACAATGATAAGTTGGTGAGACCCAACTTTGATAGCTGGTACCGAAAGTTGAAGAGAGTCCTGGAGCATGAACGGATCCTATATATGATAACGGATCCTGCACCTGACGAGCCAGCTGCCAATGCATGTGGAACAGTCAGAGACACTAACCAAAAGTGGCTCAGTGATCGGACCATGGTGTGCTGCATCATGCTGGCTACCATGAGCAATGAGTTCAATCGCAGATTTGAGACGGCTCAGTCAAAGAACATGTTTCAAGTGTTGGAGGATGCCTTTGGCATGCCCGATGATGTGGAGAGGTACAAGACTAGTCATGCCATCTTCAATGCCAAAATACGGGATGGTGCCTCTGTCACTGATCATATATTATACATGATCGAGCTGATGGAGCGTTTGAGCAACCTTGGCTTTTCCTTGCATGAGCAGCTTGGGAAAGATGCAATACTAAACTCACTGCCCAAGTCTTATCTCCCATTCCTCACTCATTATAGAATGTCAAAGCTTGAAGTAAACTACCACGGGTTACTGGGGTTGCTTCAGAACTTTGAGAAGGATCACCAACTCCACAAGGAGTCGGTGAACTTAGTGGGAGGTTCGTCTTCTGATTCTCGACCCTTTAAGAAAGAGAAGAAGAATAAGAAGAAAAAAGTGAAGAAGGTACAAGTTCAGGTTGGGACATCTGTACAAGGCCAGACCAGAAAGATCAAGCCCGATAAGAGTCAAGTTGAATACTTCTTTTGCAAGAAGCGGGGGCATTGAAAGAGGAACTGTCCTTAGTACATTACCTCCCTGGACCCAAACAGGCAGAGAAAGAAGCAAGCTATTGTTGGGCAAGGTATTTATATGATAACTCCTTGCAATTTCTCTATTTGTGATATAACTGATTGGGTATTGGATACCGGTAGCCCTTACTGTATTTGTAATTCATTGTAGGGATTGCAGGTCAATAAGAGATTCGAGCAAGGCGAGAGGTTCCTGAACATTGGAGATGGAAGACCAGTTTCAATTCTAGCATTAGAAATCTTGAAATTTATATTTGAGTCCCATACCATTGTTCTTAATGATTATCATTTCTGTCTCAGTTTTTTTTTAAATGTTATTTCTGTAGGCCTTCTGGCCAAAAATGATTATGAAATTTCAATAAAGAAATAAGTTTATAATATCATTATGAATGGTGTTTCTATATTTTATGGATATTTGAACAATGGTGTGTATATGTTATCACAACCTGTTAATGTAGTCTATTCTATTGACAAGCATCCTAGATTAGATAGTGTATCAGATATCTACTTATGGCATTGTAGGCTAGGTCATATAAACAAGAACAGGATAAACAGGTTGACTCAAGAGGGAATCCTCGAAGTTAGTGATTGTGAATCACTTCCAACCTGTGAGTCCTGTCTTCTTGATAAAATGACCAAGTCACCTTTTACTGAAAAAGGTGAGAGAGCTACTGAGCTCTTGGGCCTAATACATACTGATGTATGTGGGACCATGAGCACAAGTGCTAGAGGTGGATATTTCTACTTCATCACTTTCACGGATGATTTATCCAGATATGGATATGTCTATCTGATGAAACATAAGCCGGATTCATTTGAAATGTTCAAATGATTTCGAAGTGAAGTGAACAAACAAACTGGGAAGAGTATTAAAACTCATCGGTCTGATCGAGGAGGGAAATACCTTTTTGGTGAGTTTCTCACATATCTAGGAGAGAATGAGATTCTCTCCTAATGGACTCCTCCAGGAACACCATAGCATAATGGTGTGTCTGAAAGGAGAAATCAGACTCTGTTTGATATGGTTCGATCCATGATGGATTTTGCTAGCTTGTTGATATCCTTCTGGGGATATGCACTTGAATCGGTATGTTATCTGTTAAATAAGATTCCAAGTAAGTCTGTAATTAAGACTCCATATGAGATATGGACAGAGCGTAAGCCAGCACTTTCACACCTCAGGGTCTGGGGGTGCCTGGTCTATGTCAAACGGTTAGTTACAGATAAACTCGGACCTAGGTCTGACAAATACACATTCATTGGGTATCCCAAAGAGACCAAAGGATATTTTTTTCTACCATGCTGATGAACAAAAGGTGTTCATCAGCCTTAAGACAACCTTTTTAGAAAAAGAGTTCCTTGGTGAAGGAACCGTTGCCTCTACGGTTGAACTTGATGAAGTTCAATAGGTAGAAGGACCGACACCAATAGTTGAACTTGAGTCGGACTTGATTAGATCAGATTCGAAGCCCAATGTACCTATACCATTAAGATGATCCGGTAGAGTACCGTATCAGTCGGACAGATACTACGATTTCTTCGTTCGAGACGGTGATCCCATCAAACTCGATGAGAACGATGGGGATCCGATAACCTATATTGATACGATGCAGAGACCTAATTTCGAGAAATGACTTGAAGCCATGAAATCTGAAATGGAGTCCATGAAGGTCAACGATGTATGGACATTGGTTGATCTACCTGATGGGATTAAACCTATTGAGCGTAAATGGGTCTTTAAAAAGAAGAGGGGCACAGACGAAAAGGTGGAGACCTATAAAGCCTGTCTGGTTGTCAAGGGGTATCATCAACGTTATGGTATTGACTATGACGAGACGTTCTCCCCTGTGGCAATGCTCAAATCCATTCAGATAATGCTTGTAACAGCTATCCATCTAAATTATGAGATCTGGCAGATGGATGTAAAGACAGTTTTTCTGAATGGAGAGCTGATCGAAGAGGTGTATATGATATAACCTGAGGGGTTTACATCCACAGATGAGTCCAAGGTATGCAAGCTTTAAAGATCTATTTATGGATTGAAATAAGCTTCTCGGAGTTGGAACATGCATTTTGATATGGTGATCAAAACGTATGACTTCGTTAAGAACGGAGAAGAGCCCTGCATCTATAAATAGGCAAATGGTCCAGTTGTGGTATTTCTTGTCTTGTACGTAGATGATATTCTCTTAATCGAAAATGACAACCCCACTCTACAGGGAATAAAAGTTTGGTTGTCATCGCAGTTCTTCATGAAGGACTTGGGTGAAGCATCCTACATCCTAAGGATAAAGATCTATAGGGATAGATCTAAGAGGATGCTTGGATTATCCCAGTCCACGTACATAGATATTGTACTGAAGAAGTTCAGCATGGAGAATTCCAAGAAGGACTATTTATCAATAGGCCATAAAATTTCTCTCTCTAAAAAGGATTATCCGATAACTCCTGAAGAGAGACTGCGTATGAGTAAAATCCATATGCTTCGACTGTGAGATCTATCATGTACGCCATGATATGTATAAGGTCAGATGTGGCATATTCACTAGAAGTAGTGAGTAGATACCAATCTGATCCTGGAGAAAATTATTGAAAAGTGGTTAAAGCCATCTTTAAGTATTTGAGAAATACTAAGGATCAATGGTTGGTTTATGGCGAGTCAGATCTAAAACTTGTGGGGTTCACAGACTCCAGCTTTCAATCTGATCATGATGACAGCAGAAGCGTGTCAGGTTATATCTTTATTCTGAATGATAGAGCCATCTGCTGGAAGAGTTCCAAATAGCATACTGTGGCAGACTTTGTTTGTGAGGTAGAGTACATCGCAGCATCGGATGCCGCGAAGGAAGCTGTGTGGCTGAGAAAATTCATCATCAAGCTCGGAGTAGCACCCTCCCTCGATGGTTCAGTCCTATTCTACTGCGACAGCACTGGTGCCCATAGCTCAAGCGAAGGAACCCAAAGCACACCAGTGGATGAAGCACATTTTGCATCGCTTTCACCTGATTTGGGATATCGTGGATCGAGGTGACGTCGACCTTCAAAAAAATCGATGAAAAAGAGAACCTGATCGACCCCTTCACTAAAGCCCTGGCAATAAAGGAGTTTGACAACCACAAGTCGAAGATGTGTATTAGATACTGTGTCGAGTCGCTTTAGGTGTTGCCCAGCTATGCAACCCAAGAGGGGGGGTGAATTGGGTTTCTAAAAATTTTAGGCTTAATTAATTACTTATGATGAATGAGA
The DNA here is from genome assembly GCF_000442705.2 of Elaeis guineensis. Classification (NCBI taxonomy): domain Eukaryota; kingdom Viridiplantae; phylum Streptophyta; class Magnoliopsida; order Arecales; family Arecaceae; genus Elaeis; species Elaeis guineensis. The sequence goes on from NC_025997.2 coordinate 20,417,969, forward strand.
ACAAAGACTTTAAATCAGGATAAATTTTCTAAAGCAAGAATGCAAGGATATAATAAAGAAATAAAGAGAAACAATAAAGCACACCACAAACACAAGGATTTATAGTGGTTCGGTGCCAACTTTGCACCTACATCCACTCCCCAAGTTCCTACTTGGGAATTCTAATCCACTATACTTGTATTCAACCCGAATACAAATGTCGGAAACTCCGACACTAGCTATCCCAAGCTAGTCTACTTATTTTTCGGGTACAAGTCAACCCAAAACACTCCGATTTCAGGTTCGGATCAACCTTCCCTTGTTTTGGAAATCCTCCAAAAATAAGAACAAATACTCACAAAGAGTAAAATAGCTTAGAGCACAAATTAATACAATAACAGCTCCTTAAATGAGCGAATATAACAATAAAAATACTTTACTCAAATGAAGAATCCCCTTTTTGAATTTTCTCAAGGTGGATGAACACTTGAATGAACGCTTGAGAAGAAGATGATCTTTTATTGAGGACTTCTTGAAGGCTTTGAAAGATCTCTTGATCAAAGTTGAACAATAGGCGTGAAAAATCCTCTCTTTGAATGCTCTTGCTTTTCTCTTTCACAATCTCTCTTGTATATTGTGGATCACCTGTCTTTTTCTTTTGTAGATTTTGAATCCTCTTTTCTTTTTCTCTCGAATGTCTCATTGATCACTTCATGTATATTTTTTGGATCCTCTCAATTGTATTCTGTATTTTCACCTTTTGAAAATATTTTATAGCATTAAGAAACAAGAGAAAACATATTAGGCAGAAAAAGAGCCGTTAGAGCATTTTTAGGAAGCATAAAAGATAATTAAAACGGGCAAAAAACTAGCCGTTGCGGACGTTTTCCGTCGCAGGGGTCGACTCATGAGTCGACTCATGCTTCAGGGGTCGACTCATGAGTCGACCTCTGTTGCAAAGACCAGAGATTTGGTTTCTGGATTTTTTTGGCCCAAATCAGCAGAGGTCGACTCATGAGTCGACTCATGCCTTGTGGGTCGACTCATGAGTCGACTCACAGGTCGTGCCAAGCCAAAAATCCAGCGTGCCATGGGAAATTTTTGCGTGCCAATCAGCTCATAGTGCCATGAGTTGACTCATGAGTCGACTCATGCACTTTAAACCTTCATAACTTCAAAAATATAAGTCCAAAAACAATGAAATTTTCACCAATTGATTACTAATCATTTGTTCTACCAAATGATACTATCAAATCAGGATTTTAGTGAAATTATGATTTTGCCCTTGAAGAGCATAAGGACTTTTTCAATTTAAAATTATTTGTATCCCTTCAATCTGCTTTGTAATCATCAAAATCAATCTAGGAGCAACAATCTCCCCCTTTTTGATGATGACAAAACATTTGAACAAAAGCATTTATGTGAATCAATAATTTCAAAAGAATGCATTATAGGTGTATATGCTTGAAAAGAGTATGATTCTTTTGGCATGTAATATAAATGGTCATATACAAAAATAATTTGTCCATTTGCTTAAGGATTTGATGATATGCTCATTGGATTATGTGATTTTGGTGTTAGAGCGGAAAACTTATTTTTGTTATCAGATTAAGCTGTATTTTGAAAATTTCATTCTCATTTGATTTTAGTTTTAGCATCAGAGAAAAAAAATACTTATGTGCTTTAATTGCTTTTTGATACAAAAAATAATTATGTGTGCCAAAGTATGTTTAAGAGTTTAAGAGTTGATTTTGAAAGTGTATTAGCTCATTTTGAGTTTAAGATATATCAGAGCAAAAAAAAATAAATTTTGTAATGTATCAGAACAAGAAAATAATTTTACAATGTATCAGAGAAAAATTTTGTAATGTATCAGAGAAAATTTTACAATGTATCAGAGCAAGTTAAAAAATTTTAAGATGTATCAGAGTAAGTTAAATTTCTTAAGATGTATCAAGGTAAATAAAATTTTAAAAGATGTATCAAAGCAAGTTAAAAAAATTTTTAAGATGTATCAGAGTAAGTTAAATTTCTTAAGATGTATCAAGGTAAATAAAATTTCAAAAGATGTATCAAGGTAAATAAAATTTCAAAAGATGTATCAAGATAAATAAAATTTCAAAAGATGTATCAGAGCAAGTTGGAATTTTGAAGTATATCAGAGCATATTTAAATTTTTAAAGCAAATCAGAGCATATGTAAAGAAGTAATTTAAAAGTTACTTATTTGCATTGTATTTAGCATTATATTTTTGATATTGTTCTTTAAATTTTCAATTCATTCATTAATTTCTCATAATTTGTAGTTTTGATTGCTTTTTATTTAATTGCTCATAATTTATGATTTTGCTTTTGATGGATGGCTTTTTGTTTAAATTCTGTCTTATACCAAATTTCTCCCTCTTTTTGACATCATCAAACATAGTTAACTTCTCCTTTTTCTGAAAAATTCTTTAATTTCTCCCCCTTTAGAGTTAATCACAGATGTTTGCTCTCCCTTAATACAGCAATTATTAACAGCAAACAACAACAAAGAGAGGACAATATTTCAACAAGGAGAATATATATAACCAAAATATGATCAACATCATTACAAAAAGATAGAAATATAAGTAAAAGATGATTCCATTAAAACCATAATTGTTTCAATACATAGTTCATATTATAAAAGTCAACCAGCTAATTGTCAATACATGACCCCAAAATACAGATCCTAGAACAAGACACTAACACCTAGGGTCTAGTAATGATCAAGACAAGTCAAGGATCGGAGTCATCAGATATGGTATGAGAAGCTGATGGATCTCTATCAGAAGTACGTCCTCTACCCCGTTTGCCTCTGGCACGAGCAGGAGAGCGAGATGAACTGGATGGCTGAGTACGCTGAGATGCTAAGGACTGAACAGAAAGGGTGAGTCTGATGGATCAAGTACGTTCAATGCTCTGGAAACAGACTGTAGTAGAGCAGTGAACTGAGTGGTTGCATGCTCACTCGATCCTCGGATCTCTTTTCTCAGTAACTCATATCCTCCCTCTAGTGCTCCTCTGAGCCTTCCAGCCTCTGCAGTGAGGTCTGTGACCTCAATAGTAGACTCCTGTGGCTTGGGATGGGCCAAAGCAAGGACTTGCCCCTGCAAGTCTAGAACTCTGCCAGTCAATCTCCAGACAGTGTCTTCAAGTTGCTGAATCCGGATGGACTGATCTGACATCATCTGAAACACAGTGGATATGTGGGGAGTCATGGTCTGATCAGAAGAAGTGGCTCCCGGTGCAAAAGTAGTACTACTCCACTGACTAGATAATAAAGAGGCCACACGCTGTGATATATGCTCGATCTGATCGTCAGCCAGTCTGAACTCTGATGGATGTGCTCTGGTCTCTGGCTGATACACTGGTGTGGGCATCCTAGTAAACTCTGAAGGGCCAGCCTCTGTATCAGGAATGAACTGGGTATCTGGTGATGCTGCCCTGAAGTCATGTACAGGAGATGATGGACCTTCTTCTTCAGCTCTGCCTTCAGTTCTGTCTTCAGCTCTATCTCTTTCTTCAACTCTTTCTTCAGAGCCCTTGATCCAACCACCATCAGTCTTTGTAAATCTCATTCGGTGCAGGCTGTGTTGGTTGAAAGTGTCCACATGAGATAGCTTAGTAGAAGCCTCCCCCTCACAGCTAACTCCAAACCTCCTAAATACTCTAGTAAGGGCCATACCATAAGGCAAGTGTGCCTTGGATCTGTTCAAAGTTTCTCTCATGGCCTCTATCATAAGTGCAGAGAGGTTCAGGGGGGTCTGAGTGATGACATGAAACATGATACAGATATCTCTGCCAGACAGTAGATCATGCCTACCACTCCTAGGAAAGAAGAGCTTTGTTACCATCTGATGTAGGATCCTCATCTCAACGGACAAAATCTTTGCTTCCAATTTATTTAAACTTCCTGAATAAGTTTCTCCTAGAATAATTCTGATCCCTTCTTCTTTTACTGGGAGTTCCATATAAGAATAACCTTCACTAGGCAAATGTAATATTTCTCCCAATATCCTAGAATCCAAGCAGATATCAATTCCCTTGACTGTTGAAGTCACTGACCCATTTCCATAATGTAGATTCTGGTAGAATTCTCTAACTAGGTCAACGTAGGTGACTTCCTTAAGGGAGCAGTAGAAATTCCATCCTTGGTTTTTAATCTTACTTGCAAAAGTAAAGCCCTCATCTTCAAAGAACCGAAAATCTATATTTTTCCCGGTTTCTACTTTTCTATCAGAAAGAGGGTTCTTACTGGGGCTTATGGAGGATTGAGGGGGACCTTGAGCAGATACTGAAGTGGGAGCAGTGGATGTCTGACTAGTTTGCCTTTTCTTTCGGACAATTTCTTCAGGCTCACGGTTTGACTTTCTTCTTTGGGGAAGTTTCATCTTCGGAGCCATATTCAATATAGTAGCAGGCAAGGAGACTTGAATTGAGTGGAGGAGGGATCACAAGAGAATAAAGAGGGATTTTGGTGGAGAAAAGAAGTAGATTTGGGAAGATCGGTGAAGTGCTAGGGCACATTCCAACCGAGCCAAACAATGCGAGAAAGCACAAAAAAAATCTCTTTCCAAGGTGGCAATTTTTGGTGGAGAGGAGGAGGGAGAAGTGCTTCGAATTGGATCCTTAGATTTGGAGCAAAAAGAATTGGAGAAGACGGCTTTTGGAAGGAGGACGATAAGAAGATGAGTCGTCTCACGAACAGGGTCCCTTATAAAAACAATGAACCCGTTGAAAGTTGGTGGGATTTACAAGTTTGCCATTGAGTCGACTCATGGGGGTCGACTCATGAAGTTCAGAAATTCAAAAAAAATATGAATAAATTCTAGAAAAATTCGAAATTTTGGAAGAAGGAGTTTTGCTCAATGATAAGTTTTTAGAATGATAAATTTGAGCTTTTGGGATCTAGATAGATGTTAGAAATTGATCTCTAAGAGTTTTTGACATCAATTCTTTGGAAATTGAGAAATTTTAGGCATATGGATCTAGAATTCCTAGATTTCTCCTAATTTCACCGAATCTATCCTCACTAAGGGCCTTTGTAAAGATATCAGCTAATTGATTTTTAGTGCAAACATATTCAAGAATTATATTTTTGTTTTGAACATGTTCTCTTATAAAATGATGTCTTATTTCAATATGTTTGGATCTTGAGTGTTGAATTGGATTTTTAGATAGATTTATGGCACTTGTGTTGTCACATCTTATTGGTATTTCATTAAGTTTGATTCCAAAGTCTTCGAGTTGTTGCTTAATCCACAAGATTTGAGCACAACAACTTTCGGCTGTAATGTATTCGGCCTCAGCCGTAGACAGTGCCACCGAATTTTGTTTCTTGCTAAACCATGAGATTAGGTTAACTCCAAGAAATTGGCAAGTTCCACTTGTGCTTTTTCTATCTAATTTACATCCAGCAAAATCAGCATCTGAATATCCTAATAATTCAATTTGTGATTCCTTAGAGTACCATAACCCTAGAGTTTGAGTACCATTTAAGTATCTAAGGATTCTTTTAACAGCATTCAAATGAGATTCTTTAGGATTAGATTGATATCTAGCACATAAGCAAACACTAAACATGATATCAGGCCTACTTGCAGTTAAATATAATAATAAGCCAATCATACCTCTATAGTATTTTAAGTCTACACATTTACCTTCATCATCCTTGTCAAGCTTACATGAGGGACTCATTGGTGTGCCAATTGGTTTGCAGTTCTTCATTCCAAATCTTTTGAGTAGTTCCTTGGTGTACTTGCTTTGGGTGATGGAGATTCCCTCTTTTGATTGTTTGATTTGGAGTCTGAGGAAGAAGGTGAGTTCTCCCATCATGCTCATCTCGAACTCCCCCTGCATAAGCTTAGCAAAGTCTTGACAAAGGGATTCATTAGTAGACCCAAAAATTATGTCATCAACATAAATTTGTATAACTAGCATATCATTTTAATTTCTTTTAATAAATAAGGTTGTATCTACATTACCTCTTGAAAAACCATTATTTAGTAGAAATTTGCTTAGCCTTTCATACCATGCTCTAGGTGCTTGTTTTAATCCATATAAAGCTTTATTTAATCTAAAGACATGATTAGGAAAAGCATGATTTTCAAATCCAGGAGGTTGTTCTACATATACTTCTTCAGCAATATATCCATTTAAAAATGCACTTTTAACATCCATTTGAAATAACTTGACTTTCATAAAGCAAGCATATGCAAGTAGAAGTCTAATAGCTTCTAATCTAGCAACAGGTGCAAAGGTTTCATCAAAATCAATTTCTTCTTCTTGATTATATCCCTTAGCAACCAGTCTTGCTTTATTTCTAATTACATTTCCATGCTCATCTAGTTTGTTTCTAAAGACCCATTTTGTGCCAATTATTGAATAATTTTTAGGTCTTGATACTAAGGTCCAAACATTATTTCTTTCAAATTGATTAAGTTCCTCTTGCATTGCATTAATCCAATTATGATCATTTTCAGCTTCTTCAAAAGTTTTAGGTTCAAGATGAGATACAAAAGCACAATGATTAACTACATCTCTAAGTGAAGAATGGGTTTTTACCCCATGCATAGGATTACCAATAATTAATTCCTTAGGGTGGTTGTGAACATACCTCCATTCCTTGGGTAGGTCATTTGTACCTTGAGGTTGTTCTTGAATTTCTTCACCTCTCTCATCTTGTTTGTCTTCTTGATCCTTGTCTTCTGGAGTTGCTGAATCTTTCAGAGTGATCTCCTTCATACCTTCTATTAGTGGATCTGCATCATCAATACCCTCATTCTTCCTTGAAGGAAGATCGTTAGATTCATCAAAGACAACATGTATGGACTCCTCAACTACTAAAGTTCTTTTGTTAAAAACTCTAAATGCTTTACTAGTGGAGGAGTAACCTAGAAAGATTGCTTCATCTGATTTTGCATCAAATTTACCAAGTTTTTCTTTGCCATTATTTAATACAAAACATCGGCAACCAAAGACATGAAAATATGCAATATTTGGTTTTCTTCCTTTCCAAAGTTCATAGGGGGTTTTCTTTAAAAATTTTCTAATCAAAGCACGATTTAAAATGTAACATGCTGTGTTAATTGCTTCCGCCCAAAAATATCTTGAAAGGTTGCATTCACAAAACATGGTACGGGCCATTTCTTCTAAGGTTCTGTTTTTTCTTTCAACTACCCCATTTTGTTGGGGTGTCCTAGGAGCAGAGAAGTTATGGCCAATTCCATTTTCATCACAAAAATTTTTAAAATCTTGATTTTCAAATTCAGTTCCATGGTCACTTCTAATATTTTGAATTGAAAACTCTTTTTCATTAGTGACTTTTCGGTAAAATTTAGTGAAAATATGAAAAGTTTCATTTTTGTGTGCCAAAAAGAAAACCCAAGTAAAACGAGAGTAATCATCTATAATTACAAAGCCATATCGTTTTCCTCCTAGACTAGTGGTTCTAGTTGGTCCAAATAAGTCCATATGTAAGAGCTCTAAAGGTCTAGAAGTTGAAACAGTATTTTTGGATTTAAATGAAACTCTAGTTTGTTTACCTAATTGGCATGCATTACAAATTCTATCCTTTTCAAAATTTAATTTTGGCAAACCAAGAACTAATTCCTTTTTAATTAATTTTGAAAGAGAATGCATGCTAATATGTGCAAGTCTACGATGCCACAGCCAACTAGTCTCATTGATTTTAGCATTCAAGGATACTAGGCATTGCATGTCTAATTTGGCTAAGTCATTCAAATCTACCATATAAACATTGCCATGCCTATGTCCTATAAATTTAATGCCATCGTTAACAGGACTAGTCACAATGCAAACAGATGATTCAAAAACTACTTTATACCCTTTATCACAGAATTGACTAATACTAAGTAAGTTATGCTTTAAACCTTTAACTAATAAAACATTCTCAATGTATTTGGAGGGAGTGATACCAATGTTACCTATCCTGATGATCTTTCCTTTGCCATTATCTCCAAAGGTGACCATCCCTCCATCCTTAGCATCAAGCGTGATGAATTGTGATTCATCACCAGTCATGTGTCTCGAGCATCCACTGTCAAGATACCATTTTCTGTTTCCTCCTTGGGATGCTAGACACACCTGCAAGCAAAGGTCAAGTTTCTGTCTTAGGTACCCAAGCTTTCTTGGATCCTTTTAGGTTAGTCAGAATGGTTCCTTTTGGAACCCATATTTTCTTTATAGTTGTGTTTGCAGATTTGAGGCATGTGTATGATTTATGTCCTATTCTACCACATTTGAGACAAGTAATATTTGTAGACTTGTTACTTGAATAATTTACATAAATATTCTTCAGAAATTTTTGTTTCTTTAAGGGGTTATACCCAAGTCCAGCCTTATCATATACAGCTTTTTGATTATCAAGAATCATATTTAGTTTGTTTGAACTTAAGGTGAACTTATCTACTATAGGTTTCAGCTTGTTAATTTCATTCTTTAAGTTTTGATTTTCTTGAATTAAGGTGGATTTTTCAATTGAAAAGTTTTCAGCTTGTTTCACTAAGGACTGATTTTCCAATTTCAGTTCTTTATTTTTCTTTCCTAGTTTCTTTAATTCATTAATTAAATCATAGAATGCTTCATGCAATTCTTCAAAAGTAAATTCACTAGTGGATTCAGAAGTTACCTCATTTTCATGTGCCATAAGGCACAGGTTGGCTTGTTCTGTTGAGGTTTCCTCATCGGAGCTTGAGTCATCACTCGCACTCCAAGTCGCCATCATTGCTTTCTTTTTGAACTTTTTGGGACCTTTCTTCAGTTGTGGACATTCGGATCTGAAATGTCCCAGCTTCTTGCACTCGTAGCATATAAGGGGTTGATCTTTCTCTTTCTCTTTGCTTTGTTCCCCTTTTGTGAACTTCTTTCTCATCCCCTGTTTCTTTTTCTTAGGAACTTCTTGAATCTTCGGGTGATGAGTGCCATCTCTTCATCCTGTTCTTCATCTTCAGTGTCATCCGTTTCATAATCAGACGAAGCTGTGGATTTAAGGGCAATGGTTCTTTTCTTTTTGACTTCATCCTCTTGATGTTGCTTCATGCTGAGTTCATGAGTCATCAAGGATCCAAGAAGCTCTTCTAGAGGTAGAGTGTTCAAGTCCTTTGCTTCTTGGATGGCAGTCACCTTGGCTTCCCAAGTTCTTGGCAATGATCTGAGAATCTTCCTTACTAGTTCACTGTTAGTATAAGATTTGCCAAGACTCTTCAAACCATTAATTATATCAGTAAAACGAGTAAACATAGCAGTTATGGACTCATCATGCTCTATTTTGAACAATTCATATTTATGCACTAGCATGTTTATTTTAGTCTCTTTTACTTGATTTGTTCCCTCATGGGTTACTTCTAACCTATCCCATATTTCTTTAGCAGATGCACAAGTAGAAATGCGATTAAATTCATTTGCATCTAATGCACAATAAAGAACATTCATAGCTTTGGCATTTAATTGTGCCAATTTCTTATCAACCTCATCCCATTCTTTCTCGGGTTTGGTTGACTTCTTACCATCTATAATCTTGGTGGGTGTGTGAGGACCGTTCACTATGATACTCCACATATCATAGTCGAGTGCTTGTATGAATATCTTCATCCGAGCTTTCCAATAGGTGTAATTAGACCCATTGAAAAGTGGAGGTCGGTTTGTAGATTGCCCCTCGGCTAGAGAAGTACCAACATGGGTTGCCATAGATCTTTTGGCTCTTTGATTGTTAGATCAAAGAAGGGCTAGAGCACCGGGCTCTGATACCACTTGTTGTCCAGCTATGCAACCCAAGAGGGGGGGTGAATTGGGTTTCTAAAAATTTTAGGCTTAATTAATTACTTATGATGAATGAGAACAAAGATTTTAAATCAGGATAAATTTTCTAAAGCAAGAATGCAAGGATATAATAAAGAAATAAAGAGAAATAATAAAGCACACCACAAACATAAGGATTTATAGTGGTTCGGTGCCAACCTTGCACCTACATCCACTCCCCAAGCTCCTACTTGGGAATTCTAATCCACTATACTTGTATTCAACCCGAATACAAATGTCGGAAACTCTGACACTAGCTATCCCAAGCTAGTCCACTTATTTTTCGGGTACAAGTCAACCCAAAATACTCCGATTTCAGGTTCGGATCAATCTTCTCTTGTTTTGGAAATCCTCCAAAAACAAGAACAAATACTCACAAAGAGTAAAATAGCTTAGAGCACAAATTAATACAATAACAGCTCCTTAAATGAGCGAATATAACAATAAAAATACTTTACTCAAATGAAGAATCCCCTTTTTGGATTTTCTCAAGGTGGATGAACACTTGAATGAACGCTTGAGAAGAAGACGATCTTTTATTGAGGACTTCTTGAAGGCTTTGAAAGATCTCTTGATCAAGGTTGAACAATAGGCGTGAAAAATCCTCTCTTTGAATGCTCTTGCTTTTCTCTTTCACAATCTCTCTTGTATATTGTGGATCACCTGTCTTTTTCTTTTGTAGATTTTGAATCCTCTTTTCTTTTTCTCTCGAATGTCTCGTTGATCACTTCGTGTATATTTTTTGGATCCTCTCAATTCTATTCTGTATTTTCACCTTTTGAAAATATTTTATAGCATTAAGAAACAAGAGAAAATATATTAGACAGAAAAAGAGCCGTTAGAGCATTTTTAGGAAGCATAAAAGGCAATTAAAATGGACAAAAAACTAGCCGTTGCGGACGTTTTCCATCGCAGGGGTCGACTCATGAGTCGACTCATGCTTCAGGGGTCGACTCATGAGTCGACCTCTGTTGCAAAGACCAGAGATTTGATTTCTGGATTTTTTTGGTCCAAATCAGCAGAGGTCGACTCATGAGTCGACTCATGCCTTATGGGTCGACTCATGAGTCGACTCACAGGTCGTGCCAAGCCAAAAATCCAGTGTGCCATGGAAAATTTTTGCGTGCCAATCAGCTCATAGTGCCATGAGTTGACTCATGAGTCGACTCATGCACTTCAAACCTTCATAACTTCAAAAATATAAGTCCAAAAATAATGAAATTTTCACCAATAGATTACTAATTATTTGTTCTACCAAATGATACTATCAAATCAGGATTTTAGTGAAATTATGATTTTACCCTTGAAGAGCATAAGGACTTTTTCAATTTAAAATTATTTGTATCCCTTCAATCTGCTTTGTAATCATCAAAATCAATCTAGGAGCAACATTAGGACAAGTGGATCGAGGTGACGTTGACCTTTATAAGATCGACGAAAAAGAGAACCTGGCCGACCCCTTCACTAAAGCCCTGGCAATAAAGGAGTTTGACAACCACAAGTCGAAGATGTGTATTAGATACTGTGCCGAATGGCTTTAGGACAAATGGGAGTTGTTGAGAAATATATCCCAAAAGTCAATCGTCAAGCTGTTGACGGTTGAGCAACCTTGTATTGTAATTGATTTGTTAATAAATAAAATATATTTTTGATATTTTTATCATAAGTTTTCATCTTCTAATGAAGTCTGTTGTTGTGATGAAGTCCTTAGGACTATTTAGGTTCGATAAAGAGAGAATTTATCGATTAGTCCTTAAAACTGTTCACAACCAAATGATTGGCTGTTAATAAGGAGGACAGCTTCTATCGAGCATAGGTCGCTATAGGCCATATGGGTTGGTTGTCCTCTTAACCAAAGAGTGTGGAGACACTGGTATGGCATACAGGTGAGATGTAAGGGTACATCATCATTGAATGTGACTAACTCCAGAGTATTTTACTGTCGAGAATGTCTCTGATGGGATATAGGTATAAGTGTCCCTTAGACCTGAGATCGCCTCAGTGACTTGCAAGCAGCTCACTGTGCTTTGGTACTAGACTAATTGAATTTCTAATTCAGTGATGGAAGGCTTCTGGACATAGTCAAGTACTTGCAAAGTCAGAGTGTGATCAAGATGAGATTGACCACTCGAAGAGTTGGAGAAGAATGAGTCGCTATTTTTTAATTTAGTAAAATCTTGGCCAGGGTAATCAATTAGATAGATTTGATATTTTGAAATACAATGTGGACAACCTGATCAGAGTTAACAGTTGAACTCTGAGGTGTCCTATGAGTATTTTGGTCAAGGGGATGAATTATATGGAAACTATATCCGCATGGGTTCTAAGGATGTTGTTCTATGCATTCGACCTATCCGACCGTCGGATACCACTGCTAGATGATCACTTCGATTGATACAAAATTTATTCCTGTGCTACTGACTTAGGTTCAGAACTATAAGGTCACACATATTAGAGTTCACGATCTGATCGGATGGTTGATCAATGATTAAGAATCGTTCTAGAGTTAAACAATCAATACGATTGATATTTAACTTAGTACAAGTGTTGCAAGAGGATCGATTAGCAATTCGATTGCTAATTAGCTTAATTTGATTAAGTCAATGGGCTGAGATTAAGTTTAATTAAATATAATTTAATTAGATTTAGTTTGGACTTGATTAGATCAAGTCTAATTGGTTTATTGGATAAACCAAGTGCAAGGAAAAACTAGTCTTAGTTCAATTAGGACTTGGATCAACCTAATTTCTAATTCGATTAAAAAATTAAATTAGATTTAAATCTAATTTAATCTAATTAAATTAAATTTAAATCTAATTTAATTTAATTAAATTAATTTTTTAATTAGGTTAAGATCTATTTTAATTGGGTTGATTTGGTTTTGGTTTGATTTGGTTTGAGAAACCAGATTGGAACAAGACATAGATTGAATCTTAGTAAGACTAGGATTCCACCTTGCGCCAATTTAGCCCCCACGCCCACTCTCTCTTATCCCACACCCACTCTCTCTTATTTTGTGAGACAAAACTTCTCTCCCAGGTCTTTACACACGCCCAAACTTTCCTCTTTTTCTCTCTTACATAGAAAGTGACTGTGGATCAAGTCAAAGTAGGAATTAGTTTGGATTTCAAATTCTATGAGATAAGTTTTAGGAAACCAAAACTCTTTCTTTATGGCACTGATTTTATTCAATTTTTTTTTTTAAATTTTCATGACTTTTATGGCACATAATATGCACCCTTTACTGGTAGTCCACGCCCAAAAAGAAAAAGGAGGCACCCAAGAGTTGGGTGCCCCTTGTCTTGTCATGTTTGGATAATCCTTGACTAGGTATTTGACCTAGACAAGGATTCTATCATATCTCTCTATTTAAAATAAATTTTTTAATATAATTTTTATAAAAAAATAGAGAAACGAGAGACCTTTGGGGTGTATAAAAATCAGAGTGAAAGAAGGTTGGGACATGGAGATACAATAGACATAAGACTTGGTGTCTAGGTGAGAGCAAAGAGAAGAAGAAGAAGATCTTCTTCTAAGGTTGCTGTGTTCACCTCTTTCCTTTTTTCATCTTGAGTTTTCTAAGAGTATCTCAGATCTAAAACTCCTTCTCCTACTTCTCATCTTTGGAAGAGTCCTAATCAAGAAGAAGGAGGCATCTGATCAACCATCGAAGAAGGATCAGCGCAGTACTAGCATATTGTGCTGATTTTCTGGATCAGAACTTCTGATCGTGATTCGTGGGCTAGTGTGGATGACTCCTAGAGGCTGGATGCATATGTGGCTTGCAACATCATCCTCAATTTTAGATCAGTAAAGTTAGAACGTCTAACTTGCAAGGTAATAGATCCAATCTATTATATTTTACATACATTTGATGTAGTATAGAAACATGTTGATATGATCAACATGTAGTTCTAGCTCTTTATATTTTAATTTTTGATTTAATACCATATAATAATTATGTAATAGGATCTTAGATCTAGAGATTCTCTAATTTTATAAGATAAATTTTGATTTATTTTAGTCTTCCGCTACCTGATCTTGAAAAAGTTTCAAGATCTAACCCTGAAACCCTAGATATGGTTCCTTCACAAGCATCTAGATGAGTTCTTAGAAATCTGTTCCATGGTAAAAATTTAAAATTTTACTAATGATGCACTTAGATTGACCCTATTCCCCTTCTCGCTTAAGGACAAAGCCAAGTATTGGCTTGGCACAATATGGAGACCGATCCGATCATGGACTGAAATGCAGTATGAGTTTCTTAAGAAATTTTATCCCATAAGTCGAAACAACTCCATGAGGTAAGCCATCACTGGATTTGCTCAGCTTCCAAGGGAACAACTTCATGAATCATGGGAGAGACTTAAGGAACTTCTTAGAATATGTCCACACCATGGTTTATCTAAGTGGCAAATTATTCAAGCTTTCTATGAGGATTTAGGTGACCAATACAGATAGATGGTAGATGCATCTTGTGGAGGTGCATTCATGAGTACGAGTGAGGATAAAGCCTATACTTTGTTTAAAACTTTGAGTGAAAATTTGATCAATCATTTTTCATTATCGTCCTATGAAAGATCAATCCCTCATAAAAAATGGGCAAAAATTTTTGAGATCAAGCAAACAAACTCTAGTCCTAAGGCCGATTTGAACCTAATAGCCCAAAAATTAGATAAAATTGACATTCTTGCTAAAAAAATAGATCAGTTTCTAACCTTAGGTCAACAATCTCTTGTGCAATACACAACCTTCTAATTATCAGGAGATTCGTTCCATCTGTGCTAGCCCAGCCCATCATATAAGTGAATGTCTCACGGCTGCACAGTTTTCACTTTTCATCCAAGAACAAGTTCAAGCTGTCCAAGGTTACTCTAAGCCTACTAATGATCCATTCTCTAACACATATAATTTAGGTTAGAGAAACCATCCTAATTTTTTTTGAAGACCCTAACAGACTCAGGCTCAGACCCAAATTTCTCTGGTGTAAAACTTTCAGAATAGGCCTCAATACCAGAATTATGCCTATAATAGAGGTCAGCCTAGTCAGCCTACCCAACTACCATATCACAATCAGCTGTCATATCCACCTCCTCAACAAACCAATCTAGCCGATGATAGATTCAACCAACTTCAATAATTGATTATGACCCAACAGTAATCTATCACTAGGTTAGAAGCACAAATAGGACAGTTAGCTAAGTTTACCATGAGGAGAGAATCAGGTCAATTGCCAAGCCAACCAGTACCAAATCTCAGAAACAACCCATCCACCCACCAACCATCTGGAATAAGTCATCAATCTAATGTTTCACTTAAGAATCCTCAATTTGAGAATACCAAAGCAATTTCTAAGCTTAGAAGTGGTAAGATTCTTAAGGACCCCTATCAAGACCTGATGAGAGAGACTAGTACTGATGCTAGCCAAAATAAGAATTTGAAAGAAGAAGTTAGTACTGAGACTAACCCAATAGAAGAATTTGAGTTTGAAATTATTACTGATTTGAGTGAAAAAGATAAAGAAAAGAAGAGAGCGGATGAGATATTCGAGACATATAAACCAAAAGTTCCATTCCCTTCAGCCCTAGAAATCGATTCTTCTCGTAAAAAGCAAAGAGCACGTAATGAGAAATTAATAGAGTTATTTAAGCAAGTTTACATTAATCTACCCCTCCTCGATGTAATTCAACATGTCCTAGCTTACGTTAAATTTCTTAAAGAACTTTGCACCCAAAAGCGTGAGTCACGAAAAATAGAGAGAATTATGCTATCTGAGGATGTTAGTGCAGTCCTGTTGAATCCATTACCTCAAAAAATGAAAGATCCTAGTGCTCCTTTGATTTCGTGTGTTATAGGAGGCATCACCTTTGACCGACCCCTGTTAGACTTAAGAGCTAGTGTCAACCTACTTCCAACCTTGATCTATGAAAAATTTGAGATAGGAGAACTGAAACCCACGTTGGTTATTTTGCAACTAGCTGATAGATCTGTGAAGATGCCACGGGGTCTGATCGAGGATGTTATAGTCAAAGTCAACACATGCTATTTTTTAGTAGACTTTCTCATACTTGATATGGAACCATCTCAAGAGCTGAATCAAAATCCTATAATTTTAGGATGTCCATTCCTAGCCACTGTTAATGCTAATATTAATTGTAAAATAGGAGCTATGGATATTTCTTTTGGGGATCAAAAGATAAGAATTAACATTTTTAATGCTTCAATGTATGCTCAAAAGGAGGAAAGCTGTTTAGTAATTAATCTGATAGATGAGATAGTTGAAACTGATTCCTCTTTAGATTTGAAGGAAGATGATTTTCTGGATGAACCCATTGAAGAAACCCAAAATCAGGAGGTGAATGCCTTGTTTGATTCACCTCACTCAGCACATTCATTATCTTGGTCAATGAAAATTGAGCCCTTACCTAAGCTAGAAACTGAACCATTACGTCCTTCAATTCAGGCCCTACCACAACTTGAACTGAAACCTTTGCTTGAATTACTTAAGTATGTGTTTCTAGGACCTGAGAAAATCCTGCTGGTAATCATTGCTTCTGATCTAACCCTTGAGCAGGAAGATCAATTGCTGAATGTATTGAAAACACATAAAGAGGCCATAGGTTGGACTATTGCTGATTTAAAAGGCATTAATCCGTCAATATGCATGCACCATATTTACACAGAGGATAATGCCAAATCCATCCGAGAAATACAAAGATGGTTCAACCTGAATATGCAAGATGTAATCAAGAAGGAGGTAATTAAATAGTTAGATACTGGTATTATTTATCCTATTTCTGACAGTCACTGGGTGAGTCCTACTCAAGTTGTTCCAAAGAAATCTGGACTCACAATTGTCCATACTGACCATAGGGATCTAGTGCTAACATGACCTTTTACTGGGTGGCGTGTGTGCATAGATTATAGAAAACTCAATGCAGCCATCTGTAAAGATAATTTTTTCTTACCCTTTATTGATCAAATCTTAGAGAGACTAGTTGGCTAACAGTATTTTTATTTTTTAAATGGATACTCAGGATACAATCAGATAGCAATCCACCCAGGAGATCAGGAAAAGACCACCTTCACATGCCCCTATGGAACCTTTGCTTTTCGTAGAATGTCTTTCGGACTTTGTAATGCACCCACGACCTTTCAAAGGTACTTGATGTCAATATTTTCAAATATGATAGGAGATTTTTTAAAAATATTCATGGATGATTTTTCAGTCTTTGGAGAATCTTTTGAGAGTTGCCTCAACAATTTGAAGAAAATGTTAAAACGATGCATTGAGGCCAATCTAGTTTTAAGTTGAAAAAAGAGCCATTTTATGGTTAAAGAGGAGATCATATTAGGGCATATTATGTCAAAGAGAGGGATAGAGGTTGATAGAGCAAAATTTGAATTGATTTCTAAACTTTCTCCACCGACTTCTATCTAATAAATTTGATTTTTCCTTGGCCATGTAGGATTTTACCATCGCTTCATCAAAGACTTTTCTAAGACATCCCCCCATTTATATAATCTGCTTGCTAAGGATGTCCCTTTTAACTTTGATGAAGAATGTCTTAAGGCTTATGAATTTTTGAAAGAAGCTGTGACCAAAGCTCTAATCATCCAACCTTTAGATTGGTCACTACCTTTTGAGATCATGTGCGATACTTCTGATTTTGCCATAGGAGTTGTCTTGGGCCAAAGGGTAAATAAATATCCTGTAGTGATTTACTATGCCAGTAGAACTGTGAATGAAGCTCAAATGAATTATACCATAACTGAGAAATAGTTACTTGCTGTAGTGTTTGCCCTGGAGAAGTTTTGATCATACTTCTTAGGATCAAAAATCATGATTTATTCAGATCATATGGCTTTGAGATATCTGCTCTCAAAGAAAGATGCTAAACCACAATTGATTAGATGGATTTTACTGCTACAAGAATTTGATATTGAAATTTGAGAGAAGAAGAGATCTGAAAATGATGTAGTAGACCACCTATCAAGGATTCTAATTGAAGATTGTGGACCTACATCAATTGAAGAATCTTTTTCAGATGAGCAACTTCTAGTAGTTTCACACACAAAGGCCTCTTGATTTGCAGATATTATGAATTACTTAGCAGTTGGATAAATTCCTGATGGTTGATCTAAGAATGAAAAAGATCGATTCTTTGCTCAAATCAAGTATTATTTTTGAGAAGATTTTAAATTTTTTTAAATTTATGCTGATCAGATCATTCATAGATGTATTTTTGAAACTGAACAATTGAGTATCTTGAAATTCTGTCATACTCTTGCTTGCAGAGGATATTTTTCTAGATGAAAAATTAGGGCCAAAGTATTACAAAGTAGATTTTACTGCCCCACATTGTTTAAGGATGCTTATAATTTTAGTCAAAAATATCTTAGGTGCCAAGCTTTAGGAAACATTTCAAAGAAAGACATAATGCCTTTGAACTCCATCTTGGTAGTTGAAATTTTTGATGTTTGGAGAATTGATTTTATGGGATCCTTTCCATCCTCCAATGGTTTTGAATATATTTTGATGGCCATCGATTATGTTTCTAAATGGATTGAGGCAATAGCAACACAAATCAATGGTCATAAGGTAGTCATAAAATTTGTTCAAAGGAATATCCTTTTTAGGTTCAGATTTTTACGTGCTATCATTAGCGACAGAGGTACCCACTTCACAAATTATCATTTCCAAACACTACTGTGAAAATATAGTGTCACACATATGATAGCTACACCATATCACCCGCAAACAAGTGGCCAAGTTGAAGTATCCAATAGGAAGATCAAGAACATCCTGTAAAAGACTATTAGGCCTGATCGTAGAGATTGGTCAGTTCGATTAGATGATACATTATGGACCTATAGGATAGCTGATAAAAATCCTATTGGAATGTCTCCCTACAGATTGATTTATAGAAAAGCATGTCATCTTTCGGTAGAACTTGAACACAAAGCATATTGGGCAATCAAGCAACTGAATTTTGATTTGAAACAAACTTGTTCCAATCGGATGTTGCAATTGAGTGAATTGGATGAATTGAGATGAGAGGCTTATAAAAATTTACAAACTTATAAAGAGAATGAAAGCCTTTTATAATAAATACATTTCAAGAAAAATCTTTGAGCCAAATCAACAAATCTGGTTATTTAATTCAAGGCTAAAATTATTTTCAAAAAAATTAAGATTTAGATGGGATGTACCTTACATTGTAAATCAAGTATTCTCACATGGTGCAATCAAACTTTATGATCCTAAATTAGAAAATTTCTTTAAGGTAAATGGTCAAAGATTAAAACTATATATTGAAGGGATATCATTAAATCAAACCATTGATGAAGTAGCATTAACAGACTCACACTGAACCGAGTTGTATTGTGTCTGACTAAGATGATAAACTTAGTGCTTTTTAGGAGACAATCTAGCTTTTATTTTTCATTATTTTTTATATTTTATTTAGATTAATCGAGTCTTACTTAATATTTTTTGTAAGAATTTGAAGATAATATTGGTTAAGTTGGAGGGAGAACTAATTTTGAAAAGACTTCTGGATCAGGTGACATCTCTTCTTTTTCTTCCTCTTTGTATGCACCCTTCATTTTTTTTACTCCATTGAGGATAATATTGATTAAGTTGGGAGAGAGAATAAGCATCTGATTACACTTAAGAATCTGATTACACTTAAGCATCCGAATAAAAATTTTTAAAAATTTTTTAGGTCCTCAAGTAAGTTAGTATTTAGCATTTAAGCATCTAATTATACTTAAAAATCGAGTTAAAATTGAGTATTTTTTTAAAAAAATTGATATACAGATCAAAAAAATTATGAGATATTAAAGGATCAAGTATTAAAAAAACTCAATAAAGAGTTAAGTTTAGAACTTAAACAATTTTCTTTGAGTATTTCTAAATTTTTTTACCAGCATCAAAGAAGAGTTGACTTCTTATGGACTTATGTAGGGTAACTATACATTTCTTCATATATATAAAAAAAATAAAAAAAAAATAAAAAAAAAGTTTCTAAGTACTTCATACTGAGTAATCGGCCTTTTTGCCTAAGCAAGTATTGAGTTTCACATCAAAAGATATAAAGGATAAAGAAGCTTTGTTATAAAGTTAGTTTTAACTCATAGTCTGTTTGATTTGAGCAAATAGGTCCGAGGGATATTCTATACCTAGTGCCCTAAAGCCATCTAGTTTGGGGGTCATTGGTTGAAAACTTGCTATATGGGTCAAATAAAAAGCTTAAGAGGTTAAGACACTCAATAACGATATAATATTAAAAAAAAATAATCAATAAATGAAGGACTAAAGTAACAATAAACTTGTCCATATGAAGGTTAATAATTTGGAGATAAAGATAGAAA
Source organism: Elaeis guineensis (assembly GCF_000442705.2). Taxonomy (NCBI): domain Eukaryota; kingdom Viridiplantae; phylum Streptophyta; class Magnoliopsida; order Arecales; family Arecaceae; genus Elaeis; species Elaeis guineensis. Next base: position 20,438,167 of record NC_025997.2, read on the forward strand.
TAATTTAGAAAAGCTCAGAAAAGATTTAGTATTTTCAGTTTAACTCTCATATTGATTAGTATTAATACTTCAATAACATGTCTCACTCACGCTCTATTGAATATCAATAATTTTTTAAAAATTATTTAGTGAAATTCAAAACTTTAAGTTAAACGGTATTTGATTCTAAATTTTTTCTTTATTTGAGGACGAGCAAAATTCAAGTTAGAGGGTGTGATAAGTGGCATATTTTTATATTTATTTTAAAATTTTTTGATAATTTATGATGCTAACATCTTCTAAAAAACTTAATTTTATAAATAAATTAGATTTTCTTATAAAAATAAATAATTTTAAAAAAATATAAAATTAGAGCATATTTATGAAAAATAGATATTGATTTAATTAAGAATTTAAGCACCAAAATAATGAAAAATTTTTGAAAAATTTAATGTATATATTTTTATTTTTTAGGTAAAAATTAGAGTAAAAATTGAGTGAAAATATCCTAAAAAATAAATTTTATTACCTTCGGTGCACGGTGGATCGATCGCTCAATCCACAGAGTCAGGGGCATGGTCCACAAGAATAGTTTATGATCTACAGATTAAATTTGATGTGAGATCCGATGGCCAGCATCATTCTCGACTTTGAATAAGATTTTTGGGCATGATCCGACGGCCCAGATTCCATCCATCGCTCGATCCAACGGTTGCTGTTCGTCCCAACTTTGTTAAGTAGAGATTTTGCGCCATTTGATGGCCAAATTCTATCTGAAGCATGATCGGATGGCTGAGAATATCTTCGACTGTAAGAAGAATTTAAACAGTAATTTTTGATCAGATCTGGATGGTCCATTGATGATCCGACTGTCAGAAATTTATGATACGAGTATAATACATTTTTTAAGGGTTTTAGGACTTCTTTTGCTACCAAAAAAAGATAAAAAATTTATCTATAAATAGGAGGTTTAGGAATAAGTCTTAAGAGTAGAACAAATCAGTAGAAACTTAAAAAAAAATTAGAGAAAAAAATTAGATAGTTTTAGGAACCCAAGGGGAAGAAGAAGAGAATTCAGTTTGCTCTACGGAGTACGAAGGAAGAAAGAGAGATCATCAACCATCTTCTCGATGAGACTGAGTTGATCAACTTTAGATCTTTGTTACAATTTTATTTTTATTTATTTTATAATTTTTTAAATTTTTTATGCTTAAATTTTAATTTTAATTAATATAAAATTTATTTTCTTACACTTTAAATTTTTATCTTTTATTTTTTATAATTAGATGTTAGGATCTAATTAGTAGATCTTAGTATTAATTTATTTTATTTTTTTTAAATTTTTATTATTTATTTTTATTACAAGTAGAAGCTTGGATCTAAACAATAGATCTTAATATTCGATTTATTTTTTATATTTTTATTTTTTATTTTTTGACTTGAATTGCTTCCTTCAAAATTTTATTTTTTTGATAAAATAAAAGATTTTAAATCAAAATTCTAACTTCTCTGTGGATTCGATCTGACTCGTTACTTTTTATATATTTTTAATTTTTATTGAAGTCAGAATTAGATTGATAATCACGGTATCTTAACGATAATATCACGATCATATCATTAGATGATTGTGCTCATCTTATAAATTATATATAAATTTTTATTAATAAAAATTATTTGATATTTTTATTACAAATTATCTATCTTTGAACTCTTGTATTGTAATGAAGTCCTTAGGACTTTAATTAATCGATAAAGGAGGATCTGTCGTTAAGTCCTTAAAAATATTTGTGACCAAATGATACGCTATTACTAGGACAATAGCGATATCAAGTGTAGGTCATTGTGTGCCATATGAGTTGGTTATCCTCTTAACTAAGGAGTGTGGAGACACTGTTATGACATACAGATGGAATGTAGGAGTACATTCGCATCGAATATGATCATGTGCCGAGTACTCTACTGTCAAGAGTAGCTCATAAAGGGTATGGGTATAAGTATCTTTCCGATCTGAGACCACCACGGTGACTTATAAGTAACTCATTGTACTTTAATATCAGACCATCTGAATTTCTAACTCAGTGACGGAAGGCTACTGGGTGCAGTCAAGTACTTATCAAGTTCGTGTGTGAGTCAAGATGGAATTGACCCCTCTGAATTAGTAGGAGATATGCATTAGTGTATTTCAATTTAGTAAAATCTTGGCCAGGATAATTTATGAGATGAATTTGAAAGATTGAAATATAATATGGTCGACTAAATTAAGGTTGACAGTTAAACCCTAGATCACCTTGAGTATTTGGATCAAAGAGATGAATTATACAGTAACCATACATCAGTAGGTTCTAAAAGGTTGCTTTGTAATACTTTGACCTATTCGATTGTCGGGTCATCGTTACTAGATGGTTACATCGATTGGTATAGAAAGTTGTTCCTATACTACCGGCTTAGGTTTGAACCTATGGGGTCACACGTATTAGAAGATTTGATCAGATCAGATGAATGAAGAGTCCAATTAGATTGTGACTTTGGTGAAGAGTCCTACTCCGACTAGGACTTTGGGAGAGAGTCCCACTGAGACTGAAACTCTATTATTTTTAAAAAATTAATTAATAATTAGATTACTAATTGACTTAATTTGATTGAGTAAAAAGCTTTGGAACAAGTCTAATTGAATTAGACTCAGTTCGACTTTGATTGGGTTTGATATGATCGAGCCTGATTACAAGAGAAATTTGATCCTGATTTGATCAGAATTTTGACTTAGCTAATTCATAATTGGGTTAAAAATTTGATGAGATATTTAGATTTTTAATTGGATTAGGTTCATTTCTATTAGTGGGTTTCATCCAAATTTGATTTGGATTAGAATCAAAATTGAAAATGAAGAGTCTTTGTCAACTAGGACTCTATCCTTATCTTTTGCGCCACACCTGGATCCATACCAAGTTCTCCATGCCTAATTGGATTTGGATTGTGATTTTTGGCATCATGATAGAGAATTCAATAAGGGTGGGTGACTATAGTTGATGACTCATAATATTATCTCTTGCCTAATTCAAATGCGATCCGAATTAGAGATAAGAGATAAACTAAGAAAAAAAATTTTCATATATAGAATGTTATTTGTGTCATATTTATTTTTTTATTATTTTTCTTGGAGAATATTTTGGCATGTGAGACTTTAGAATCCTTCTCCACATTTTAATAATTTTTTTGAAATTTTTTGGGATGCCAAAAGGAGGTTTTGGTATTGACTCTTGGTGCCCTTCCTTGGAAAACCCTAATTCCTAGTCTATAAAAAGGGATCCTCTCTCTTGGACATCCCATGATAATTCCCTTGGTATTTTTTATTTTTAGAGCCTCTTCTCCTCCTCCTCTTGATCCTCTCTTGCTTTGGAGTGTCCAAAGTACTTGAAGAAGGAAGAATAAATCAGCTGTCGAAGTTGCTTATAGGCTAGCACCTCCAAGTCCCTGATCTGCGCCTGTCTTCGCATGGATCTTTCTATAGAGGTCAGATGACTCCGTGTGGCTATGAGTGACCTAAAGAATACCTTCTCTAACTGTTGGATCAGAAGAGATCAAGATCAATTTTTTTTGATAACGATCTCTAACTTGTTTTGATTCCTATGGTAGATCTAATAGTTAGATCTAGAATTTCAGTATCGATGATGTGGTAATCTAAGATAGAATCTTATACATGTGATTAGGATTAAATCATTTAATCTCCTATTTTCACTGCATAAAATTTTAAAATTGTATGTACTGCACTACCGTAAATTTTCTTCAACGCCCCATGCTGGTCTCACGTGCCCTCTAATGGGTGAGCATGCCCAACTTGATCAAATCAAGTGACACCCAATCAAAACTATCAAGAAAATTAAGGGCTTGAACCCTTAATTTAATTGATCCAAAATCTTAGGCACCCAATAATTGAAGCCTAATGAATCTAATTCATTTAGGTTATTAGCAAGTAATTAAATTTAAATTAATCTTATCAAATAAGAAATTCAAATGTAAAGAGAAAATTTGATTCAATCATGTGCTAGCAAGGTTACCCTGAACCCAATAGGATTTCTCTAAATCCAATTGAGACTTCATAAGTCTAATTGCTTATTCCAGATCTAATCCCTTTGTTGTGTGATCCCATAGATTTAATTTTATCTGGTAGTGAGATATACAATGATCTTTATCATAGTATCATTGAAACTCTTTTCAATGAATCGAAATAATTTCAATCTAACTCATCAAGGATTGTCGATCTTGAGCAATCCTAGTGAGTTCTCACAATCCACCAGTGATACCTAGCAGTATGTAGTGACAACCTAATAGAACTGAAAAAGACCCTTAAGATGTAGCTCATGTGTGATTCAGTCCTTCTATCATGAGTTCCGACTAGATTGCAGGTCATGGATAAATCGTCAAACCTCATCATTAGTCATATGATAGATTTGATCAGATCAAGTCCAATTATGATCTTTATGAAAACTCTTTTCTATCAATCATACTACGGTGGCCACAGACTCTCGGACTTAGCCTCTTAAATCTTATAGGACTACTCCTTTCTATCAAGGTTGATAGATTCCATCTTGATGCGCACCCTACTCCTACAGTGGATCAACTGTCGTCAACATCCACTACAAGGGCTCATTGAGATCATGTTTATATGTCAGTCAAACTCCAGCAGTCTCACTACGAGCAGTATACCATCGTAGATCAAAAGATCATTCACACAACTATAGCATCGAGACAATCACTGATGATTGAGTAGAAATTCAAGTGATCTCTCGTATGGTCACGCTCAGTACTAGTTATTCTCTAACAACTATCCGCACTCATCGTTCAGAGTCTTTACACTATAGATCAGAGACTCATCTATCCTAAAAGAAGCGATCTGTGTATCGATCTATCTAAATCGATCATCATCCTCATGATGATACTATGATCGAGAGTATTTAGAAATTAAATACATGTCTCTAATTCTCAATACTTTGAGAATATGTATCGAAATGTTAATTCTATGGACGATTCAAAGATACATCAAATTTGAATGAAAAATAAACTTATCTTTTTATTAATTAAATCAATATATTAAGTATAAAATTGTGTCCTAGCTTTATTATAATGTGTCAGCCATATTGGCTTCTAGGACATACATCTAACAATCTCTCACTTGGACTAAAGCCAATTGGCCACTAATCTGTCCCATCTTCTCAAGGTGGATTTCTATCTTTGACTGGCTTAATTATTTTGTCAGCAGATCTGCCACGTTGTCTATGGAGTCTATTTTTCACACCTCGACATATTTTTTTTTTGAAGTAGTTGCATATGATATGGTACTATCATTCGATGTGCTTTGATTTTTGATGAGACCTCGGCTTCTTAGCAAGTTCTATGGCTCCATTGTTGTTGCAATAAAGTGGTATGGCATCTAATGTCATAATCTCAAGTTTCAGGATAAACTTTTTGAATCAGAAGTCTTTCTTTATAGTATCCGAAGCAGCGACATATTCAGCCTCAGTGGTCGAATCTGCTATGATGGGTTACTTAGAACTCTTCCAACTAATCACACCACCATGCATACGAACACATATCTTGATGTAGACTTTCTATTATCAGAATCAGATATGAAGTCTGAATCAGTATACCCCTCGACTCGCAACTCAGAACCTCCTTCAAAGATCAAGAATAAATCTTTAGTTTTTCTTAAGTACTTAAAGATATTCTTCACAGCTATCCAGTGCTCCTCATCTGGATTTGACTGATACCTGCCGTGACACTCATAGCAAGGGCAATATCAGGTCGAGTACACGGCATGATATACATGAGGCTCCCTATGACTGAGGCATAAGGAATCCTATTCATATGTTGAATTTTCTCAGATGTGGTCGGATGCATCATCTTGAAAAGATGAATACCATGCTTAAGAGGTAAAAGTCATCTTTTAGAGTTTTTCATGCCAAACCTCTTCAGCACTTTCTCTATGTACAGCTTTTGTGATAAGTCTAGCATCTTTTTAGATCTATCCCTATAGACCTTTATGACAAGAATATAGGATGCTTTTTCTAGATCTTTCATGAAAAATTCTTTAGATAACCATCTTTTGACCATAGTCAGCATGGAAATATAATTTTCAATGAGGAGAATATCATCCACGTATAATATGAGGAATGTTATTGCGCTCTCACTGATCCTTTTATATACATAAGGTTTCTTTTTGTTCTTGATGAAATCAAACAATTTGATTGCATCATCAAAATGAAGATTCCAACTTCGAGAAGTTTGCTTTAATCTGTATATGGACCTTTGCAGCTTACAGACTCTGTGATCATCATCACTAGATGTGAAACCCAAAGGCTGTTTCATATAGATATCTTCCTCGAGATATCCATTCAAAAAAGTTATTTTTACATCTATCTGCCAGATTTCATAATTATAATAAGCTGCAATAGTAAGCAGAGTGTGGATGGACTTCAGCATAGCTACGAATGAAAAGATTTTTTAATAGTTAATACCCTCGCATTGGCTATAATCTTTTGCCATAAGCCTAGCTTTATAGGTCTCTATCTTACTATCGGCATCTATTTTTTTTGTAGATCTATTTACACCCAATGGATATTATATCCTCGGATGGATCCACTAAGATCCATACTTGGTCCGAATGTATTGAGTCAATTTCTGACTTTATTGCATCTTACCATTTCTCAAAATCGATGTCGGACATTGTTGGTGCAAAAATTTGCCTGCGTCGGAGAAGCTGGAGTCGAGGGAGTCGCGGTCGCTGCCGGGACCTAGAAAAAAAGTCTAAATCGGAGTTGGGGTTGCTCCGGCAAGACCCTCCGACACTCAAGTCAGTTCTCTACCTCAACAAGAATGGAGTGCTCGATCAAAAATTTTAGCAGAGTTTTTGGGATAAAAATTAGAACTTAGAGCGTAACGTATTTGGGGCCCCCCCTTTTTATAGGCGGAGGGAGCAACGGATTGATAGCGACGTTTGTAACCACCCAGTAGTGGGCCGCTCGGGGTCAGGAGAAATTTATTATGAAGAGTAATGGGGTGGAGTCGTGGCTGTCACCATGGCTCGTCACGTGGAGTCTGTTGCGGAGAGTGGAGCGGCGTCCGTTGTCGCGACTCGCCAGGGAGTGGTCAAGCCGCGCAGTATCCGTCACAAGAAGTGGAGCAGAATCATGGCCATTACTACGGCCTGCCGCATGGAGCCTGTTACGGGGAGTGATGGAGCCACGCAGAACCCATCGTAGGAGGTGGAGCAGGGTTGTGGCCGTTACTGTGGCCTGTTAGGGAGTCCAGGCCCGTCGATCGAAGTTCGGTTGAAGTGCCTAGCGAAGAGAGGTGGCTATCCATCTGAAAGGAGCTTGGATGCTGCTGGCGGGCTATCTACCGTTGGGTGCCTTGAGCGTTAGTACTATAGGCAAGGGCCATTTGCTGTAGAAGCCCAATCAGAGGCTTTCTGTAGATGAAGTCTGGCTCCCGTAGGAGTCCGGACGAAGTCTTCCTGCAGTCGGAGTCGGGGATGAAGTCTGGCTCCCATAGGAGTCCGGACAAAGTCTACCTGTAATTAAAGTCGGGGATGAAGCCCGGCTCCCGTAGGAGTCCGGATGAAATCCACCTGTAATTGAAGTCGGGGATGAAGTTCGGCTCCCGTAGGAGTCCGGACGAAGTCTATCTGCAATTGAAGTCGGGGATGAAGTCTGGCTCCCGTAGGAGTCCAAATGAAGTCCTCCTGTAGCCAGAATCGGGGATGAAGTCCGGCTCCCATAGGAGTTCGGATGAAGTCTACCTGCAATTAAAGTCGGGGATGAAGTCCGGCTCCCGTAGGAGTCCGGACGAAGTCTACCTGCAATTGAGGTCGGGGATGAAGTCCGGCTCTCATAGGAGTCCGGACGAAGTCTACCTGCAATTGAAGTCGGGGATGAAGTCCGGCTCCCGTAGGAGTCTGGACGAAGTCCTCCTGCAGCCAAAATCGGGGATGAAGTCTGGCTCCCGTAGGAGTCCGGATGAAGTCTACCCGCAATTGAAGTTGGGAACGAAGTCCAGCTCTCGTAGGAGTCCGGACGAAGTCTACCTGCAATTGAAGTCGGGGACGAAGTCTGGTTCTCGTAGGAGTCCGGACGATGTCTATCTGCAATTGAAGTTGGGGACGAAGTTCGGCTCCCGTAGGAGTCCGGACGATGTCTACCTGCAATTGAGGTCGGGGATAAAGTCCGGCTCCCGTAGGAGTCCGGATGAAGTCTACCTGTAATTGAAGTCGGGGATGAAGTCCGGCTCCCGTAGGAGTCCGGGTGAAGTCCTCCTGCAGTCAGAATCGAGGATGAAGTCTGGCTCCCGTAGGAGTCCGGACGAAGTCTTCCTACAGTCATGAAGAATCTGGTCGACGCTGGTGGGGGTTTACCCATCGGCAGAACTCGGGAATGCTGCGGAGACTCAGCCGCAGGAGAGAAGTCACCGAAGGTCGGACATTGGTAGAATCTCAGAGTGGTCACTCCTGACACGAACTTCGACTGGGGGGGGATTTTATACCCAACACCAGTCTCCCTTCTTCCGAGTTTGAGTTTCGAACGAAGGAAGTATAGAAAAATTTTCACAGTCGAAGTCGTTTCCTTGAATTCCGCACATGACCACCCTCGAAAATCTTGGCATTCAATGCACGCGTGCTGGAGTCTTTTTCCGATTAGAGTGATCTGAAGAGTCCTTTCGGAATTTCCCCAGAGCGTAGTCCTAAGCACCGCACCATAATGGTCCCGCTAGCAGCCAGCCTTATATCACGATGAGTGGGACACGTGGCGGGTGCTGGTGGACTTAGGGATATCCGCTGCCATAACTGCACCAGGCCCCGTCGCTTATTTAAGTCCCCTCCTTCCCTCCAGGGGCTTCACTTCGCCTGAGAGTTTAGTCACTCCATCGGTGCCCTTTTTGACTCTAAGCACTCTCCGCACCAGTCTTCGCCATCTCCACCGGCTCCCTGCCGCCTTTAGTCTTCCGAGCCCCCTCGAGGGGTTCTCCCGTCGGGGCTTCTGTCCCAGAGGCCAACCTCGAGAGGATGCCACGGATTATGAGGAGTAGGAGGGGGAAAACAACAGCCTACGAATTCTCCGACTGTCGAACTATCATTGAGGGTTCCCACCGCCTCAAAGGGGGCTCGAGGGAGAATTCTTTCAACAACAGGGATTTAATAATGGAAACGATCGGTGAGTGCATTCTGCCCGAGAATTTCAGAGTAGTTGAACGGGGTGACATCGGTCAAGGGGGTAGAGTTGTCGTCACAAGCTGTGACGGGATTCTTGATGTCGTTGGGGCCGAGGGACCAGAAGCGGTCGGCGCTGACGGTGGGGCAGTAGAACTTGTTGCGGAGACGATGGAAGTAGCGCATGCTGACCTTGCCGAAGTACCTAGGATGGTGGTTGTCGTGGAGCACACGGTGGTGGTGCATGCCTCCGATGCCATCGCGGCCTCAGGGGTACTTTCGGTTCTTCCCAATGTAGGTCGTCGTCGCTGCTGCCGTCGCCGTCGCTGCCCCTTGAATTCTATCCCCCCTTTTCCCCCTAGGGCTGGGGTTTCGACGATGGAGTGGAACGAGGCGGGGGGTGAGAGCCGAGGGATTTATCACACGCACTGAAAAATACTGCTGAGAAGGATGAAACCGGAAGGAGAAGTCGAAAGCTTGAAGTGGTCCCTAATGTGTTCCTTCCGAGTCTTGTAGTAATATATATTTTTTTTTAGCCCTCAGGGTTTTGTAACGTACATCTTGTTAATCAGGAATGAGAAGGAGATTTTGTTACCTTATCCACACTTTGCGTCAAATCGTCGCCTGCCGAGCTTCGCTATTGTTATTGTTGTATTCCCCTCTTTTTTTTTTCTTCTTCAGCCTTAAGGGCTCTGTAATGCACATTTAGTAAATAACATGAGAAGGAGATTTTTTGCTACCTCTTTTACTCACGTGTTGAATTATCATTTGCCGATCTTCCTTTGGCTTTTGCCTCGCTCGATATCGATGTCATTCGGAGGTACCCGATTGCTGTCGCATTGACCCGTCTCTCTATTTGTGGCCGCTGATTTGTCTGGGACCGCTCGAGTTTGATGCCTCCTTTCAGAGTTTGAGCTCGGAGGTCTAAGCTTCTTGTTGCCCTGAGGAAGCCGTCTTATCCTTGGCCTGTGTTGAGAGCTCTTTTGAAGATCGAAGATTTTGATGAGAACCCCCATCCTCATTGAGATGAGGTTCCCTGTATTTTTAATGTAAATTATTTTTCAGTTGTCGCTGATGTAGTTCGTCGCTTTCCTTTTTAACCCCTCTCCCTTTCTGTTTCTTTTTCTTTTTTTTTTCGAGTGAGAGTTTTCCCCCTGCTCTTGATGGGGTCGCGGGAGCATGGAGGGGTTGCTGGGAAGGTTCTCTTTTTCCCATCCGGTCTTGAATGATCAGACCTTGATTGGTGTCGGGACGAGGTTCTTCTCCTATTTCTGACATAATAGGTTTCAGCTCAGGTTAGGATGAGGTTCTCCTTCTGTTCCTAGCGGGGCTGTGGGGGCACATATGGGCGCTGTATGGCCTCTCCCCCCATCCGATCTAAGTGTAACCAGGCCTTCGACTGTGCTCAAGTTAGGATGAGGTTCTCCTCCTGTCCCTAACGTGGCTGTGGGGGCACATATGGATGTTGCAGGGCCTTTCCCCCCATCCGGTCTAAGTGTAACCGGGCCTTTGACTTTGCTCATGTTAGGATGAGGTTCTCCTCCTGTTTCTAACACGGCTGTGGGGGCACATATGGACATTGCAGGGCCTTTCCCCCCATCCGGTCTAAGTGTAACCGGGCCTTTGACTTTGCTCATGTTAGGACGAGGTTCTCCTCCTGTTCCTAACATGGCTGTAGGGGCACATATGGGCGTTGCAGGGCATCTCCCCCCATCCGATCTAAATGTAATCGGGCCTTCGACTTTGCTCATGTTAGGATGAGGTTCTCCTCCTATTCCTAACATGGCTGTGGGGGCACATATGGCGTTGCAGGGCCTCTCCCCCCATCCGGTCTGAATGTAATCGGGCCTTCGACTTTGCTCATGTTAGGACGAGGTTCTCCTCCTGTTCCTAACATGGCTGTGGGGGCACATATGGGCGTTGCAGGGCCTCTCCCCCCATCCGGTCTGAATGTAACCGGACCTTCGACTTTGCTCATGTTAGGACGAGGTTCTCCTCCTGTTTCTAACATGGCTGTGGGGGCACATATGGGCGTTGCAGGGCCTCTCCCCCCATCTGGTCTGAATGTAACCGGGCCTTCGACTTTGCTCATGTTAGGACGAGGTTCTCCTCCTGTTCCTAACATGGCTGTGGGGGCACATGTGGGTGTTGCAGGGCCTCTCCTCCCATCCGGTCTATATGTAACCGGGCCTTCGACTTTGTCGAGGTTTCCTCCTGCTCTCGACATGGTTTGTTTCGATCATCCTGTCGATATAGGCTCGTGCCAAGAGAGAAGACATGTGAATATAAGATTTTTATTTAAAATAAAGTTATCGGTAATACATTCGTAAATTTTTCGAGCTCCATAGTCGTGGGAGGTCTGCTCCTTCGAGCTCCTTGAGGTAATAAGTTCCGGGCCGGACTACTTCCTTGACTTCGTATGGGCCTTCCCAATTTGGGGCAAGCTTCCCTCGATCCTGAGGTTGCGAGACAGTGGCTCATCGAAGTACTAGATCTCCTACTCTAAAGACTTTATTTTTGACCCAGAAATTGTAATAGGGGGCGACTTTCTGTCTGTAGGCTGCCATCCGAATTTGAGCTACCTCCCACTTTTCTTCCAGCAAGTCAAGGTTGGCTTTAAGATCTTGCGTATTGTGGTGTTCGTCGAATGCCACGACTCATGCCGATGGGAGCTTGAGCTCAATTGGGATAACAGCCTCCGTGCCGAAGGCTAGAGCGAAGGGGGTCTCCCCCGTGGGCAGTCTTTGGGTAGTTCGGTACACCCATAATGCATGGTAAAGTTCGTCTGCCCAAGTTTCCTTCACCTTTTTGAGCCTTGTCTTGATCCCTTGCAGCAGAGTTCTGTTGGTCACTTCGGCTTCGCCGTTCGCCTGAGGATGGGCTACCGATGTGAAGTTGTGGGAGATGTTTAGGTCTTCACAAAATTTGATGAATCTCGCTCCCGCAAATTACCGTCCGTTATCAGTAACTAGGGTTCTCGGCAGGCCGAACCTGCAAATGATTGACTTCCAGATGAAGTCTTGCACTTTAGCTTCTGTGATTTTCGCCAGCGGTTCGGCTTCGACCCACTTGGTGAAATAGTCAATTGCTACCAGGAGAAACTTCCTCTGCCCCGACGCCACGGAAAAGGGTCCAAGGATATCCATTCCCCATTGCGCAAACGGCCATGGGGCACTCAAGGGTGTAAGCTCAGCGACGGGCTGTCTTTGGACATTGGCATACCTCTGACATCGATCACACTTTCTGACGTATTCAATGGAGTCACGATACATTGTCGGCCAGTAATACCCTTGGCGGAGCAACTTGTGGGATAAGGACCTAGCCCCTAGATGGCTTCCGTAGATTCCCTCATGCACCTCCCACAAGGCATAGTCAGCTTCTGAAGGTCGGAGACATTTTAAGAGGGGCAAGGAGTATGATCTCTTATACAGCTTGTCCTCATAGAGGATGTACCGAGAGGCTTAATTTCTGAGCTTCCGAGCTTCTTTTACATCATGAGGGAGAACTCTGTCCCTGAGATATGCCACCAGTGGGTCGATCCAACTGGGCTCATGATCAATTCCATCACGGGCTACGACTCTTCCGTACTTGGGCACTTTAGAACTTCAAAGAGAACACCCTTGGGCAATTCAGTCGGAGCCAGCGTAGCCAGCTTGGAGAGAAGATCGGCCCTGGTATTTTCCATTCTTGGAATCTGCCTGATGTGGAAGCTACTAAAGGCGGGGACGAGCTCCTTTACCTTTTCAAGATACTTAGCCATGCTATCCTCTCGTGCTTCGTAGTTTCCGTTGACTTGTCCCACTACCAATTGGGAGTCATTGTGAACTTGGAGCCGATCTACTCCCAATTCTTTGGCGATCCTCAACCCTGCGATCAGAGCTTCGTATTCCACTCCATTGTTAGTTGCGGAGAACTCGAAGCGCAGAGCGTACTTCACGATGATTCCCTCCGAACTGATCAAGATCAGGCCCGTGCCTGCACCTGACATATTGGAGGATCCATCCATGTAGAGGGCCCAAAAGCAATTGGGGGGGGGGCTGCTTCTTCTTTGGAGGAGTTCGGTCGGGGCTCCATGCCGTCAATTTTACCCTGTTCAGGTTCGGCTTCCTCCGAGATAGTGCATTCTACTATAAAGTCCGCCAATATCTGGGCTTTCACTGTCGGTTTGGGTCGATAGTTGATGTCAAATTCTGTGAGCTCGATCGTCCATTTCGCTATCCTCCCAGAGGCATCTGCCCGGTGTAGGATCACCTTGATCGGCTGGTCGGTGAGCAACGTTACGGTGTGTCCTTGAAAGTAGGGTCGGAGCCTCCGGGCTGCAATCAACAGGGCGTAAGTTAGCTTCTTTAATTTAGTATACTTGGTTTTGGCGTCTCTCAATGCGCGACTGATGTAGTAGATCGGCCGTTAAATTTTTGCTTCTTCCTTGATGAGAACTGCTGCGAGAGCCATAGGAGAGACTGCCAGGTACAAGAATAGCTCCTCTCCAGGCTCGGGCTTCGCCAACAGTGGAGGTGAGCCGAGGTAGCTCCTTAGTTCTTCAAACGCCTGTTGGCAGTCAGTGGTCCAACAGAAGTCCTTCGGTCGCTTGAGGGTTTGGAAGAAGGGTAAGCACCGATCGGCCGACCTCGCAACGAAGCGATTCAGGGCTACCACCCTCCCTGTAAGGCGTTGAACCTCTTTTATCGACTTCGGGGCGGCCATCTCCTGGATGGCATGAATTTTCTCTGGGTTGGCCTCAATCCCGCGCCCTGATACCATGAAGCTCAGGAACTTCCTCGAGGTCACTCCGAAAGCACACTTAGTCGAGTTCAGCTTCATCTTATATTTCTGGAGTGCACCGAAGGTCTCCTCGAGATCGACGATGTGGTTCATGGAAGATTTACTTTTCACGAGCATGTCGTCCACGTAGACCTCCATGTTGTGGCCGATCTGCTCTTTGAAGATTTTGTTCACCAGTCGCTGATAGGTCGCACCTGCATTTTTGAGGCCGAAAGGCATGACCCTATAACAGTAAAGACTACGGTTAGTAATGAAAGCAGTCTTTTTTTCATCTTCTGGTGCCATCCTGATTTGATTATAGCCAAAGAATGCATCAATAAAGGTAAGAAGCTCATAGCCCGAGGTCGCATCCACTAGTTGATCAATTCTGGACAGAGGGTAGCTGTCCTTCGGGCAGACTTTATTCAGCTTTTTGTAGACTATACACATCCTTCACTTGCCGTTTGCCTTTTTGACTAGGATGATGTTGGAAATCCAGTCAGGATAATTGACTTCTCTAATGAATCTGGCTTTCAGGAGTTTGTCCACTTCCTCGGCTATCACTTTCTGCCTCTCCGTGCATGACCTCGGATTTTTTCCTTCGTCGGTCGATGCTTTGGATCAACGGCCAGACAGTGTTCCATGACTTCTGCGTCAATCCCTGGCATGTCTGCTGGGACCCAAGCGAAAACATCTGCATTCTTTCACAGAAAATCAATGAGCTGTGTCCGCACCTCTTCCCCCAGGTTGGAGCCGATCTTCACCGCATGCTCCGTATCCCCATCGTTCAAAGGGATCGAAACCAGATCTTCGATTGGGTCGCCCCTTTCCTCAGCGAGATCATCGCGGGCGTCCAATCCATCAACCGAACAGAGTTCAGATTGGTCACTTCTTTGCAAGGCTATGTTGTAGCAGTGTTTGGCCAGGGCCTGGTCTCCCCTGACTTCTCCGACCCCCTGGTGAGTAGGGAATTTCAATTTCAAATGATAGGTTGACACCACGGCCCGGAGAGCGTTGAGACCAGGTCGGCCGAGGATAGCGTTGTAGGCTGACGGTGCCTTCGCCATCAGAAAATTTACCAAAGCCCTGGATTGCCTTGGATATCGACCCGCAACCACAGTCAAGGTTATTACCCCCTCCATCGGGATAGCATCGTCGGTAAACCCTACCAAGGGGGAGCTAATCGGCCCCAACCGACCGTCAAGGATGGACATTTTTGAGAAGGCATCATAGAATAAAATATCGGCCAAACTTTCATTGTCGACAAGAATATGGCAGACATCGTAATTAGCTATATTTAAAGAAACTACAACTGCATCATCATGAGAAAATTGAACTCTCCAAGCATCTTTTTCAGTAAAGGTTATGGATTCCTCGATCCTTTGTCGCTTAAGGGGTCCGACCAATACATCGGTTGTTTCCTGCCGGGATTCTCCCGAGATGGTATTGGCGAAATCTGTCGGAGGCTAATCATCGGACTGCCGGTCGGAGGAGGAGGAGCCTGGGAGGCCGGAGATGTGGCCGGGGCTTGCAGAGCTCGCTGAGACCTGGTCGTGGAGGCCATTGACCGCTTGGAGGATGCCCTTCAGGGAGGCATCAGGTGGAGGCCAGGCAGGAAACTGGAGGAGAAGATATCGGAGAAGATGACCGGAGGCGGTCCCATTGAGCACTCCTTTAAGAACAAGGGTACTGCGAAGACACAACGCCCTTCCTCTAGCGCCAATCCTGTTGGTGCAAAAATCCATCTGCATCGGAGAAGCTGGAGTCGAGGGAGTCACGGTCACCACCGAGACCTGCAAAAGAAGTCTAAACCGGAATTGGGGTTGCTCCGGCAAGACCCTCCGATGCTCAAGTCAGTTCTCTGCCTCAACAAGAATGGAGTGCTCGAACGAAAATTTTAGCAGAGTTTTTGGGATAAAAATTAGAACTCAGAGCGTAACATTTCTGGGGCCCCCCCTTTTTATAGGCGAAGGGAGCAACAGATTGATAGCGATGTTTGTAACCGCCCAATAGTGGGCCGCTCGGAGCCAGGAGGAATTTATTATGAAGAGTAATGGGATGGAGTCGTGGCTGTCACCATGGCTCACCACGTGGAGTCTGTTACGGAGAGTGGAGCGGCGTCCGTTGTCGCGACTCGCCAGGGAGTGGTGGAGCCGTACAGTATCCGTCGCAGGAAGTGGAGCAGAATCGTGGCCATTACTGCGGCCTGCCGCATGGAGCCTGTTACGGGGAGTGATGGAGCCGCACAGAATCCATCACAGGAGGTGGAGCAGGGTCATGGCCGTTACTGTGGCCTGTCAGGGAGTCCAGGCCTGTCGATCGAAGTTTGGTTGAAGCGCCTGGCGAAGAGAGGTGGCTATCCATCTGAAAGGAGCTCGGATGCTGCTGGCGGGCTGTCTACCGTTGGGTGCCTTGAGCGTTAGTACTATAGGCGAGGGCCATTTGCTGTAGGAGCCCAATCAGAGGCTTTCTGTAGATGAAGTCTGGCTCCCGTAGGAGTCCGGATGAAGTCTTCCTGCAGTCGGAGTCGGAGATGAAGTCCGGCTCCCGTAGGAGTCCGGACAAAGTCTACCTGCAATTGAAGTCAGGGACGAAGCCCGGCTCCCGTAGGAGTCCGGACGAAGTCCACCTGCAATTGAAGTCGGAGACAAAGTCTGGCTCCCGTAGGAGTCCGGACGAAGTCCACCTACAATTGAAGTCGGGGATGAAGTCTGACTCCCGTAGGAGTCCGGATGAAGTCCTCCTGCAGCCAGAATCGGGGATGAAGTCTGGCTCCCGTAGGAGTCCGGATGAAGTCTACCCGCAATTGAAGTTGGGGACGAAGTCCAGCTCCCGTAGGAGTCCGAATGAAGTCTACCTGCAATTGAGGTTGGGGACGAAGTCCAGCTCCCGTAGGAGTCCGGATGAAGTCTACCTGCAATTGAAGTCAGGGATGAAGTCTGACTCCCGTAGGAGTCCGGACGAAGTCTACCTGCAATTGAAGTCGGGGATGAAGTCCGGCTCCCGTAGGAGTCCGGACGAGGTCTACCTACAATTGAAGTCGGGGACGAAGTCCGACTCCCGTAGGAGTTCGGACGAAGTCTACCTGTAATTGAAGTCGGGGATGAAGTCCGGCTCCCATAGGAGTCCGGACGAAGTCTACCTGTAATTGAAGTCGGAGATGAAGTCTGGCTCCCGTAGGAGTCCGGATGATGTGCTCCTGCAACCGGAATCGGGGATGAAGTCTGGCTCCCGTAGGAGTCCGGACGAAGTCTACCTGCAATTGAAGTCGGGGACGAAGTTCAGCTCCCGTAGGAGTCCGGACGAAGTCTACCTGCAATTGAAGTCGGGGATGAAGTCTGACTCCCGTAGGAGTCCGGGTGAAGTCCTCCTGCAGTCAGAATCGGGGATGAAGTACGGCTCTCGTAGGAGTCCGAACGAAGTCTTCCTGCAATCGTGAAGAATCTGGTCGATGCTGGTGGGGGTTTACCCATCGGCAGAACTCGGGAATGCTGCAGAGACTCAGTCGCAGGAGAGAAGTCGCCGAAGGTCGGACACCGGTAGAATCCCAGAGTGGTCACTCCTAACACGAACTTCGGCTGGGGGGGATTTTATACCCAACACCAGTCCATGACCCTTATCTCCCATAAGAAATATTTTCTTTACTTTCTTCGTAAGCATATCTATATACCTTTCAGGAGGTCGGTAGATCCTGCTAGATCCATGAGATGGTAGAGAAACATCAACTATTGGCTCATGAATAACGAGTTTCTAAGGATCTATAGCCTTTTGCTCTTCAGAGACCTTCTCTTCGAGCTCAACTAACCTCCCACTGCCATCATCTTGGATAAACTATTTTTCTAGGAATAAGACATTTCGACTCATAATTGCATTGTGATCTTGTGAAAAGTAGAAGAGTATCCCATTGATTTTTTTGGATACCATATAAAATGAGCTATTACAGATCTATCTTTTAATTTATCAGTCATTTATCTTTTGATATTGGTCGGATATCTCCAAGTCTTAAGATAATTTAGACTCGATTTCTTACCGTACCATATCTCATATGGTATGATAGGAATGAATTTTGATAGAATCTATTCAATAGGTGAATTACAGTTAATAAGGCATATCCCCTAAGATATAAGGATAAACTAGTGAAGCTCATCATGGACCTGACCATATCTAATAGGATCCTATTCCTCTTTTTGGATACCCTATTGAGCTGAGGTGTTCCGAGAGGAGTCCATTGAGAGACTATACCATTGTCCTTAAGATATCCTAAAAATTTTTGATTAAGATATTTACTTCCTCGATCAGATCGAAGAACCTTAATGGATTTGCCTGTTTGTTTTTCTACTTCATTTCTGAATTCTCTAAACTTTTCAAAAGCTTCAAACTTGTATTTCATCAGATACACATACTCATACCTAGATAGATCATCGATAAAGATAATGAAGTAGTTGTAACCATCTCTGACCTGCACATCGGTGTGTACCAGGGCAAGTAACTCAGTGGCCCTTTCCCCATGTCTTACAAAGGGCAACTTGACTATTTTTCTTTGAAGGTAAGATTCACAAGCTGGATATGACTCTGAATAAAGAGAGCTAAGGATCCCATCTGTTGCCCAGCTATGCAACCCAAGAGGGGGGGGTGAATTGGGTTTCTAAAAATTTTAAGCCCAACTGATTACTTATGAAGAACAAAACAAAGACTTTAAATCAATATTAATTACCTAAAGCAGTATTGCAAGGATATAATAAAGAAATAAGATAAAGCGATAAAGCACACCACAAACACAAGGATTTATAGTGGTTCGGTGCTAACCTTGCACCTACATCCACTCCCCAAGATCCCACTTGGGAATTTCAATCCACTATCCTTTGTATTCAACCCGAATACAAAACGTCGAAAACTCTGACACTAGCTATCCCAAGCTAGATCACTTGTTTCTCGGGTACAAGTAAACCCAAAACACTCCGATTTCAGGTTCGGATCAACCTTTCCTTATTTTGGAAATCCTCCAAACACAAGAACAAAAACTCACAAAGAGTAAGAGTATTTAGAGCACAGATTAATACAATAACAGCTCCTTAAATGAGCAAATATAACAATAAAAGCTTTACTTAAATGAAGAACCCCTTTTTCGGATTTTTTCAAAGTGGATGAACGCTTGAATGCTTGAGAAGAGGTTGATTGTTGATTGAAGATCTCTTGAAAGCTTTGAAACGATCTCTAGATCAAGGTTGAAACAATAGGCGTGAAGAATTCTCTCCTTGAAAGATCTTGCTTTTCTCTTTCACAATCTCACTGGTATATTGTGGATCCTCTCTCTTTTTCTTTTAGGATTTTTTCGTTGATCTTAGGATTTTTCTTGCAAATTTCGGATCCTTTCTTCTATTCTTCTCTCTTTTTCTTCTCTTTTGATTTCACGTTTGATCCGCTATTTAATCTGCAATTTCTTTCACCATTTAAAGCATTTTGTAGCATTAGAAGCAAGAGAAAATAATTTAGGTAGATAAAGAGCCGTTAGAGGATTTTTAGGAAGCATAAATGGTAATTAAAATGGGCAAAAAAATAGCCGTTGCTGACATTTCCCGTCGCAGGGGTCGACTCATGAGTCGACTCATGCTTTAGGGGTCGACTCATGAGTCGACCTCTGTTGCAAAAACCAGAGAATGCTTTTCTGGAAATTCTTGGCTCAAATTAGCAGGGGTCGACTCATGAGTCGACTCATGCCTTGTGGGTCGACTCATGAGTCGACTCACAGGTCGTACCAAGCCAGAAAACTAGCGTGCCAAGGAGAATTTTTGCGTGCCAATCAGCTCACAGTGCCATGAGTTGACTCATGAGTCGACTCATGCACTTCAAACCTTCATAACTTCAAGAATATAAGTCCAAACACAATGAAATTTTCACCAATAGATTTCAAATCATTTGTTCTACCAAATGGTACTATCAAATCAGGATTTTAGTGAAATTACAATTTTGCCCTTGAAGAGCATAAGGACTTTTTCATTTTAAAATTATTTGTATCCCTTCAATTTATTTTGTAATCATCAAAATCAATCTAGGAGCAACAATCTCCCCCTTTTTGATGATGATAAAATATTTGAACAAAAATACTTATGTTAATGCATTAATTTCAAAAGAATCCATTATAGGTGTATATGCTTGAAAATAGTATGATTCTTTTGGCATGTAATATAAATGTAAAAATAGTTTGTCCATTTTCTTAAAGATTTGAAAAGGGTATTAGATCATTCAGAGCAAGAGAAGATAAATAACTTTTGCAATGTATCAGAGCAAGAAAAATAATTTTTACAATGATATCAGAAAAGATTTTATAATGTATCGGAGCAAGAAAATTTTATAATATATCAGAAAAAATTTCACAGTGTATTAGAGCAAATGTCAGAGAAAATTTCACACTGTATCAGAGCAAAAAATATATATCAGAGAAACTTTCTCACTGTATCAGATCAAATGTTATAATTTATCAGAGAAACCTTCACACTGTATCGGATTAAATTTTATCATGTATCAGAGCAAGTTAAAAGAAATTGTAGGGTGTATCAGAGTAAAACAAATTTCTTAAGATGTATCAAGGTGAATAAAATTTCAAAAGATGTATCAGAGCAAGTTTGAATTTTGAAATATATCAGAGCATAAAAAGAATACTTAGTTGCATTGTACTTATGATTTTGCTTTTAATGGATAACTTTTTGTTTAAGTTCTGTCTGATACCAAATTTCGATACCAAATTTCTCAAAGTTTTGTTTAATCTTTCAATCCTTGTTTTTGTTTAATTTTTCCAATTTTAATTTCTCCAATATTTATTTTAATCTTCCAATCTGTGTTTTTGTTTAATTTCTCCCCCTTTTTTTAATTTCTCCCCCTTTTTCTCATAATTTAGGGGTTTTGCTTTTTGTCTAATTTCAATTTTTGTTTTTGTTTAATTTCTCCCCCTTTTTGACATCATCAAACATAGTTAACTCTTCCTTTTCTTTTTCTGAAATATTCTTTAATTTCTTCCTCTTTAGAGTTTTTCACAGATGTTTTTCACAGATGTTTGCTCCCCCTTAATATAGCAATTATCAACAGCAAACAACAACAAGGAAAAGACAATATTTCAAAGAAGAAAATATATAACCATATGATCATTACAAAGAGGTAGAAATATAGGTAAAAGATGATTCCATTAATATCATAATTATTTCAATACATAAAATTCAACCAGCTAAATGTCAATACATGGCCCCAAGGTATAGATCCTAGAACAAGATACTAACTCCTAGAACCTAGTAAAGATCAAGATAAGTCAATGATCGGAGTCATCAGATATAGGGAGAGGAGATGATGGATCAGAAGTGCGTCCTCTACCCCGTCTGCCTCTGCCACGAGTAGGAGAACGAGATGAACTGGGTGGCTGAGAATGCTGAGATGCTAGGGCTGATACCATGAGTCTGATAGAATCAAGTACGTTCAGTGCTCTGGAAACAGATTGAAGTAGAGCAGTGAACTGGGTGGTAGCATGCTCACTCGATCCTCGGATCTCTTTCCTCAGTAATTCATATCCACCTTCTAGTGCTCCTCTGAGCCTGCCAGCCTCTGCAGTGAGGTCTGTGACCTCAATAGTAGACTCCTGTGGCTGGGGATGGGCCAATGCAAGGACTTGCCCCTGCAAGTCAAGAACTCTGCCAGTCAATCTCCAGACTGTGTCCTCAAGCTGCTGTATCCTGACGGACTGATCTGAAATCATCTGAAATATAGTGGAGATGTGGGGAGTAATGGTCTGATCAGAAGAGGTAGCTCCAGGTGCAAAAGAAGTACTACTCCACTGACTAGACAGCAAAGAAGCCACACGCTGTGAAATATGCTCGATCTGATTGTCAGCCAGTCTGAACTCTGAATGAGGTGCTCTGCTCTCTGGCTGATACACTGGTGTGGGCATCCTAGTAAACTCAGAAGGGCCAGCCTCAGTATCAGGAATGAACTGGGTATCTGGTGAAGCTGCCCTGAAATCATGTACAGGAGAAGATGGACCTTCTTCTTCTACTCTGCCTTCAGTTCTGTCTTCAGCTCTTTCCTCAGTTCTTTCTTCAGAGCCCTTGCTCCAACCACCAACAGTCTTTGTAATTCCCATTCGATGCAGGCTGTGTTGGTTGAAAGTGTCCACATGTGAGAGCTTGGTAGGTGTCTCCCCCTCACAGCTAACTCCAAACCTCCTAAATACTCTAGTAAGGGCCATACCATAAGGCAAGTGTGCCTTGGATCTATTCAAAGTTTCTCTCATGGCCTCTATCATAAGTGCAGGGAGGTTTAAGGGGGTCTGAGTGATGATATGAAACATGACACAAACATCTCTGCCGGAAAGTAAGTCATGTCTACCACTCCTAGGAAAGAAGAGTTTTGTTACAATCTGATGCAGGACCCTCATCTCAATGGATAATAGCTTTGCTTCCAATTTGTTTAAACTTCCTGAAAAAATTTCTCCTAAGATAATTCTGATCCCTTCTTCTTTAATTGGGAGTTCCATATATGAGTATCCTTCACTAGGCAACTGAAGTATATCTCCCAATATCCTAGAATCCAAGCATATGTCAATCCCCTTGACTGTTGAAGTCACTGACCCGTTTCCATAATTTAGGTTCTGGTAGAACTCTCTGACTAGATCAACATAGGTGACTTCCTTAAGGGAGCAGTAAAGTTCCCATCCTTGATTTTTGATCTTGGTAGCAAAAGTAAAGCCTTCTTTCTCAAAGAATCGAAAATCTATATTTTTTTCGATTTCTACTTTTCTATCAGAAAGAGGATTTACACTGGGGCTTATGGAGGATTGAGAGAGACCTTGAGCAGGTACTGAAACTGAAGTGGGAGCAGTTGAAGACTGAGCATGCCTTTTCTTTCGGACAATTTCCTCAGGCTCACGGATTGATTTCCTTCTTTGGGGAAGTTTCATCTTTGGAGCCATATCCAATAAAGTAGCAGACAAGAAGGAGGAGGGATCACAAGAGAGAAAAGAGGAATTTTAGTGGAGAAAAGAAGTGGATTTTGGAAGTTCGGTGAAGTGCTAGGGCACGTTCCAACCGCGCCAAGCAAAGCGAGAAATCACGAGAAATCTCTTTTCCAAGGAGGCGATTTTTGATGGAGAGTAGGAGGGAGAATTGCCTCAGAATTGATCCTTGGTTTTGGAGCAAAAAAGAGTTGGAAAGAACGGCTTTCGGAAGGAAGACGATGAGAAGATGAGTCGTCTCACAAACAGTAACCCTTATAAAAACAATGAACCCGTTGAAAGTTGGTGGGATTTACAAGTTTGCCATTGAGTCGACTCATGGGGGTCGACTCATGAAGTTCAGAAATTCAGAAAAAATATAAATAAATTCCAGAAAAATTCAAAATTTTGAGAGAAGGAATTTTGCTCAAAGATAAGTTTTTAGAGTGATAAATCTGAGCTTTTGGGACCAGGATAGATGTTGAAAATTGAGCTCTAAGAGTTTTTGACATCTATTCTTTGAAAATTGAGAAATTTCAGACAAATGGATCTAGAATTCCTAGATTTCTCCTAATTTCACAGAATCTATCCTCACTAAGGGCCTTTGTAAAGATATCGGCTAATTGATTTTCAGTGCAAACATATTCAAGAATTATATTTTTGTTTTGAACATGTTCTCTTATGAAATGATGTCTTATTTCAATATGTTTAGATCTTGAGTGTTGAATTGGATTTTTAGATAGATTTATGGCACTTGTATTATCACATTTTATTGGTGTTTCATTAAGTTTGATTCCAAAATCTTCTAGTTGTTGCTTAATCCATAAGATTTGAGTACAACAACTTTCGGCTGCAATGTATTCGGCCTCAGCCGTAGACAGTGCGACCGAATTTTGTTTCTTGCTAAATCATGAGATTAGATTTACTCCAAGAAATTGGCAAGTTCCACTTGTGCTTTTTCTATCTAATTTACATCCAGTAAAATCAGCATCAGAATATCCTAACAAATTAATTTGTGAGTCCTTAGAGTACCATAACCCTATAGTTTGTGTACCATTTAAGTATCTAAGGATTCTTTTAACAGCATTCAAATGAGATTCCTTAGGATTAGATTGATATCTTGCACATAAGCAAACACTAAACATGATATCAGGCCTACTTGCAGTTAAATACAATAATGAGCCAATTATACCTCTGTAGTATTTTAAGTCTATGCTTTTACCTTCATCATCCTTGTCAAGCTTACTTGAGGGACTCATTGGTGTGCCAATTGGTTTGCAGTTCTCCATTCCAAATCTTTTGAGTAGTTTCTTGGTGTACTTGCTTTGGGTGATGGAGATTCTCTCTTTTGATTGTTTGATTTGGAGTCTGAGGAAGAAAGTGAGTTCTCCCATCATGCTCATCTCGAACTCTCCCTGCATAAGCTTAGCAAAGTCTTGACAAAGGGATTCATTAGTAGACCCAAAAATTATGTCATCAACGTAAATTTGTATAATTAGCATATCATTTTGGTTTCTTTTAATAAATAGGGTTGTATCTACATTGCCTCTTGAGAAACCATTATTTAGTAAAAATTTGCTTAGCCTTTCATACCATGCTCTAGGTGCTTGTTTTAGACCATATAAAGCTTTATTTAATCTAAAGACATGATTGGGAAAAGCATGATTTTCAAATCCAGGGGGTTGTTCTACATATACTTCTTCAGAAATATATCCATTTAAAAATGCACTTTTAACATCCATTTGAAATAGTTTGAATTTCATAAAGCAAGCATAAGCAAGTAGAAGTCTAATGGCTTCTAATCTAGCAACAGGTGCAAAGGTTTTATCAAAATCAATTCCTTCTTCTTGATTATATCCCTTAGCAACCAGTCTTGCTTTATTTCTAATTACATTTCCATGCTCATCTAATTTGTTTCTAAAGACCCATTTTGTACCAATTATTGAATAATCTTTAGGTCTTTTCACTAAGGTCCAAACATTATTTCTTTCAAATTGATTAAGTTCTTCTTGCATAGCATTAATCCAGTTATGATAATTTTCTGCTTCTTCAAAAGTTTTAGGTTCAAGTTGAGATACAAATGCACAATGATTAAGTACATCTCTAAGTGAAGAACGTGTTTTTACCCCATGCATAGGATCACCAATTATTAACTCCTTAGGGTGGTTGTGAACATACCTCCATTCCTTGGGTAAGTCATTTGTACCTTGAGGTTGTTCTTGAATTTCTTCACCTTTCTCATTTTGTTTGTCTTCTTGATCCTTGTTTTCTGGAGTTGCTGAATCTTTCAGAGTGATCTCCTTCATACCTTCTATTTGTGGATCTGCATCATCAACACCCTCATTCTTTCTTGAAGGAAGATCATTAGATTCATCAAAAATAACATGTATGGACTCCTCAACTACTAAAGTTCTTTTGTTGAACACTCTAAATGTTTTACTAGTGGAGGAGTAACCTAGAAAGATTGCTTCATCTGATTTTGCATCAAATTTACCAAGTTTTTCTTTGCCATTATTTAATACAAAACATCGGCAACCAAAAACATGAAAATATGCAATATTTGGTTTTCTTCCTTTCCAAAGTTCATAAGGGGTTTTCTTTAAAAATTGTCTAATTAAAGCATGATTTAAAATGTAACATGCTGTGTTAATTGCTTCCGCCCAAAAATATTTTGGAAGGTTGCTTTCACAAAGCATGGTACGGGCCATTTCTTCTAAGGTTCTGTTTTTCCTTTCAACTACCCCATTCTGTTGGGGTGTCCTAGGAGCAGAGAAGTTATGGCCAATTTCATTTTCATCACAAAAATTTTCAAAGTCATGATTTTCAAATTCTGTTCCATGATCACTTCTAATATTTTGAATTGAAAACCCTTTTTCATTAGTGACTTTTCGATGAAATTTAGTGAAAATTTGAAAAGTTTCATTTTTGTGAGCTAAAAAGAAAATCCAAGTAAAACGAGAGTAATCATCAATTATTACAAATCCATATCGTTTTCCTCCTAGACTAGTGGTTTTAGTTGGTCCAAATAAATCCATATGTAAGAGCTCTAAAGGTCTAGAAGTTGAAACAGTATTTTTGGATTTAAATGATACTCTAGTTTGTTTACCTAATTGACATGCATCACAAATTCTATCATTTTTAAAATTCAGTTTTGGCAAACCGAGAACTAAATCCTTTTTAATTAATTTTGAAAGAGAATGCATGCTAATATGTGCAAGTCTACGATGCCACAGCCAACTAGTCTCATTTATTTTAGCATTTAAAGAAACTAGGCATTGCATGTCTAATTTAGTTAAATCATTCAAGTCTACCATATAAACATTGCCATGCCTATATCCTATAAATTTAATGCCATCGTTAATAGGACTTGTCACAATGCAAACAGATGATTCAAAACTTACTTTATACCCTTTATCACAGAATTGACTAATGCTAAGTAAGTTATGCTTTAAACCTTTAACTAATAAAACATTCTCAATGTATTTGGAGGGAGTGATACCAATGTTACCTATCCCGATGATCTTTCCTTTGCCATTATCTCCAAAGATGACCATCCCTCCATCCTTAGCATCAAGCGTGATGAATTGTGATTCATCACCAGTCATGTGTCTCGAGCATCCGCTGTCAAGATACCATTTCCTGTTTCCTTCTTGGGATGCTAGACACACCTGCAAGCAAAGGTCACGTTTCTGTCTTAGGTACCCAAGCTTTCTTGGGTCCTTTCAGGTTAGTCAGAATGG
Organism: Elaeis guineensis; assembly: GCF_000442705.2. Taxonomy (NCBI): domain Eukaryota; kingdom Viridiplantae; phylum Streptophyta; class Magnoliopsida; order Arecales; family Arecaceae; genus Elaeis; species Elaeis guineensis. Next base: position 20,464,820 of record NC_025997.2, read on the forward strand.
TTCCTTTTGGAACCCATATTTTCTTTGTGTTTGCATGTTTGTTAATAAGACATGTGTATGATTTATGTCCTATTCTTCCACATTTAAAATAAGTAATATTTGTAGACTTGTTACTTGAATAATTTACATAAATATCCTTCAGAAATTTTTGTTTCTTCAGGGGTTTATAACCAAGTCCAGCCTTATCATATATAGCTTTCTGATTTTCAAGGATCATATTTAGTTTGTTTGAACTTAAGGTGAACTTATCTACTATAGATTTCAGCTTGTTCATTTCATCCTTTAAGTTTTGATTTTCTTGAATCAAGGTAAATTTTTCAATTGAAAGATTTTCAGCTTGTTTCACTAAGGACTGATTTTCCAATTTCAGCTCTTTGTTTTTCTTCCCTAGTTTCTTTAATTCATCAATTGAATCATAGAATGCTTCATGCAATTCTTCAAAAGTAAATTCACTAGTGGATTCAGAAGTTACCTCATTTTCATGTGCCATCAGGCACAGGTTGGCTTGTTCTGTTGAGGTTTCCTCGTCGGAGCTTGAGTCATCACTCGCACTCCAGGTCGCCATCATTGCCTTCTTTTTGAACTTCTTTGGACCTTTCTTCAATTGTGGACATTCGGATCTGAAATGTCCTGACTTCTTGCACTCGTAGCATGTAAGGAGTTGATCTTTCTCCTTTTCTTTGCTTTGATCCCCTTTTGTGAATTTCTTTCTCATCCCCTGTTTCCTTTTTCTTAGAAACTTCTTAAATTTCCGGGTGATGAGAGCCATCTCTTCATCCTGATCTTCATCTTCAGAGTCATCCGTTTCATAATCAGGCGAAGTTGTGGATTTGAGGGCAATGGTTCTTTTCTTTTTGACTTCATCCTCTTGATGTTGCTTCATGCTAAGTTCATGAGTCATCAAGGATCCAAGAAGCTCTTCTAGAGGTAGAGTGTTCAAGTCCTTTGCTTCTTGGATGGCAGTCACCTTGGCTTCCCAAGTTCTTGGCAGTGACCTGAGAATCTTCCTTACAAGTTCACTGTTAGTATAAGATTTGCCAAGACTCTTTAAACCATTGATTATATCAGTAAAACGAGTAAACATAGCAGTTATGGACTCATCATGCTCTATTTTGAATAATTCATATTTATGTACAAGTATGTTTATTTTAGACTCTTTTACTTGATTTGTTCCCTCATGGGTGACTTCTAACCTATTCCATATTTCTTTAGCAGATACACAGGTAGAAATGCGATTAAATTCACTAGCATCTAGTGCACAATAAAGAACATTCATGGCTTTGGCATTTAATTGTGCCAATTTCTTGTCAACCTCATCCCATTCTTTCTCGGGTTTGGTTGACTCCTCACCATCTATAATCTTGGTGGGTGTGTGAGGACCATTCACTATGATACTCCACATATCATAGTCGAGTGCTTGTATGAAAATCTTCATCCGAGCTTTCCAATAGGTGTAATTAGACCCATTGAAAAGTGGAGGTCGGTTTGTTGATTGCCCCTCGGCTAGAGAAGTTCCAACATGGGTTGCCATAGATCTTTGGCTCTTTGATTATTAGATCAAAGAAGGGCTAGAGCACTGGCTCTGATACCACTTGTTGCCCAGCTATGCAACCCAAGAGGGGGGGGGGTGAATTGGGTTTCTAAAAATTTTAAGCCCAACTGATTACTTATGAAGAACAAAACAAAGACTTTAAATCAATATTAATTACCTAAAGCAGTATTGCAAGGATATAATAAAGAAATAAGATAAAGTGATAAAGCACACCACAAACACAAGGATTTATAGTGGTTCGGTGCTAACCTTGCACCTACATCCACTCCCCAAGATCCCACTTGGAAATTTCAATCCACTATCCTTTGTATTCAACCCGAATATAAAACGTCGGAAACTCCGACACTAGCTATCCCAAGCTAGATCACTTGTTTCTCGGGTACAAGTAAACCCAAAACACTCCGATTTCAGGTTCGGATCAACCTTTCCTTGTTTTGGAAATCCTCCAAACACAAGAACAAAAACTTACAAAGAGTAAGAGTATTTAGAGCATAGATTAATACAATAACAGCTCCTTAAATGAGCAAATATAACAATAAAAGCTTTACTCAAATGAAGAACCCCTTTTTCGGATTTTCTCAAAGTGGATGAACGCTTGAATGCTTGAGAAGAGGTTGATTGTTGATTGAAGATCTCTTGAAAGCTTTGAAACGATCTCTAGATCAAGGTTGAAACAATAGGCGTGAAGAATTCTCTCCTTGAAAGATCTTGCTTTTCTCTTTCACAATCTCACTGGTATATTATGGATCCTCTCTCTTTTTCTTTTAGAATTTTTCCGTTGATCTCAGGATTTTTCTTGCAAATTTCGGATCCTTTCTTCTATTCTTCTCTCTTTTTCTTCTCTTTTGATTTCACGTTTGATCCGCTATTTAATCTGCAATTTCTTTCACCATTTAAAGCATTTTGTAGCATTAGAAGCAAGAGAAAATAATTTAGGTAGATAAAGAGCCGTTAGAGGATTTTTAGGAAGCATAAATGGCAATTAAAATGGGCAAAAAAATAGCCATTGCTGACATTTCCCGTCGCAGGGGTCGACTCATGAGTCGACTCATGCTTCAGGGGTCGACTCATGAGTCAACCTCTGTTGCAAAAACCAGAGAATGCTTTTCTGGAAATTCTTGGCTCAAATTAGCAGGGGTCGACTCATGAGTCGACTCATGCCTTGTGGGTCGACTCATGAGTCGACTCACAGGTCGTGCCAAGCCAGAAAACTAGCATGCCAAGGAGAATTTTTGCGTGCCAATCAGCTCACAGTGCCATGAGTTGACTCATGAGTCGACTCATGCACTTCAAACCTTCATAACTTCAAGAATATAAGTCCAAACACAATGAAATTTTCACCAATAGATTTCAAATCATTTGTTCTACCAAATGGTACTATCAAATCAAGATTTTAGTAAAATTATGATTTTGCCCTTGAAGAGCATAAGGACTTTTTCATTTTAAAATTATTTGTATCCCTTCAATCTGTTTTGTAATCATCAAAATCAATCTAGGAGCAACACCATCCTTTTCTAATTTGTTTATCATATTCTCTCCAATATGACCTAGTCTATGATATCACAAGTACTTCTAGTTAATTTCATCTCTGGATCTCTTTTGACCTACGGCACTCACTATTTGCTCGTTCAAATTTACATTCGCATCAACATGCAAGTGATATAGATTATTTATTAAAAGATCTCATGTAATCAATTTATTTTATAAATAAATAGAATAAAAATTTTATTAAAATTAAATTCAAAACCATCCTGCGCTAGTACAGACATGAAAATCAAATTTTGACTAGCTACAGAAATAAAATAATAGTCTTTTAAATCTAATCTAAAATTCGACGGTAATCGAAGAGAATAAGTGCTAATGACTTCTATGGTAATTTTTGCTCCATTGCTGATCTGAAGGATCATGTCACCTTCTCTCAACCTCCTATTTTCTATTAGATCTTGCATTGAGGTACATATATGAGCACTCAAACCAGAGTTCAATATCGAACTAGAAGTAGAAAAAATCATAAAGTTAGATTCAATTACGAGGATACCTTCTGAAGGTTCATCATCCTTCTTAGTCTTTAGGCTCTCCAGATAGAATAGATAGTTCCTTCTCCAGTGGCCTTCAGCATCACAGTAGAAATATTTTCCCTTTGCTTCAGCCTTCTTTGAAACATCCTTCTTTGACTTGCTCTCTTTCTTCTGCTTCTTAGTGAATTTGATCTTCTTTTTCCAACTAGACTTTCTTTTGATCGAAGAAGTTCGCTTCACAGTGAGAACAGTGCCCCTTAAACTCTTCAAGGTTCCTTCAGTAGTGACTAATATGTTGACCAGCGTATAGTGCAATCAAGTTTGTTCATATGAAAATTTATAATAAATTGACTATATAAACTCATAAGGGATTGAAAGATCAAATCCATCTGCAATTCTTTTTGCATATCAAGGCCAAGCTTTCCAAGCTCCTCAATATCTTTGATTACTATCATATAGTGCTCGTGGACTGACTATCCTTCACGCATCTTCAAATTAAAGAGTCTTTTGGATACTTTAAAGCATGCTGTATGGCTCTACTCACCATACAACTCTTGTAGGTGAGTGATCATAGCCCTGACAGTGGGCATATACTCATGCTAGCCCTGCAACTTATTTGATATGGATGCCAACACATAGCACTTGATCCTACTGTCTTCATCCGTTCACTTTTCATAAGCAGTTCTTTACTCAACAGTAGGATGGTTTGGTAACACTAGGGGTTTCTGATCGAGTACATGATCTAGTTTTTCAGAAGTCAAGATAATCCTGAGGTTTCTTAATTAGTCTTTATAGTTTATTCTGATCAAATGATTGGATTCAAGGATGCGGGCTAGAGGATCTGAGGTTGACATTGTTTAACTGCGAGAGTATAGATTCAAGTTAGATTTTTATATTTTAAAATTATATTTACTTCTAGAGACTTTAAGATGCAAATAATGACTCTCACTAATTTTTTAGATCCCTCCACTCCTCGAGTGGGAAACAAAAATCCTAATGCGACAATTGGATTCCTAATGGGTGCTACGGTCCCACCGATATCATGTACCTTATCTAACAGTTATTGGTAACATGCACACTAATGCATGGATAATTCTTTGCCTAGATACTTCTCTAAGCATATTGCAGTGACTTAGTCTCTAAGTCATGTGGGCTCATTTAACAGTTATTGACCACACTCCTTAGTTAAGTCCGACCCACCATTTACAAGCAGGTGCAAGGCCGTTATTGGGTCCCTCACCTAAGAGTTATTGAGCCCAACTCCATCCTTACCCTGGAATAACTTTTTGCTAATAGAGTGATTGCGTGCTCCCGATACAACTGAACGACTGTAACCAGTCGAGAACAATCAATACTAGTAGCATGCTCGTACATCCATAATAGTGGAAGACCTGTGGACTTCATATTTATGAGAAGGTTTAGGTTTAAGTCTCATAATATCAATCATCATATGACTGATCTAATTGACATAGGCTAAACCAAATCGCCAAGCAACCTCATTCAAGACTCAATCTTCCAAATTGGCCAGATAAGTGGAGATATATGGGAGTCCCCTCATTGATTTCCTTAGACATCAATAAATTGATCAGGTCAGCAAACAGAACCAATTAAATAATCACCTCTCAATTACTTGCCTTAGACACAAATAGGTCAATTGATCCAAATAGGTTAGCTCAAGCGAATCAGGCTCAAGCCATCGAGCTGAATTAGGTCCTTAGGTTAATCAATTTTACATATGAGATTCAATCGATTTGATTAACAATAATTGTATGATCATATAACTTAATTGATCTAGCTCTAATCAATACTTGACTCAGTTTGATCAATTACTTAATCTAATTAAATCTATTATGTTCAAATCAAAAATCCTAGATGCAATCTAATTACATGACCTAATTTTTGATTTTTTCATAACCAAAACTCTTATGCATAAACATAAATTTTAGATTTTAAAATTAAATTTTAGATCTAAAATCTTTGTATAAAAGGTAAGCTTTAAATCATGAAACTAATTTTTAGATTTAACATACAAACATATATCTCATATATGTATGTAAAATTTAGATCTAAACAAAAATTCAGATCATAACATGATATCATATATCTCATATACAAATCATGAATCATATTGAAAATAATTTTTTGACCTAAATATACAATCATATATCTCATATATGAATCATGAATCAGGTTAAATTAAATTTTAGATTTATACATGCATCTACATATTACATGATTATGAACTAGAAATCATTCTAGAATAAAATTCAGATCTATGCATGCTTTCACATATCAACTATATATTTTAAAATTAAATTTAAAATAAATTTTAGATTTAAAATACTCTTCTATATATCTCATGTATCAAAAAAAAATCAGATTTAAAAATACTTTTCAAAATATATATGTCAATTTCATGCATATGAAACCCATGGTTCTGATACCACTGTTAGATTTTCTATGTCGGGGCATGCATGTATGTTTTAAATTTTTTTTTTAAATAATACAGTGAAATAGAAGATTAAAAGATCTTTTGATCTACATCATACATGCATAAAATATAAAATATTAGGATCTACTTGAAATTGAACATATGCTGAAATTGAATATGTGATCGAATCACATACCTATTGCACAAATTCTTTCTTCAAATCTGGATCTAGAAGAGAATAGGTTCTCCTTTATTCGCACAAGTATCCAACCTCTATAAGTATCTACTCAGGATCAGCTTGGAACAATCCTCTTTGGTATTGATTTTTTTTCTCTAAAAAAAATCAGCCTGCAAATCTGAACGAAGTCTGGACACGATCAACTCTTTGATCCTTTCCTTAATCTTCTTCTTCTCTTCTTCTCTTCCTTTTCTTTCCTTGATTATGAAGCAATTAAGAATTAAAAACCAGCAAACAAAAGGGGACACCCAAGCTCCTTTGGGCATGGAAGATGGAGGATGCCCAAGGCTTGGGCATTGAATCTTCTAGGGAGAAGAGAAGGGAGAAGAAAGAGAGGGGGTGTCGGTTGCTTTATGGATGTGTGGGGCTGCTGGTTCAATTTTCTAGAGGCCTTAGGGAAGGTCCCTTTAAATAGGCATAAGGTTTGAATTCTATTCAAAATCTAACAATCACTTAATACAACTCCTACTTGCATTAGGAATCCTTATTCCTTTAGTTATTTGACTCCCTTTAGGAGATCTTTTAGGTGCCAACTATTGGAGCCTTTGCACCCACAAATACACATGTCACATGGCACCTATGGGATGACCCATGCTGGTCCCACACACCCTCAATGGGTGGGCATGCCCAACTTGATCAAATCAAGTAGCGCCCAATCAAAATTATCAAGAAAATTAATTAAGAGCTTGAATCCTTAATTCATTTGATCCAAAATCTTAGACATCCAATAATTGGAGCCCAATGAATCTAATTCATTTAGGTTATTAGTAGATAATTAAATTTAAATTAATCTTATCAAATAAAAAATTTAAATATAAAGAAAAAATTGGGTCCAACCATGTGCTAGTAAGGTTATTCTGAACTCAATAAGATTTTTCTAAACCCAATTGAGACTTTATAAGCCCAATTGCTTATTCCAGATTTAATCCCTTTGTTATGTGACCCCATAGGTTCAATTCTATCTGATAGTGAGATATACAATGATATCTATCATAGTATCATTGAAACTTTTTTCAATGGGTCAAAATAATTTCACTCTAACTCATCAAGGATTATCGACCCTGAGCAATCCTAGTGAGCTCTCACAATCCACCAGTGACACCTAGCAGTATGCAGTGGCAATCCAGTAGAATCAAAAAAGAATCTCAAGGTGTAGTTCATGTGTGATTCAGTGCTTCTATCATTAGTCTTGACTAGATGGCAGGTCATGGATAAATTATCAAACCTCATCATCAATATCAATCACACTGTTGTAGCCACAGATTCTTGGACTTAGCCTCTCAAATCTCATAGAACTACTCCTTTCTATCAAGGTTGATAGATTCCATCTTGATGCGCACTCTACTCCTACAGTGGATCAACTATCACCAACATTCACTACAAGAACTCATTGAGATCATGTTTATATGTCAGTCAAACTCTAGCAGTCTCACTGCAAGCAGTCATATCATCACAGGTCAAAGGACCATTCACATAACTATAGCATCGAGATAATCACTGACGATCAAGTAGAAATTTAAGTGATCTCTCGTATTGTCATGCTTAGTACTAGTTATTCTCTAACAACTATCTGCACTCGTCGTTCAGTATTTTTATACTATAGATCAGAGACTCATCTACCTCAAAAAAAATGATTTGTACGTCGTTCTATTTGGATCGATCACCATCCTCATGATGATACTATGATTGAGAATATTTAAAAATTAAATACATATCTCTAATTCTTAATATTTTGAGAATATGTATCGAAATGTTAATTTCATAGATGATTCAAGGATACATCAAACTTGAATAAAAATTAAACTTATCCTTTTATTGATCAAATCAATATATTAAGTATAAAATTATATCCTAGCTTTATTATAATGTGTCAGCCATATTGGCTTCTAGGACATATATCTAACAGCAACAACATTGATACCATAGTTCTGACTGAGGATCCAAGGTCTCACCAGAAGTCTGAGCATATAGAGTGACGATTCCACCTAATTCACTAGTACCTCGAGAAGAAGTTCATCAAGGTACAGAGAGTAGACTCTACGGAGAATGTGGTAGACCCATTGACTAAGCTATTAAGCTAGCTGAAAATTGAAGCTCATCTTGAGAAGATGGGGCTTAGGTTTATGGTCAATTGATTTTAGTGCATGTGAAAGATTGTTAGATATATGACTTAGAAGCCAAGTTGGTCGATATTGAGAAATATATCCTAAAGCCAATCGTTTAATGATTGTGCTAATTATAAATATATATGAATTAAAAAATAATAAAAATAATTTGATCTTTTTCATCATAAAATTACATCTTCTAACAAACTATGATATTGTAATGAAGTCCTTAGGACTACTTTAATCGATAAAGAAGATTTTATCGCATAGTCCTTAAACTGGTTCGCGATCAAATGATACGCTATTACTAGGATGATAGTGATATCAAGTGTAAGTCGTTATGTGCCATATGCGTTGGTTATCCTCGTAACCAAATAGTGTAAAAATACTGGTATGGCATGTAGGTGAGATATAGGAGTATATCATCACTTAACGTGATCAATTGCGGAGTACTCTGCTGTCAAGAGTAGTTCACGAAGGGTATGAGTATAAGTGTCCCTCTGATCTAAGATCACCATAGTGACTTGCAAGTAACTCACTGTACTTTGGTGTCTGACTAACTGAGTTTTTAATTTGATGACGGAAGATTTCTGGATGCAGTCAAGTACTTGTCAAGTCGGTGCGTGAGTCAAGATGGGATTGACCCCTCCAAATTAGTAGGAGTTAATATATCAATGCATTTCAATTTAGCAAAATTTGAGTCCAGATAATCCATATGATAGATTTGAAAGATTAAAATATAATATGGATGATTTATTTAGGATTGACAGTTAAATTCTAGGTCATCCTCAAGCATTAGGGTCAAAGGGATGATTATATAGTAACCATATGCTAGTAGGTTCTTGAATGTTGCTTCACCATCATTCGACCTATCCGGACGTCAGGTCCCATTGTTAGATAGTTACATCGATTGATTCAAAAATTTATTTTTATACTATCGACTTAGGTTCGAACCTATGGGATTACACTCAAAAAAAATTTTTGACTGATCATGTGGTTGATCAATGATTGAAAATTATTCAAGAACTTAATCGTCAATTCGATTGATGGTTAACTTTATGCAAAAATTATAATAAATTTATTCAACAAGTGTTAGTGAATTAATGAAAGATTAATTAATAATTAAATTACTGATTAGCTCAATTTGATTAAGCAAAGAGAATTAAATAAAATCTAATTAAATTAGATTTAATTAGGTTTGATCTGATTAGGTTATAAGATGATCTAATCGCTAAGGGAGAATTGTCTCTGATTTGATTAGGACTTTGGTTCAATCAATTTTTAATTTGATTAAAATTTAATTAAAAATTTATGAATCTAATTAGATTAGATTTCATCTATTTTATTTGGGCTAAACTAGATATGATTTGGTTTGGATTCAAATAAAGAAATTAAGAGTCCATATTGCATTGGACTCTTCTCCCTTGCGCCACCAATTTTCAACGCCCATTTTTCATCACGCCAAAAAAGTTTTTGCATGAGATTTATTCATGCCAAAATCTGTTTCCCTTCTTTTTCTCACATCAAAAATTGGATGAGATCTGATTTTATTTGGTATGTTCAAATGAGATTTGAATTGGATACCTTATAGATAATGTTTGACATTATCTACAACCTTCCCGCCACTTGCTTTTTATTTCTTTATTTTGTGCAACAATATGGGGGTTTCTCATAGTGGGAAATCAGATGTGATTTGATTTTATAATGGAAAAATATGAATAGAGGCATCCCATGCTTGTTTTGGCATGGATTAGTGAAGGGAGGTGACATCTCTTGGAAGAGTCCAAAATCTCTAGGACTCTTCATCCCAACCTTATTACACACTAATAAAATGGGCTTTTATTATTTCTTTTGTGTGTGTAAGATAGAAGAAAAGGAGTTCTCTACGTTGAGGAGGTTTTGGGTATGGGTTCATGGTGTGAAAAGAGAAGGAGAGTCCTTTCTCTTGGGGTGTGCGCAAAAACTTAGTTTCTAGGGTTTCTTCCTATGGGTTTGGAAAGAGAGAAAAAAAATAAGAAAAAAATTATTTTCTTCTTCATCTTTTATTTATCTCTTCATCTCTTCTAAAAATCCATCTTCAACCTCAAAAAAGATTTCAAAGATTTAAAAAAAAAATTCAGATCAGTCAAGAAGAAGGCCTTCGCGCGAGCTAGCACTCTTGAGAAGGCCGATCAGATCGAAGCTTCAAGTGGATTTCTCGTAGAGGCTAGATGCTTATGCGGCTGTGAGTAATCAGCAAAGATCATCTTCACCATGTCTCTCTGCAGCAGCGATCATCGACCCATGCTCATATATCGAGTTCTGAACTCAGATAGGTGTAGATTTGATCTATTGCTTACATCCATACATGCAGATTTTATCATATGATTATTTTAGATTTTATATGCAACATATCATATCATAGATCCTAAAGTAGATTGATTTGATGATTAAATCATATTCATGTTAGATTAATATGATTAATCTAGATATCTTCTGCTATATTTTATTTCAAAATTTTTTGAAATACAAGCATGAAATTGCCTACGTTTTCCAACAGCAGACACATGTAACATTTCTAGTGGTATAGTTTTGTAATTGAATAAATTAAATAGGATTATTTTTTATTCATATTGGTATGTGTCTATGAATCATCTAAGAAATTATATCTCAAAATCAATTGTCAGTCTGTTGATGGTTGTGCTCATTTTATAATTGTATATGAATTATTCAATAATAAAAGTTATTTAATTTTTTCATGATAAAGTTATGTACATCTTCTTTAATAAACTTTTACATTGTGATGAAGTCCTTAGAACTATTTTAAATTGATAATGAAGGATTTATCATTTAGTCCTTAAACTTATTCGCGATCAAACAATATGCTATTATCAAGATGATAGCTCTATCAAATGTAGATCGTTGTGTACTGATATGATCAAGATGCTGTCGTTAAGACACCATGATTATCAATCAAATTCTGACTTTAATAAAAATTAAAAATATATAGAAAGTAGTGAGTCAGATCGAATTCACAGAGAAAGTAGGATTTTGATTTGAAATTTTTGATTTATAAAAAAAAAAATAAAATTTTGGAGAAAGCAATTTAAGTCAGAAATAAAAATTAAAAGTGCAAAAAATAAATCGGGTACTAAGATCTACTAACTAGATCCTAGCATCTACTTGCAATAAAAATAAATAATAAAAATTTAAAAAGTATAAAAATAAATTGGTACTAAGATCTACTAATTATATCCTAGCATCTACGTTTAAAAAAATAAAAGACAGGAATTTAAAGTGCAGGAAAATAAATTTTGCATTAATTGAAGTTGAAATTTAAGTACAAGGAATTTAAAAGGAACAATAAAATAAAAATAAAACTGTAACAAGGATCTGAAGTTGATCAGCCAAACCTCGTCGGGAAGATGGTTGATGACCTCTCCGTCTTCCGTCGTACTCTATAGAGCGAACCGTCTTTTCTCCTTCTTTTCCTTGGGTCCCTAAAGCTATTTTATTTTTTTTTCTATTTTTTTCTACACTCTCTACTCAATTTTTCTGCTCCCAAAGCTTATTCCCGGACCTCCTATTTATAGATAAATTTTTTATAATTTTTTGGTAGGAAAAGGAGTCCTAAAACCCTTAAAAATCGTATAAATCTCCTTAGGAATATTCCTGGCCGTCGGATCAGCTTCGGACCGCCCAGATCTGCTCAAAAATCAGAGTTATAATCCTTATCAGGGTCGGATCAAATGTCAGCCATCCGATCTGGGTTCTGATGAAGTTCTGGCCGTCGGATCGCGCAAAAGAGTCCTATTCAAAGTCGGGAACGAGTCTGAACCGTCGGATCTGGGTCGGATTGAATCTCATCCGTTGGATCGCGCCCAAGATCTTATTCTCGCTGTGAACCGTGCCTGTGGACCGCGTAACTATTCCTGTGAACCGCGCCCTGGCTCTGTGGACCGATCGACCGGTCCACCGTACACCGGAGGCTATTTTCTTTGTTTTTTTAGTGTATTTTAGCTCCGTTTTTGCTCTGATTTTCTCCTGAAAAATTAAAAAAATATATATTAAATTCTTCAAAAACTTTTCTTCATTTTGATGCTTAAATTATTTAATTAAATTAACATATTTTTTTTTATAAATATATCTAATTTCATATTTTTTTCAAAATCAATTTATTTTTAAGAAAAATTCAATAAATTCATGAAATTAGGATTTTTAAGAAGATGTTAGCATCATAAATTACCAAAAATACCTTCAATAAATATAAAAATATACTACTTATAACACTCTCCAACTTGAACTTTGCTCGTCCTCGAGTAAAGAAAGAATTTAGAATTAAGTACCGTTTAACTTAAACTTTTGAATTTCATCAAATAATTTTCAAAAGACCATTGATATTCAGTAGAGTGTAAATGAGATATATTATTGGAGTATTAATACTAGTCAATATGAGAGTTAAACTAAGAACACTAAACTTTTTCTGAACTTTTCCAAATTATCTCTACCTTTATCTCCAAATTATTAACTTTCATATGGATAAATATATTGTTACTTCTGTCTTTCATTTATTAATTTTTTATTATTATTATTATTTTTAACATTGTACCGCTATTGAGTGTCTTAACCCGTTAAGCTTTCTGTTTGACCAATGTAGCAAGTTTTCAGTCAATGACTCCCAAACCAGATGGCTTTAGGGCACTAGGTATAAAATATCCCTCGAATCTACTTGCTCGAATCAAACAGGCTACGAATTAAAACTAGCTTTACAATAAAGCTTCTTCGCCTTTCATACCTTTTGACGTAAAACTCAATGCTTGCTTAGGCAAAGAGGCCCGGTTACTCAACATGAAGTACTTGAAAACTTTCTTTTTCTTTTTTTTTTAAAATATATGAAGAAACATATAGTTACTCTACACAAATCCATAGAAAGTAAACTCTTCTTTGATGTTGGTAAAAAAAATTTAGAAATGCTCAAAGAAAACTGTTTAAGTTTTAAACTTAACTCTTTATTGAGTTTTCTTAATACTTGATCCCTCAATATCTCACAAACTCTCTGATCTGTACATCAATTTTTTTTTTAAATACTTGGTTTAACTCAATTCTTAAGTATAATCAGATGCTTAAATACTAAATACTAACTTACTTGAGGACTTTAAAAATTTAAAAATTTTTATTATCCCCCCTAACTTAATCGACATTGTCCTCAATGGAGTAGGAAAAATGAACGGTGCATGTAAAGAGAAAGAAAAGGAGAGATATCACCTGATCCATAAGTCTTTTCAAAATTAATTTTCTCCCCAACTTAGCCAATATTATTTTCAGATCCCTACAAAAGACACAAAGCAAGACTCGATTATCCTAAACAAAATACAAAAGAAAGCAAAGGCAAAAGCAAAAATTGAAAATTGGGTTGCCTCCCAGGAAGCGCTAAGTTTACCATCTTCAGCCAGACCATATGAAGATTCTCTCACCTATCCCGTATCGAATATTGGATTGATAAATTCCAATGATTTTGGATTGCCAATCTTAGAAAGATGGCCTATAATAAATTTTAGTAGTTTGTTGCCAATCTTAAGAAAGTATTTCACATCTCTATTTTTAATTTTAGAAAGATAATTCACAAACCCATTCACAGATCCTTGTTTGTTGAGAATTTCTCCTATTTATTCTTTTAAAATGCTCATGAATTGAGTTTTTGGGTTAGGAGTTAAGTTTGAAGTAATGGGTGCTGAAAGGGTGTCTTTTGATTTTAAACATATGTACTCAGATGTGACCAAGGGTAATTTCAGTTATAGAGGAGGTAATTTTAAAGTGGAAGAACCGGCTTCTGGGGCTGAAGGGAATGAAACTTTTGGTGAATATAGTTTGGGTAACTCATCCACTCTCTTCTTTTCTTCACTTAGATCAGCATCAGTACTAAGCTCAAGTTCTTCAATTGGGTTAGCTTCAGTACTAACCTTTTCTTCTAAATTCACATTTTGGCTAGCATCAATACTAGTCTCACTCACCTGATCTTGGTATAGGTCATTAAGAATCTTTTCACTTTTAAGCTCAGAAATTGCATTGTCACTTTCAAATTGGAGATTCTTAGGTGGGACATTGGATTGATGACTTGGTCCAGGTAGTTGGTGGATGGGTGGGTCATTTCCAAAATTCGGTATTGGTTCATTTGGTAATTGACCTAGTTCTCTCCTCATGGTAGATTCAGTTAATTGATCTATTTATGCTTCTAGCCTAGCGAGAGATTGCTGTTGGGTCATGATCATTTGTTGAAGTTGGTTCAATCTATCATCGGCTAGATTGATCTGTTGAGGAGGTGGGTATAACGGCTGATTGTAATAGGATGGCTGGATAGGTTGACTAGGCTGACCATTTTTATACGCATAGTTTTGGTATTGAGGCCTACTTTGAAAGTTTTGCAAAGAAAAAAATTGGGTCTGAGCCTGAGTCTGTTGGGATCTCCAAAAAAAATTAGGATGGTTCCTCCAATCTTGATTATATGTATTTAAGAATGGGTCATTGACAGGATTGGAGTAACCTTGAGCAGTTTGAACTTGTTCTTGAATGAAAGGTGGAAACTATGCAGCCGTAGGACATTCGCTCACATGATGGGCCGAACTAGCACAGATAGAACAATTCTCCTAATAATCAGGTGGTGGTGTGTATTGTGCAGGAGATTGTTGACCTAATGCTAGGAACTGATCAAATTTCTGGGCAAGAAGGTCGACTTTATCTAATCTTTAGGCTATTAGGTTCAGATCGGCCTTAGGACTAGAGTCTGAATATTTGATCTCATAGAATGATAGAAATATTGATGGATTATAGGTGGAAGAAATAAAATATTCTTTCATCTGCCTATGTGGTTTTTAGAATTTCTAGCCATTTGATTATCATGTTTAGCATGGATCAGTCGTTCAATTTCAGAATTAGGTTCAATTAGGTCAGAAAAAATTATACAAATTGGGCTTAGTCTAGATACAAATTGGGTTTGTTCTCACTTTTTTCAACTAGCCAGGTAAGAGGTGAGATCATGGGGGTCCCCCCGTTGCTTGCCTTAGACACCAATTGAATTGGCCAGATAAACTAACGGAACCAATTAAATAACCACAAATCTACTTAGGCTGAGCCTTTGTAACCTCTAGCCTTAGACACCAATTTCAGGAGTGAGTCCAAATTTACTTTGCACTTAACTTCAACAAAATACTCAAACTGAACTCAATTGATCCTAGGGGCTAATGTCTACTTGATTTTAGTTAGGTTAGGGTTAATGTGGAATGCTGGTTGGTTGTTTTTGGGCCAAGAAAGGGTGATGAAATTTTTATCTTATCTTGTTATGGGTGTTGTCCTTAAATTGATTTGAGATGAATATGCACAACCAATTTCAAACAAGGGGTTCTATACAACTAAATTAGATGCATGAAACTAATAAAACTTGAAAGCTTACCTTATCTCCAGCAATCACCAAAAATAAATCTACAATGATGAATGCTCCTAAAAATTAAGTTTCTACTCTTGTCATACAATTTTTATTAGGTTTATGTAGATGAATTTTAGATTAATTAAAAAAATAGTAATTAATACTAAAAAAAAAAATTAGTTAAAGCTAGGGTTAGGATTGATCTCACCAAGCAAAATTGAAAGCTTTCTATCTCTTTTTTGAACTTTTTGAATTTTTTTCTACACAAAGATAAAAAAATAAAAAAGTTAGAAAGTTAAATTTATAAAAAAATTAAAGAAATCAAATATTAAAATTATTGCCTTCCCCGACAACGGCGTCAAAAATTGATACGATCAAGATGCTGTCGTTAAGACACCGTGATTATCAATCAAATTCTGGCTTCAATAAAAATTAAAAATATATAGAAAGTAGTGAGTTGGGTCGAATCCACAGAGAAAGTAGGATTTTGATTTAAAATATTTGATTTAAAAAAAGAAAATAAAATTTTGGAGAAAGCAATTTAAGTCGGAAACAAAAATTAAAAGTGCGAAAAATAAATCGGGTACTAAGATCTACTAACTAGATCCTAGCATCTACTTACAATAAAAATAAATAATAAAAATTTAAAAAATATAAAAATAAATTGATACTAAGATCTACTAATTAGATCCTAGCATCTACGTGCAAAAAAATAAAAGACAGGAATTTAAAGTGCAGGAAAATAAATTTTGCATTAATTGAAGTTGAAATTCAAGTACAAGAAATTTAAAAGAAATAATAAAATAAAATAAAAATAAAACTGTAATAAGGATCTGAAGTTAATTAGTCAAGCCTCGTCAGAAAGATGGTTAATGACCTCTCCGTCTTCCGTCGTACTTCGTAGAGCGAACCGGCTTTTCTCCTTCTTTTTTTTGGGTCCCTAAAGCTATTTTATTTTTATTTTTTTGTATACTCTCTACTCAATTTTTCTACTCCTAAAGCTTATTCCTGGACCCCCTATTTATAGATGAATTTTTTATGATTTTTTGGTAGGAAAAAGAGTCCTAAAACCTTTAGAAATTGTATAAATCTCCTTAGGAATATTCCTGGCCGTCGGATCAGCTTCGGACCGCCCAGATCTGCTAAAAAATCAGAGTTATAATCCTTATCAGGGTCGGATCAAATGTCAGCCATCCGATATGGGTTCTGATGAAGTTCTGGCCGTCGGATCGCACAAAAGACTCCTATTCAAAGTCAGGAACGAGTCTGAACCGTCGGATCTGGGTCGGATTGAATCTCACCCGTTGGATCGCGCCCAAGATCTTATTCTCGCTGTGAACCACACCTGTGGATCGCATAACTATTCCTGTGGACCGCGCCCTGGCTCTGTGGACCGACCGACCGGTCCACCGTACACTAGAGGCTATTTTCCTTATTTTTTAGGATATTTTAGCTCCGTTTTTGCTCTAATTTTCTCCTGAAAAATTAAAAAAAATATACATTAAATTTTTCAAAAATTTTTCTTCATTTTGGTCCTTAAATTACTTAATTAAATTAACATCTATTTTTTCATAAATATATCTAATTTTATATTTTTTTTCAAAATTACTTTATTTTTTAGAAAAATTCGATAAATTCATGAAATTAGGATTTTTAAGAAGATATTAGCACCATAAATTACCAAAAATACCTCCAATAAATATAAAAATATACTACTTATCATGTGCCATATAGATTAGTTGTCTTTTTAATTAAAAAGTATAAAGATACTGATATGGCATACAGGTGAGATGTAGGAGTACATCTCACTAAATATGATCAACTATGGAGCACTCTGTTGTCAAGAGTAGCTCGCGAAGGGTATGAGTATAAGTGTCTCTCCAATTTGAGATCACCATGGTGACTTACAAGCAACTCACTGTGCTTTGATGCAGTACTATCTGAATTTTTAATTCAGTGATGGAATATTTCTAGGTATAGTCAAATACTTGTTAAGTTGGTGTGTGAGTCAAGATGAGATTAACCCCTCTAGATTATAGGAGTTAATGCATCACTATATTTTAATTTAATAAAATCTTGATCAGAGTAATTCATGTGATGGATTTGAAAGGTTGAAATATAATATGGTTGACTATTACATGATTGACAGTTAAATTTTAGGTCTCTTTGAGTATTAGATTCAAAGGGATAAATTATACGGTAACCATATGCTAGTAGGTTCTTGAATGTTGTTTTGCAATCATTCAGCCTATTAGAACATTGGATCCCATTGCTAGATGGTTACATCGATTAGTTCAAAAATTTATTCCTATGCTACTGACTTAGGTTCAAACCTATGGGGTCACATTCAAAAAAATTTTTTATCTGGTCAAGTGGCTGATCGATGATTGAGAATCGTTTAAGAGTGTAATCGTCAATACGATTGATGGTTAACTTAATACAAAAATTGTAATGAATTAATTTGCTAAGGATTAGTGAATTAAAAGAGGATTGATAGACAATTAGATTACTGATTAAGCTTAATTTGATTGAGTAATATAATTTGGTTTAAGTCTAATTGAATTGGATTCAATTTGACCCGATTAGGTTATGAGATGATATAATTGCTAAGGGTGATTGATTTCTGATTTAATCAGGACTTGAGCTTGATTAAATTTTAATTTATTTAGATTTTAATCTAGTTCAGTTGGTACCTAATTGATTGGATTCAAGTAATCTAATTTGGTCTAACCTAATTTGATTAGGATGAGGACAAATTAGATAAAACCCTAGAGTCCAAACTAGGTTGGACTCTTCCTCCCTAGCCAACCACCCTTGTGTTGGAATTTGAGGTTTGGGACATGTATGTGTGTTTCAAAATTTTATTTTCTAAACATCACAGTAGAATACAAGATTAAAATACTTTTAATCTGAATCATGCATGCATAAAAATATAAAACTACAAGGATCTAGTTCATGTGCTGAAATTGACATATGCTGAAATTCAGATTGTGATCAAATCGTATACCTGTTCTGTAATCTCTTTCTTCAAATTTGGATATGGAAGAGAAGAGATTTTCTTCTAGCTGTATAAATATCCAACCTCTACGGATATCCACTCGAGATTAGTCTGGAACAGCCCTTTTCAAGTTGATTTTTTTTAAAAAAAAAATTCAGCCTGCTGAATCTGAATGAAGCCTGGATCGCGATCAACTCTTGATCTCTTTCTTTGATCTTCTTCTTCTCTTCTTCTCTTGCCTTTTTCTCTTTAGATTATGCTGCTACCAGCACTAAGAACCAGCAAAGAAGGGACACCCAATAGCTTAGGCATGGAAGAAATTGGGATGCCCCAAAAGGGAGGGGTGTTGGGACGTCCAAGGGAGAAGGAGAAGGGAAGGAGAAGAAAGGGCTTGGGAGATCTACAAAGGAGAAGAAAGGACATCCAATTGATATTTTATAAGTCCAATTACTTATTCTAGGCCTTATCCCTTTATTGTGCGACCCCATAAGTTTAATTCTTTTGGTAGTGAGATATACAATGATCTCTATCAAAGTATCATTGAAACTCTTTTCAATAGGTCGAAATAATTTCACTCTAACTCATTAAGAATTGTCAATCTAAAACAATCCTAGTGAGCACTCACAATCCATCAGTGATACCTAGCAGTATGTAGTGGCAACCTAGTAGAACTAAAATGAATCTCTAGGTGTAGTTAACATGTGATTCAGTCCCTCTATCGTGAGTCCTGATTAGATGATAGGTCATGGATAAATCGTCAAACCTCAACATCAGTCATATGATAGATTCGATTAGCATAAGTTCAATTATAATTTTTATAGAAATTTTTATTCATCAATTATATTACTGTGGCCACAGACTCTCGGACTTAGCTTCTCAAATCTCATAGGACTACTCCTCTCTATTAAGATCGATAGATCTTATTTGGATGTGCACCCTACTCCTACAGTGGATCAACTATTGCCAACATCCACTATAAGGACTCATTGAGACCCATGTTTATATGTCAATCAAACTCCAGCAGCCTCACTGCGAGCAGTAGTGCCATCTCAGGTCAAAGGACCAGTCACACAACTACAGCATCGAGATAATCATTGACGAATGAATAGAAATCTAAGTGATTTCTTATATGGTTACACTCAGTACTAGTTATTCTCTAACAACTATCCACACTCGTCGTTTAGTATTTCTACACTATAGACTAGAGATTCATCTATTCCCAAGGAAGCGATCTGTGCGTCAGTCTATCCGGATCAATCACCATCCTCATGATGATCTTATGATCAAGAGTATTTAGGAATTAAATATATGTCTTTAATTTTTAACTCTTTGAGAATATGTATCGAAAGCTAATTTCATAAATAATTCAATGACATGTCACACTTGAATGAAATATAAACTGATCCTTTTATTGATTATATCAATGTATTAAGTATAAAATTATATCCTAGATTTATTACAATGGGTCAGCCATATTGGCTTCTAGGACATACATCTAACAATCCTCACTTAGACAAAAGGCAATTGACTACAAATCTAAGTCTCATCTTATCAAGGTGGACTTTCATTTTTGGTTGGTTCAACTACTTTGTCAGTGGGTCTGCCACATTGTCTATGGAGTCTACTCTTCGTACCTCAATATTTTTTTTTGAGATAGTCACGTATGATATGATACCGTCACTCGATGTGCTTTGATTTCTGATGAGACCTCAGCTTCTTAGCAAGTGCTATGGCTCCATTGTTATCGTAGTAGAGTGGAATGACATATGATGTTATAACCTTAAGTTTTGCGACAAACTTTTTGAACCAGAAGCCTTTCTTTGCAGCATCCGAAGCAGTAACATACTTAGTCTCTGTGGTCGAATCTGCTATGATGGGTTGCTTAGAACTCTTCCAGCTGATTGCGCCATCATTGCAAATGAATACATATCCTGACGTAGACTTTCTATCATCAGGATCAGACATGAAGTCTGAGTCAGTATACCCATCAACTCGTAACTCAGAATCTCCTCCAAAGATCAAAAATAAATCTTTAGTCTTTCTTAAGTACGTAAGGATGTTCTTCATAGCTATCCAGTGCTCCTCGTCGAGATTCAACTGATACCTACTCGTGACACTCACAGCAAGGGCAATATCAGGTTGAATACATAGCATGGCATACATGAGGCTCCCTATTGCTGAGGCATAATGAATCTTACTTATGCACTAAACTTCCTCAGATGTGGTTGGACACATCGTCTTGAAAAGATTAATACCATGTCTAAGAGGTAAAAGTCCTCTTTTAGAGTTTTTCATACTAAATCTCTTCAGCATCTTTTCTATGTACAGCTTTTGTGATAGGCCTAGCATCCGTTTAGATCTATCCCTATAGACTTTTATTTCGAGAATATAGGATGCTTCTCCTAGATCTTTCATGGAGAATTTCTTAGACAACCATCTTTTGACCATGGTCAGCATGGGAATATCATTCCCAATAAGGAGAATATCATCTACGTACAATACGAGAAATGTTATCGCACTCCCACTGACCCTTTTATATACACATAGTTCTTCTTCATTTTTGATGAAATCAAATGATTTGATTGCCTCATCAAAATGATGATTCCAACTCCGAGAAGTTTACTTTAATCTGTATATGGACCTTTGCAGCTTACAGACTTTGTGATCACCATCACCAGATGTGAAACCCATAGGCTGCTCCATATAGATATCTTCCTCAAGATATCCATTTAGAAAAGAAGTTTTCACATCTATCTGTCAGATTTTATAATCATAGTAAGCTGCAATAAGAAGCAGAGTGTAGATGGATTTCAGTATGGCTATAGGCGAGAAAATTTTTTGATAGTCAATACTCTCGTGCTGACTATAATCTTTAGCCACAAACCTAGCTTTATAGGTCTCTACCTTACCATCGGTACTTATTTTTCTTTTGTAGATCCATTTACACCCAATGGGTACGATACCCTCAGGTAGATCCACTAAGATCCATACTTGATTCGAGTGTATTGAATCAATTTCTGACTTCATTGCATCTAATCATTTCTCGAAATCGATGTTAGACATCACCTCATCAATGGTATTAAGATCATCACTATGGCCCCTATCTTCTATAAGGAATATTTTTTTTATTTCCTCCATAAGCATACCCATGTACCTTTCAGGAGGTTGGAAGATCTTGCTAGATCTATAAGGTGGTAAAAGAACATCAACTACTAGCTCATGAATAATAGGTTTTTGAGGATTTATAGCTTTTTGCTCTTTAGAGATTTTCTCTTCGAGCTTAACTAATCTCCCACTATCACCATCCTGGATAAACTATTTTTTTAGAAATATGGTATTTCGACTCACAATCACATTGTGATCTTGTGGAAAGTAGAAATAGTATCTGATAAATTTTTTTGGATATCCTATAAAATGAGCTACTACAGATCTATCCTCTAGTTTATCAGTCATCTGTCTCTTGACATAGGTCGGACATCTCCAAGTCTTAAGATAATCTAGACTCGACTTCTTATCATACCATATCTCATATGGTGTGGTAGGAACGGACTTTCATGGAACCCTATTCAATAAGTGAATGGTGGTTAACAAGGCATGTCTCCAAAGATATAAGGATAGATTAGTGAAGCTCATCATGGACTTGACCATATCCAATAGGATCTTATTCTTCTTTTTGGATATCTCGTTGAGCTGAAGTGTTTCGAGAGGAGTTCATTGAGAGACTATACTATTGTCCTTAAGATATCTTAAAAATTTTTGACTAAGATATTCACCTCCTCGATCAGATCGAAGAATCTTAATGGATTTGCTTGTTTATTTTTCTACTTCATGTCTGAATTTCTTAAACTTTTCAAAGACTTCAGACTTGTATTTCATCAGATATATATATCCATATTTAGATAGATCATCGATAAAGATAATGAAGTAGCTGAAACCATGCCTGATCTGCACATCAAATGGCCCACACACATCGGTGTGTACCAGAGCAAGTAACTCAGTGGCCCTTTCTCCATGTCCTACAAAGGATAACTTGACCATCTTTCCTCGAAGATAAGATTCGCAAGCTGGATACGACTCTGGGTTAAGAGAGCCAAGGATCCCATCTCTTTTCAATTTATTTATCCTATCCTCTCCAATATGGCCTAGTCTATGATGCCACAAGTACTTCTAGTTAATTTCGTCTCTAGATCTCTTTTGTTCTACGGCACTCACTATTTGCTTGTTTAAATTCACATTCACATCAACATGCAAGTGATATAGATTATCAATTAAAGACTTCATGCAACTAATTTATTTTATAAATAAATGAAATAAAATTTTTTATTGAAATTAATTTTAAAACCTTCCTGTGCTAGTACAGATATGAAAATCAAATTTTGACTAACTACAGGAACAAAATAACAATCCTTTAAATCAATCTAAAATCAGATAGTAATCGAAAAGGATAAGTGCCAACGGCTACTACAGTAACTTTTACTCCATTACTGATCCAAAAGATCATATCATTTTTCTTCAACCTCCTACTTTCTATTAGACCCTGTATTGAGGTACATATATGAGCACTCAAGCCAGAGTCTAATGCCCAACTAGAAGTAGAAGAAACCACAAGGTTAGATTCAATTATGAGCATACCTTTGAAATTGTCACCTTTTTTGATCTTTAGGCTCTTCAGGTATAGTGGACAATTCCTCCTTCAGTGACCTTCAGCATCACAGTGGAAATACTTTTCTTTTGCTTCGGCCTTCTCAGAAACTTCCTTCTTTGGCCTGTTCTCTTTCTTCTGCTTCTTAGCAGATTTTATCTTTTTCTTTTCAGTAGACTTTCTCTTGAAAGAAGTCCGCTCCATAACAAGAATAGTGTCACTTGAACTTTTCAAGGTTCCTTCCATAATGACCAACATGTTGACCAGTTCAAAAATAGTGTAATTGAGTTTGTTCATATAAAAATTTATAATAAATTGACTATATAAACTTGTAAAGGATTGCAGGATCAAATCCATCTATAATTTCTTTTGCATATCAAGCCTGAGCTTTTTAAGCTCCTCAATATCTTTGATCATTGTCATACAGTGCTCATGGACCGACTGCCTTTCATGCATCTTCAAGTTGAAGAGTTTCTTGGATACTTCGAAGCGTGCTGTATGGCTCTGCTCACCATACAACTCTTGTAGGTGAGTGATCATAGCTCTGACTGTGGGCATATGCTCATGCTGGCTTTGCAACTCATTTGATATAGAAGCTAGTGTATAGCATTTGACCCGACTGTCTTCATCCGTCCACTTTTCATAAGCAGCCCTTTTTTCAGTAGTAGGACGGTTTGGTAGCACTATGGATTTTTAATCGAGTACATAATCTAATTTTTTTAAGATCAGGATAATCTTGAGGTTTTTGAACCAATCTTTGTAATTTGTATCGATTAAATGATTGATTTCAAAGATGCGGGCTAGAGGGTTTGAGGCTGATATTGTTTAACTGTGAGAGTAGAGATTCAAGTTAGACTTTTGTACTTAATATTATATTTACTTCTAGAAATTTTAAGATGTAAACAATGACTCTCACTAATTTTTTAGATCCCTCCATTCTCTGAATAGAAAATAAAAATTCTAATACGATAAAAGATTCCTAGTGGGTGCTGCGGTCCCACCGATGCCATGCACCTCACCTAATAGTTATTGATAACATGCACACTGATGCGTAAATAACTCTTTATCTAGATGCTTCTCTAAGTATGTTGCAGCGACTTGGTCTTTAAGTCATGTGGGCTCACCTAACAGTTATTAACCACACTATTTAGTTAAGCCCGATCCACCATTCACAATCAAGTACAAGGCCATCATTGGATCCCTCACTTAATAATTATTGGGCCCAACCCCATCCTTATCCTGGAGTAACTCTTTGCTAATAGAGTGGTTGTATATTTTTGATGCAACTGAACCACTGTGACCAGTTGAGAACAATCAACATCGGTAGCATGTCCGTACTTCTACAATGGTGAAAGACCTATGGACTTAATATTTATGGAGAGATTTTAGGTTTAGATATCATTTAATCAGTCATCATATGACCGATCTAATTGACATGGGCTAAATCAAATCGCTAAGCAACCTTATTGAAGACTCAATCTTTCAAATTGGCCAGATAAGTGGAGATCGGTGGGGGTCTCTCCGTTGCTTTCCTTAGACATCAATAAATTGATCAGATAAGTGAATGGAACTAATTAAATAATTATATTTTAATTACTTATCTTAGACACCAATAGGTCAATTGATCCAAACAGGTTAGCTCAAGCAAATCAGACTCAAACCATTGAGTCAAATTAGGTCCTTAGGTTAATCGATTTTACATATGGGACTCAATCGATTCGATCAATAATAATTACATAATTATTTAACTTAATTGATCTAATCTTAATCAATACTTAACTCAGTTCGATCAATTACTTAATCAGATTAGACCCATATGATTTAAATCAAAAATCTTAGATGCAATCTTATTACATGACCAAATTTTAATTTTCCATGACCAAAACCATCATGCACAAACATAAATTTTAGATTTTAAAATCAAATTTTAGATCTAAATTTTTTATATAAAAATAAATTTTAAATTATGATAATAATTTTCAAATTTAATATACAAACATACATTTCATATATGCATGTAAAATTCAGATCTAAATAAAATTCAGATCTACAACATGATATCATATATCTCATATACTAATCATGGATCATATTAAAAATAATTTTATGATCTAAATATACAATTATATATCTCATATATGAATCAAGAGTCAGGTCATATAAAATTTTAGGTTTATGCATGCATCTACATATCATGTGAACATGAACTAGAAATCGTTCTAGATCAAAATTTAAATCTATGCATACTTTCATATATCAATTATATGCTCTAGGATCAAATTTAAAATTAAATTTTGGATTCAAAGATTCATCTATACATCTCATGTATTAAAAAAAAATCAGATTTTAAAATTCTTTTCAAAATATGTATGATAATTTTAGCAATATGAAACCCGTGGCTCTAATACCACTATTAGAATTTGAGGTTTGGGGCATGCATGTGGGTTTCAAAATTTTATTTTTTAGATACCACAGTGGAATATAAGATTAAAATATTTTTAATCTAAATCATACATACATAAAAATATAAAACCATAAGGATCTAGTTCATATGCTGAAATTGACATATGCTGAAATTCAGATTGTGATCAAATCATATACCTATTTCGCAATCTTTTTCTTCAAATCTAAATTTGAAAGAAAAGAGATTTTTTTCTAGCCACACAAGTATCTGACCTTTATGGGGTATCTACTCGGGATCAGTCTAGAATAGTCCTCTTCAAGTTGAATTTTCTTCTCTAAAAAAATTTAGCCTGCTGAATTTGAATAAAGCTTGAATCACGATTAATTCTTGATCTCTTTCCTTGATCTTCTTCTTCTCTTCTACTCTTCTTCTCTTGCCTTTCTCTCCTTAAATTATGCTGCTACCAGTACCAAAAACCAGCAAAAGAAGGGATGCCCAACAGCTTGGGCGTGGAAGAAATTAGGATGCCCCAAAAGGGAGGGGTGTTGGGACATCCAAGGGAGAAGGAGAAGAGGAGGAGAAGAGAGGGCATGGGGGATCTCCAAAGGTGGGTGTGGGCTGCTGGTTGGATACTCTAGAGACCTTAGGGGAGGTCCCTTTAAATAGGCATAAGGATTAAATCTTATTCAATCTCATAATACAAGTCCTACTTGCATTAGGTTTCCTAATAACTTAAGTTATTCAACTTTCATTAGGAATCCTATTAGGCATCAACTCTTGGAGCCCTTGCACCCACTATTTTATATCTTAAAATACACCCAAGGGATGCCCCATATGAAATCAAAAGGCTCTCTAATCATGGGATATGCCCAACTTGATCAAATCAAGATGGCATCCAAGAATAACTATAAAAAAAATTAATTAGGAACTTGCACCCTTAATTCATTTGATCCAAAATCTTAGACATCCAATAATTGCAGTCCAATGAATCTAATTCATTTCAGTTATTAGCAGATAATTAACTTTAAATTATCTTATCAAATAAAAAATCCAAATATAAAGAGAAAATTGGATCCAACTATGTGCTAGCAAGGTTATTTTGAACCCAATCAAATTTTTCTAAATCCAATTGACACTTCATAAGTTCAATTGCTTATTCTAGGCTTAATCTCTTTGTTGTGTGATCCCATAGGTTTAATTCTATCTGGTAGTGAGATATACAATGATCTCTATCAAAGTATCATTGAAACTCTTTTTAATGGGTTAGAACAATTTCACTCTAACTCATCAAGGATTGTCGATCCAGAACAATCCTAGTGAGCTGTCACAATCCATCAGTGATACCTAGCAGTATGTAGTGACAACCCAATAGAATCAAAATAAACCTCTAGGTATAGTTAATGTGTGATTCAGTTTCTCTATCGTGAGTCTCGATTAGATGGCAGATCATGGATAAATCATCAATCCTCAGCCTTAGTCATATGATAGATTTGATTAGCTCAAGTCTAATTATAATTTCTATAGAAACTCTTTTTCATCAATCATATTGTTGTGGCCACACACTCTCAAATTTAGCCTCTCAAATTTTATCAGACTACTCCTCTCTATCAAGGTCGATAGATCCCATCTTGATGCGTATCCTACTCCTATAGTAGATCAACTGTCGCCAACATCCACTACAAGGGCTCATTGAGATCCATGTTTATATGTCAATTAAACTCCAGCAGTCTCACTGCGAGCAGTAGTGCCATCTCAGGTCAAAGGATCAGTTACACAACTATAACATCGAGATAATCACTGATGAATGAATAGAATCTAAATGATCTCTCGTATGGTCACGCTCAGTACTAGTTATTCTCTAACAACTATCCGTACTCATCGTCCAGTATCTCTACACTGTAGACTAGAGATCCATCTATTCTGAAGGAAGCGATCTATACACCAATCTATCTAGATCAATCACCATCCTCATGATGATCCTATGATTGGAGGTATTTAAAAATTAAATACATGTCTCTAATTCTTAACTCTTTGAGAATATGTATCGAAAACTAATTTCATGAATGATTCAAGGATACATCGCACTTGAATGAAATATATACTTACCCTTTTATTGATTATATCAATGTATTAAGTATAAAATTATATCCTAGATTTATTACAATGTGACAGTCATATAATTGGCTTCTAAGATATACATCTAACACCTTGCGCATGCCCCACTCTTCCCAATGCAAATATCAGATTTGCTAATAAACAATCAATGAAAAAGATGTTTTGTCGCCCCCTCTACACACCCCAAAGGATGAGATAAATTCTAATTTAGTTCAAATTCAATTTGGATTGGATTTAACTTGAAGCTTGACTCTTATATAAGTTTGAATTTGATTTGCAAACTTAATCCTTATCTCTCCATCCATGCCTTCTATAAAACGACCTAATGTTTGTGTGACAAAAATAAGATCTTTGTGCATGAGTTAGGATTTCATAAGGGGGCGGGAGGTATTGGGGTGGGTGGCCTTCATAAGTGTGAGAGATTAGAGGAGGTTCTTTTCCTCTTGGGTGAGAGACCTAGAATCTATTCTAGGGTTTTGGGTGAAGAAAAATAAAGAGAGAAGAGAGATCTCCTTCTTTCTTTCATCACCAGATCCTCCTTGTTCTTCCTACATTCTCAAAGGAGTCTAAGAGATCCATAGAAGGAGCAAGATCAATTATCTATAGGATCGTTGTGCGAGCTAGCACTCTCTGGATGATCGATCAGCATAGGACTTCGAGTGAACCAATCATAGAGGCTGGACACCCTGTGTGGCTGCGAACAACCAGCAAGACCTCAAGTCTTTATGACACAGATGCAGTGATCTGCTACCCGCATTAAGGTATTAAGTTCTGAACTTGATATTAATATAGATATGATCTATATTGTGGATGTGATCTATAGATGCATGTTTGATATGATCATACATGTATGCAGATTTAGTTTTTAGATCTTATGCATGCATTATATCATGTTATAGATCCTAGGGTAGGGCTTTAGATTTGATCAAAAAACATGTTTATTAGATTAAAGTATTTAATCTAATCCTATTCTGCATAAAATTTTGAAAATTGCATGCTTGAAGCCCTAACAATTTTTCATTATTGGTATCAGAGCTTAAGTTCATTATAACATGATCATATATGCATGTTAGATCTGATTTTTCTTAATTTAGATTAGATCTAAATTTTTTCATATGTGATATGACTAGATTAGATGTCTAGTAGCCTAATAATCGGATTGAACTTTTTTGGCCATCCGATTATAAGAGAAAGTAGGGTTTAATGACCCTCTCCTTCCATTCCATGGGGTCTCTTATAGTGAGTAGGGATGTTGTTTGTTTATGAAGATGAATTGTAAAAGAAAGAAAATTTATTTTTTTGCAAAATTCTAAATCTTGAAATCCTAGGTTTATTGTATGTGATGCAAATACAAAATTTGTATGAAAAGTAAAATCATCTAATCTTTTGATTAAAATTATTTTAATCATAAAAAATAAAATTAGAATCATAAAAAGTTTAGATATGATCTAAAAGTTAGTTTATGATTGATTTTATTTCGAATTATGCAAAATTTTTTAGATCTGAAACTCTTTGAAA
Organism: Elaeis guineensis; assembly: GCF_000442705.2. Classification (NCBI taxonomy): domain Eukaryota; kingdom Viridiplantae; phylum Streptophyta; class Magnoliopsida; order Arecales; family Arecaceae; genus Elaeis; species Elaeis guineensis. Next base: position 20,494,240 of record NC_025997.2, read on the forward strand.
CTTGCTAGCATGCTGACTGAGTCGATTCACTTTTGAATTGAGCCAACTCAATCTCCTGATTTAGTCGACTCAGTGCTAACTGAGCCGACCCAATTATCTTAGGTCGAATAGTAATAGTTATTGTTCATTATCATTTGGTCGATCAAGTAGCAAACTTAGTCGACCTACTGAATTGAGCCAGCTCAGTCCAGGAATGAGCCGACCCAGTCTTAGAACTAAATTTTTTTTCATAAATCAGTTATAAATTATTTATAAAATTAAAAATTAAAATTATTTCAAACCTAAACAACAAATTCATGTTAATCATACACTTAATTAGAAATTTAATTAGATCTAAAATTATGAATTAAAGATCTAATGATATTCACATAAAATATGGGGCTATGGGTTAGCTTGATCAGGTTAGAATCAAATAGACTAAATAGAGAAATTAATTAAATCTAATCAAAAGTTGAATTAGATTAAATCAGGATTTCTCTAGAGCCAATACAATTGTTGTAGTTGGTCATAGTCCATGCCTTTGATTAGACCAAGATGAACCTTGATATTGGCTAAGTGGTTGAGCCCGAGTCTTTAGGTAAACTAAATTAAAATTGATGAATCAATTGGCATCTAAGATAAGTTTGGCAGTCTTGACCGATAATTGAAGGAAAGAAAAATTATTTCTCTTCAGATAATCAGGATTGCATCTAAAAATTTTATAAAAATTTATATGAGTAAGGATCAAATCTTTACATGTATAGCAGTGAAATTAGAGATCAAATCTTTAAAATCTAGATTCAACCTTCATGGAGGCTTGAAAGTGCAGACCCTCTATTTCGCATGCACGCCAAATAATGCGGGAAAGTGGGATGACCTCTGATTAAAGCACCTTCGCAATCCAACCAAATGAGAGAGGAGAGATGCTGGTGTGACGCATCACACCAGCAAGGAGGACACCCAAGGTAGGCCCCATGGCAAGGAGAGGATGGGCAGCAACAAGGGGAGATGCCAGGGAGAAGGTAATGGGACACCACTTCTCACGCCTCTCTCTCTCTTTCTCTCTTCTCTAAATCTAATTTGTTTGCCATCTCTTGTATGCATCCATAGGTAGAGACCTTCTTTATTTATAGATAATTTTTATGACCTAATAAGTATAGGACTCTTAATTCAAACATGCTTTGAATCAGTTCAATACTCATGAAAGAAGGACTCCTATATGAGATAGAATTGCCATCACATATGGCACCCAACAATGCACCCATTCCCATACCCATATGGGATGCCCACAACCAGCACCATGCCAGGTGCTGGACGGCCCAATGGAGGAGGGAATCTCAGTGCAAGTAGGACTCATAATATCTCATCCAAAAAGAATCCAATTTGAATCCAATTCAAAGCTGGTTCGAAATAATTTCAAAAAGTTGTCAATCCTAAATTCTTTAAGACTTTTGTATCAAGTCTAACTTAAAATTTTGAGCTCAATTAAGTCTAATTAATTTAGATCTAATCTAAAATTAATTAGCACTTAAATTTAATCTCTCATAGGTTTCATGGATCATAGATTAGAAATAGTTCATCTCCGGGATTGAACTTGAACCTCATGTGTAGTGCTAGCTAGACATAGTCAACTCTATAATCCCATTTGATCCATAACTTAATTCTCTATCAAATTTACTTATATATTCAATCAAGTCAAGTACTTTCAAATTGGATATACAACCATAAGCCAATACTTTCCTATGGTATCTGACTTGTGTGCGTGACTCCATAGGTTCAAATACTAAGCCGGTAGCACAGAAACTGATTCTTGCACTAATTAAGATATCATCTAGTAATAATTTTTGACATTCAGATAGATTGAATTATCGTAAAAAAATATTTCAGAATCCATGCACATGGTTACCGCATAATTCATTTCTTTGATCCTGAATGCTTTAAGATGATTTCAGGTTAACTATCAACCGAGAGTGTTTCATCCACATTGTATTTTAACCTTTCAAATCTATCTCATGGATTATCTTAGCCAAGATTTTACTAAATTGAAATACAGCGGTACATCAGCTCTAATAATTTGGAGGGGTCTATCCCATCTTGATTCACACACAGATTTCACAAGTACTTGACTGTACCCAGTAGCCTTCTGTAACTGTATTAGAAATCCAGATAGTCTGGTACTAAAGCATAGTAAGTTGCTTGCAAGTCACTATAGTGATCTTAGGTCTGAGGGATACTTATGTCTATATGCTTCGCAAGCAGCTCTTGATAGCAGGATCCTCAACAGGTGAGTCACTTATTCAATGATGATGTACTCCTACATCTCATCTGTATGCCATACTAGTGTCACTATACTCCTTGATTAAGAAGACAATCAACCTCTATGGCACACAACGACCTCCACTCCATAAACATCATCATCCTATAATAACATATCATTTGATCGTGAATATGTTTAAGAACTATATGATAAATCTTCTCTTTATCGTACACTAACATTGTTCTAAGGACTTCATCACAACACAAAAATTCAAGAAAGATATAAATTTGTAATGAATAATATCAGAATAATTTTTATTTATTAATTAATAATTCATATACAAAGAGAAACTCAATCATCACACAATTGATTTTAGGACACAATTCCTAACAATTCTCACTTGGACTAAAGTTAATCGGGACAGTATCTTATACCCATTTTCTATTTGAAGTCATCAAACTCTTTGATCCTGAGAGCTTTAGTAAAGGGATCGGCTAAGTTCTCCTTTTTATCGATATTTTGAAGCTCGACGTCACCTCAATTCATGATCTCTCATACCGGGTGATAACGATGCAGAATATGCTTGGTGCACTGGTGTGACTTTGATTCTTTCACCTGAGCTATGGCACTGGAGCTGTCACAATATAATAGGACAGGACCATCAATAGAAGGTATAACTCTCAGCTAAGTGATAAATTTTTGCAACCACACCGCTTCCTTTGTAGCATCCGATACAGCATTGTATTTCACTTCGCATATAGAATCGACCATCACTTCGCATTGTATTTCACTTCGCATATAGAAGATGACTATAAAATTGTTAGCATATAGATACAAGGCTCTTCTTTGTTCCTAATGAAGCCATATATTTTGATCATCTTATCAAAATACATGTTCCAACTCCTAGACGCTTGCTTAAGTCCATAAATAGACCTGTTCAGCTTGCACACTTTCGACTCATCTGTGGATGTGAACCCTTCAAGCTGTATCATATATACCTCTTCTTCCAGTTCTCCGTTAAGGAAAGCGGTATTGATATCCATTTGTCAGATCTCATAATTTAAGTGTGTAGCGATAGCAAGCATAATCTGAATGGATTTGAGCATTACTATAGGAGGGAATATCTCGTCATAGTCAATACCATAATGCTAACGGTAACCCTTGACAACTAGATGGGCTTTATAGGTCTCTACCTTTCCATCTGCTTCTTTTTTTCTCTTGAAAATCTATTTACATCCTATGGATTTTATCCCTTCGGATAGATCAACTAGTGTCCATACGCCATTGATCTCCATAGACTCCATCTCGAATTTTATGGCCTCAAGCCATTTCAAAAAGTCGAACCTTTGCATGGCTTCCATATAGGTGATCGGATCCTCATCGTTCTCATCAAGTTTGATGGGATCACCATCCTGGATCAAAAAATTATAGTATCTGTCTGACTGACATGGTACTCATCGGATCTCTTTAATGGTACCTCTACTGGCTCCGAATTTGATTCTCCAATCAAATCTAATTCTGAGTGTTAGTCCTTCGATCTCTTGAGCTCATCAAGTTTAATTTTACAGATATTAGCTCCTTGACTAAGGAACTCCTTTTTCAAAAAGACTGTCCTGCTGCTGACAAACACTTTTTATTTTGTAGTGAGGTAGAAGTAGTACCCTTTAGTTTTCTTTACATACCTTACGAACAAGCATCTATCAGACTTAGGTCCAAGCTTATCTATCTTTAAATGCTTGACATAAGCTAAACACCCCCAGATCCTAAGATGTGAGAGCACCAGCTTACGTCCAGTCCATATCTCATATGGAGTTTTATCGACAAACTTGCTCGGTACCTTGTTCAAAATGTAATAGGCAATTTTTAGAGTATATTCCTAAAAAGAGATTGACAGACTCACAAAGCCCATCATGGATCGAACCATATCTAATGAGGTTCGATTCCACCTTTCAGACACCCCATTATGTTGTGGTGTTCCAGGGGGGTCCACTGTGAGAGAATCCTATTCTCTTCCAGACATGTCAAAAAGTCACTGGTGAGGTATTCACTTCCTCAATCTGATTGAAAAGTTTTAATATTCTTTTCAATCTGTTTCTCTACTTCATCATGAAATTATTTGAACATTTCAAATGATTCTGACTTATGCTTCATAAGATAGACACCCATATCTCGATAGGTCATCTATAAACGTAATGAAGTAAGAGTATCCTCTTCTGGTACTTATATTCATAGATCCGCATACATCAGTATGTATTAGATCTAGGACATCATTGGCTCTTTCATCTTTTTCCTTAAAAGGTGACTTAGTCATCTTATCAAGTAGACAGGATTCGTAGGTTGGCAATAATTTACAATTATCTATTTCAAGAACATGTTTCTTGATCAACCTGTCAATCCTACTCTTGTTTACATGACCAAACCTACAATGCCAAAGGTAGGATTCACTAACATTATCAAATTTAGGATATTTACTGGCTGTGTACATATACTAGCAGGCCGTGATATTATGTTTATGCCATATTTTAATTATCCATACATAATTACAGTATCATTCATAATGAAATCATAAAAATTATACTTTATTAAAAACTTAAAATCAAATTTGGTCAAAAGACCTATAGAGACGACATTTATCAGAAAGGAAGGACAATACTGATAATCATCTAACATGACACTACTATACTCGAAGACAAGCTGTAAAGTTTTTAATGTCAAAACTGAAACAAGACTTCCATCTCCAACGTTCAAGATCTGCTTGCCCTCTCGAAACTTTCTACTTACCTGTCGTCTCTGCAACGAATTGTATATATTAATTAGACTTTTAGTATCCAATATCCAGATAGTAGTATCACAAATAGAGAAATTATAAAGAATTATCATATAAGTATCTTGTGAAGCAACCGTTTGCTTCTTACTCTTGTTCTTAGGCCTGTTTGGATCAAGGGTGGCTATATAAGCAGAATAATTTCTCTTTCAATGATTCAGTTTCTTACAGAAGAAGCATTCTACCTAACTCTTGTCAACTTTTGACGTTTGGCTCTACTTAAGATTGACGGCATGGGATTTCTGTATCTTTTTCTTCTTTTCTCTCTTGAAGGATCGATGTCCTGCTGATGAACTTTCTACTAAATTCATCGACTCTTTCTGGAGCTGGTGGTCTTTCTCAAAAGTCTGTAGTAATCCTAGCAAACCATGATAGTTCACCGTAGGCTTCATGATTTTGTAATGACTGAGAAAGGATAGATAGAATTTTGGTAGCAAATTGAGAGTAGCATCTTTGTCTAATTGTTCATGTAATGAAAAGCCAAATTTACTCAGGCATTCAATCTGCTCAATCATGTACATTACACGACGGTGACTGAAATCCTCTCTTGCATACGAACATTGAATACTGTGCAAGAGATTTTGTGTCTCTCTGCATCCTCAAGGGTGCTGAAGGACTCATTCAATATTTGAATGATCTCCTCTGGTTGCATATCTTTGAACTTATGACTAAGTTCATCGTTTATAGCTGCCCTCATCGCACAATCATTCGATCATTGAGCCACTTTATGTAAGTGTCTCTCATGTTCGAGGAGCATTGGCAGCAGGTTCTTCAGGTGCCTTATCTATAAGGATGTACAGAATCTTCTCGTGCTCCAAGACGATCTTCAACTTTCGATATTAGCTATCAAAGTTGGATCTGCTGAGCTTGTCGCTATCCAACAGTATACGAAGGGATAGTGTGTTGACCATAACTGAAAGAAAAAATACAAACCTATTAGTATATGAATTATTTTTTAATTTCAAAGATATGAACTTTAGTCTAAAGGTTCTCCCACTATTTTTATGAATTGGTAGCCTCTACCTCCAACTCAAAGAATTACATTAATTCTTTAGCGGGTACTAGAATCCATATAGATTGCATTCAGACCTGAGTGTGGCTCGACCAATCCTAGTGCATCCATAGGCAAGTTCATAACCAATTATTTCTCTAAACAACTTCTAGCAATTAGGTTTTGCCCCAGGCATTCCTTTAGTAGGCGTGTGGTGCCTCCACTGAAAATCTTGGTTAGGTCCGACCATTAACATGACAATACCAAGTGCATCCAACAAATGAATATTCAGGTCTAAATATGGCTCGACAAACCTGAGCAAAGGTACATCATGATGGTCACATGATGAATGATAATTCCAATACGTAATAGACACCAGGTGTGTGGTGCCTCCAATACCTATTTGAAATATTGGACTCATTATCATGCACCTTAATGGGAGGCTATGAACAAGTTATCCTATAACTATATCATTTTATGGACCTAATAATTTAGAGAATTTGATTTCATTTATTTAAGAATAAGAGAAGAAGTTGATTTGCAAGTTGTAAATCCTCCCACTGACTTCACTAAGTCATGTAGAGGATTAGACACAAGCTGGTCTAAAAATACCTAAATCAATCACACTAATTAATCTTGATGGCATGGGTCAGCATGAATCGACTAGTGACCTAATCAAAATATAATCTACCATGTCAGTCAGATAAGTGAAATTAGTGAGAGGGATGTGCTCTTAACTCACCTAGATGCATCTAGGTGAGTAGCTCATTAAAAATCAGTTGATCGAATTTGTCAAACTTATCTTAGATACCAACTGATTAATTAGTTTCGATTTGATCCACCAGAAGATTCGGGCTCAACCATGAAGTCATGATCATGGTCCATTTATTAGGGTCAAACATATGGACTTGATCAAACTTCAATTATTGAGGATGATCTAGAAAAATTCTGACCTAATCTAATTCAACACTTGATTAGATTTAACCAATTTCTCTATTTGATCCATATATATTTCTAACCTTAGGTCTAACCCATTAGAAAGACTTAATTCAAGCTAACCCTTAGTCCATCGATTTATGTGGTATCTTAATGATCTTCAATTCTTAAATCTAGATCATTTAAACTTAATTCAAAATTAAGTGTGTGAAATGTATATTTCAGTTTGTAGAACTATTCTATCAGGATTTCAGGTGAAGCATACCATATGTTTCAATTCATGAAAATAAATTTTTATAATATGTTTAATAATTAAACATACATAGGTATGATCTAAATTTTATACATACATCTCATGCATCATGATAACTTTTAGTTCCATACCGATTACATCTAATGTAACATATGATTCAGATTCTAAAATAATTTTATATCTAAATTTTATCTTATTGTAATAAATCATAAATCACTTTAGATCTAATCTAAATATATTTATAATCAAAATAATTCATAAAAATCCATTTGCTTTTCTTCTTTATGAAATCGAATCATAATGACACCCCTACACGTCATAGGAGAACTTATCGAATAGGCAAAAGAGATATTAATCTCTTCGATCTCTTATGACTGGACGGTCTGGTGATCTCATCAATCTGAATACTAGGCTACTAAGATTTAAAATCTAATTTTACATGTAATCATATCAACATGCAATTTTGATAAAATAATTTATGTTATGAACATGTCCTTGATCTTATCAATTATATTCATCATCTAATCTAATTAGATTTGATATATCATATACATCGTATCAAATATGAAATACATCTTATACTGATTATAAAACATCAATTTTAGATTTGATATCATATAAAAAATTAATTAGATACAAATATAAATACATAAGGATTAAATTTTTGGTTAAATATATTTTGGTGCAGTGCTGAATTTTATTAGTATTCAGATCTAAATATCCATCAAAACAAATTCAATTCAGATCTGAAATAAGTCTCACTTCTTAATAAAAATAATAATATTAAAATTTTATTAAAATAAATTTAAAATAAATTTAAAATAAATTTTAAATTATATTGTTATTCCATCAAAAATTTAGCAACAGTAAAATTCTGTTATAACAAACTTAAAACAATCTTAATCAATCATTGATTAGGATCATCTAATCCAATCAAAATTAGATCAAAAATTTTATTTAAATAGATTTAAATTAGATTTAATATCTAACATAAAATTTTAATTACATACAATATATAAAAAATTCAAAAAAATTTAGTTATGTATGCATGTATCAAAGGCTGGCTCTGATATCAATTGAAGGGAAGGAAAACTATTTCTCTTCGGATAATTAGGATTACATCTATAAATTTTTTACAAATCTATATGAATAAGGATCAAATATTTACCTGAATAGCAGCAAAATTAGGGATCAAATCTTTAAAATCTAGATTCAACCTTCATGGAAGCTTGAAAGTGCAGACTCTCTACTTCGCATGCACGCCAGATAATACAGGAAAGCAGGATGTCCTCTGATTAAAGCACCTTGACAACCCAACTAAATGAGGGAGGAGAGGTGCTGGTGTGATGCATCACACCAGTAAGGAGGATGCCTAAGGAAAGCCCCACGGCAAGGAGAGGATGGGCGGCAACAAGGGGAGACGCCAAGGAGAAGGTAAGGGGATGCCCCTTCTCATGCCTCTCTCTCTCTTTTTCTCTCTTCTCTCAATCTGATTTGTTTACTATCTCTTGTATGCATCCATAGATAGAGACTCTCTCTATTTATAGATGATTCTCATAACTCAATAAGTATAGGACTCCTACTTCAAACATGCTTTGAATCAGTCCAATATTCATGAAAGAAGGACTCCTACATGAGATAGAATTACCATCACATATGGCACCCCACAATGCACCCATTCCCACACCCACATGGAATGCCCACAACCAGCACCATGCCAGGTGCTGGTTAGCCCAAGGGAGGAGGGAAACTTAGTGCAAGTAGGACTCTTAATATCACATCAAAAAAAGATTCAATTCGAAGTTGGTTCGAAATATTTTTGAAAGGCTGTCAATTCTAAACTCTTTAGGATTTTGTACTAAGTCTAACTTAAAATTTTGAGTCCAATTAAGTCTAATTAATATAGATCTAATTTAAAATTAATCATTACTTAAATCCAATCTCTCATAGATTTTATGGATCATAGATCAGAAATAGTTCATCCCTGGGATTGAATCTGAACCTTATGTGTAGTGCTAGCTAGACAGTCAACTCTTCAATCCCGTTTGACCTATAAATTAATTCTTAATCAAGTTAGCTTATATATTCAATCAAGTCAAGTACTTTCAAATTGGATACATAAATTATTGGGAATAGTGTCCCAAAGCCAATCGTCAGCCTGTTGACGGTTGTGCTCATTCTTGTATTAGTATATAAATTATAAATAAATAAAAATTATTTTGATATTTTTTTATCTTAAATTGTTTCATCTTCTAATGAACTCTTGTGTTGTGGTGAAGTCCTTAGGACTATTTAGACTCGATAAAGGAGGATTTGTCGTTTAGTCTTTAAACCTGTTCGTGACCAAATGATACGTTGTTACCAAGGACAACAATGTTTATCAAGCATAGGTCATTGTCTGCCATATGGGCCGGTTGTCCTCTTAACCAAGGAGTGTGAAGATATTGATATGGCATACAGATGAGATGTAAGGATACATCTGCACTGAACATGACCGACTCCGGAGCTTTTGCTGCTGTCAAGATTTGCTTCGATGGGATATGGGTATAAATGTCCCTTCGATCTGAGACTGCCACAGTGACTTACAAGCAACTCACTGCACTTAGGCACTGGACTACCTGAATTTCTAATTCAGTGACGGAAGGCTGCTGGGTGTAGTCAAGTACTTGACTTGTCAGTGCATGTGTCAAGATGGGATTGACCACTCCAGTTCAGGAGCTGTGTACAGTCGTGTTTCAATTTAGCAAAACCTTGGCTAGGGTAGTCCTAGTGAGGAGTCACAGGACTGTTTGAGTTGAGCATGATTCGGATAATCTGATCAGGGTTGACAGTTTAACCCTGAGTCGTCCTATACACAGGGGTCAAAAGGGATGAATTATACAGTAACCATATTCGCATTAGTTCTGAATGTGGCGATTGCAACTATTAGACCTATCCGGATGTCGGGTACTATTGCTAGATGGTTACTTCGATTAGCATAGAAATTGATTCCTGTGCTACCGGCTTAGGTTCGAACCTGTGGAGTCACGCACATTAGGGGTTCCTATCTGATCTGATGGCTGGTGAAGAGTCCCACTGGACTAGGACTCTTCGACCAAGAGTCCTAATGCTCGAAGACTCTGAGTCCTACGTGTCTGAGACTCTGTGATCGAGAATCAGGATTCTTTGATTATGAGTTCCACACATTTTGGATACTGGGGTCAAGAGTCTCACTGATTTGGGACTCTTCGATCAAGATTTCATATCGATGGACTTTGATACCCGATTGCCCATCGAATTTGGACTCAGTATTTATGAGAAGTTTAATTAATGATTTGATTACTAATTAACTTAATTTGATTGAGTAATTATTTTTGGATCAAGTCCAAATGAATTGGATTCAGTTGGGTTTGATCCGATTAGGTTAAGAGTTGACCTAATCGCCGAGGTGGTTTGGTCCCTGATCTGATCAGGGGTTGGGCTTAGTCAATTCCTAATTTGATTAGAATTTTATTGAGCCTAATTAAGCCTAATTGTATTGGGTTTAACTTAGTCTAATTGTGCCAACCTATTTTGATAAAGTTGGTTCAATTAGATTGGTTTAAAATTTCAAACCACTTTGACTTATCTCCCTGCGCTACCTCACCTCACCTGCGCCTATTTGAATTCATGAGAAACAAGTTCTCGTGAATTTTTTCCCATGCAGAAGCCTTTCCATGCCCCACCTGTGTGCGCCATCAGAGTGGATAAAGATGGTTGGTTGGCCATTCAAATTCAAATGAAGTTTGAATTTGAATGGGCAACTAATCCATACGCCACCACATCCCTTGTGTGCCCCTTCCTCTACACGAGAAAAAGTTTCTCGTGTAGACTCTCCATGCACAAAGAACCCATGCCCCTTCTGTTCTCATGCCTTGAGTGGATAAGGATAGGTTGGTTGGCATTTGAATTCAAATTCGATTTGAATTCAAGTGAGCAACCACCTAGCTTTATCCTCTCACGTAATGAAAACACTGAAAAGACGCATCTTGCACTATTTTAAAAAAGAAAAGAAGATGGGGTGTGATCCTAGAGAAAAAGGGTGGTGTGAGAAAGGCCCTCTGCATGAGAAAAGAAAAGAAAAGAAGAGAAAAGAAAAAAAGAGAGAAAGGGCGCAGGGTCTTTTGTGAGTACCCTAGGGTTTTTGCCTAGGGTTCAGGAAGTGAAAAGGTGAGCTACGAGTATCGTGAGCCCACCAAACTTTAGAAATAACTTCATCAATCTCTCAAGTATCTTTGCTGATGATTCAGAGCATCCAAAAAATTGACAGACATCGATCGAAGGAGTTCGATCAGTATCGACTGTCGAAAGGGTTCTACGACGAACTAGCATTCGTGAGGAGCCGATCAGATCTGAAACTTCATGTGGATGATCCACGGAGATCAGACATACTGTGTAGCTGTATTATGATGATCAGACCTTTCCGACGGTGATCACACTGCGGTGATCGACTATCCGTACGAAGGTAATGTGTTCTGAATACATAACAGTAAAATATTTATTGTAGGATTTAAAATTTTAAATTTAAATACATGTTATATATATCATATTTAGATCTTTGTATAGAGTTAATATATATTAATTAATTAGATTAATTAATAATTTTCACTGTAAAATTATAATTTTAAAAAAGTTTTAAAATTATCGTTTTACCCCTGCACTGAAATTCCCACAAATGGTATTAGAGCAGGTTCTAAAATATGATATACATTTGCATGCATAGATTAAGTAGTAATCTAAAAGTTTAAATTTAAAATTTGAATTTAGAATTTAAAATTCAAAATTTAAAATTTAAATTTTAAAATTTGAAATTTAAAATTCAAAATTTAAAAATTTGAAATTCAAAATTTGAAATTTGAAATTGAAATTTATTTGAAATTTCAAATTTGAAATTCAAAATTTAAAATTCAAAATTTAAAATTCAAAAATTTAAAATTTGAAATTTGAAATTTATTTGAAATTTGAAATTCAAAATTTGAAATTTGAAATTTAAAATTTAAATTTTGAAATTGGTATATTTAGATATACTTGATCCAAGTAGCAAGTAGTCTAATTAGGTTGGTTGCCATTGTCATCCGATCATAGGAGAAAGTAGAGTTTAAAGGCCCTCTCCTCCCATTCGATGGGGTTCTCCTATGGAGGTAGGGGTGCCGATGCGATTATATCCCATGCAGACGAAGCAGCGAAAGGACTTAATTGTAAAAGTTCAATTATAAAATTTATCATGAATGTATTAGATTAAATCTAAAGGAATATTCATGATTTATTTTGATTGAATTATTTTCTGTTATATAATTAGCAATAGGATTGCTGTTTATGAAATGTGCTGATCCGTTTATGAAATGAGTCAACACATTTGGTAAATAGAAAATAAAACCTTTCAAATTTAAAAATTATTTTTGAAATGTCAAACCCTGACCCATCAGCCTAAATACTTAATTAAAAGAATTAAGTGTTGTCTAGTTGGTCTAGAATTGTGAATTAAGATCTAAGACAATTGCATAAACTTGTGGGTCAATGGGTTAGATGGATTAGGTCTATAATTGGGTTAGACCTAAGGTTAGCTTAAAGAAATGGACTAAATTAGAGTAATTGATCAAATCTAATAAAAAAGTTGAATTAGATTAAGTCAAGGACATTCTAGACTCAACTCCAATAGTTGTAATTGAATGGGTCCATATCTTTAACTAGACCAAGATGGACTTAATTCATGGCTATGCGGTGGAACCCTATTTACTAAGTTGATCAAATTAAAACTAATGAACCGGTTGGTGTCTAAGGTAAGTTCGACAGTCTGACCAGTGGTTTTTAAGTGGGAGGTACTCGCATTGATTCGATCTCTGACGAGTTAATGGCATATCCTCACCACTGATCTCACTTACCTGGCCAACCTGGTGAGTTAGGTTTTGATTAGATCACTTGGTGATTAGGGCTCACCCATGTCATTAGGTAAATCAGTGTGACTGATTTAGGTGCTCCTAATGTCGGTTTTAATTAAATCTTTTTTAATCTGACTTGGTGAAGTCAGTGGGAGGATTGAAATTGATTGGTTAATTTCTTCTCTTCTATCCTTTAATAAAAATCCTCAAAAATTATTAGGTCCCTAAAATGATTGAGTTATAGTGATAACTAAGTCATAGCCTCCCATTAAGTGAGTGATAATGAGTCCATTAGTTTAATAATCACTAGAGGCCCAAAGGCCTGGTGCTTATTGACTAATGAAATTATTATTCATAATATGATTATTTGGTTGAGTCTTTCTGATGGTGGTCAGGTTGCCCGGCCAAAGTCGGGCCTGATCATTTATTGGTCCGATTCACCAAATCAAGTCATGTTAATGGTTGGACCTAACCAGATCTTTTCAATGGAGGCCAAAGCCTACTGATTAGGTTTTGGGGCAAAATTAATTACTAGAAGTTGTTTAGAGAAATAACTGGTTATGAACCTACCCATAGATGCACATGGGTTGACCAACCAAAGTTGGGCTCGTGTGTGGTCTGTGTGGATTCTAGTACCCACTAAGGAATTAAAGCAATTCCTCAAATTGGAGGTTGAGGCTACCAGTTCGTAAAAATATTGGGAGAAACTTTAGACTAAAGTCCAAGTCTTTAGTATTAATAATTTATGTACTAATAAAGGTCTGATTTTCTTTTATGCAGCTATGGCCACTACCCTGTCGCTCTGATCATTATTAGATAATGACAAGCTCATGGGACCTAATTTCAGTAGCTGGTATCAAAAATTGAAAATCATCCTTGAGCATGAGCGGATCCTTTATGTAGTAACGGATCTGGCACCTGAGGAGCCAGCCCCGAATGCCAGAGGGACGGTCCGAGATACTTATCAGAAGTGGCTCAACGACCGCACCACCGTTCGGTGCATAATGCTGGCGGCAATGAATGATGAGTTCAGCCGCAGGTTCGAGAACGTCCAACCGCAGGAGATGCTTCAAATGTTGAACGACTCCTTTGGCACGTCTGACAACGTTGAAAGGTACAAAATTAGTTGTGTCATTTTTAATGCTCGGATGAGGGATGGGGCCTCAGTCACTGATCATGTACTGTACATGATCGAAATGATTGAGTGCCTAAGTAAACTGGATTTATCCTTGCACGAGCAGCTCAGTAAGGATGCGATCCTTAATTCTTTGCCCAAGTCCTTCCTCTCCTTCCTTACTCATTTTCGGATGACAAAGCCTGCAGTAAACTATCATGGCTTGTTGAGGTTGCTGCAGAACTTTGAGAAGGACCACCAGCTCCATAAAGAGTCGGTGAATATTGTGGGAGGGTCTTCTTTTGGTCGTCGACCCTTTAAGAAAGGGAAGAAGAACAAGAAGAAGAAGAATAAGAAGGTGCAACCGCATGTTAGGACGTCTGCACAGGGTCAGACCAAGAAGCGCAAGCCCGACCAGAGCCAGGCAAAGTGCTTCTTTTACAAGAAGCAGAGGCACTGGAAGAGGAACTGTCCTCTATACATTGCCTCCCTGGACCCGAATAGGCCGAAGAAGAAGCAAAGTAATTATATGGTAACACCTTGCAACTTTTCCTTTTGTGATACTACTGCCTGGGTATTGGATACCGAAAGCCCTTATCATATTTGTAATTCAATGCAGGGTCTGCAGCTCAGTAGGAGATTTGATGAAGGCGAGAGGTTCCTAAACGTTGGAGATGGAAGCAAAGTTTCAGTTCTAGCTTTAGGAATCATGAATCTTGTAATCAACTCTCATAATGTAATTTTGAGTGAATGTCACTATTATCCAAGCTTTTTATTAAATATTATTTCTGTAGGCCTTTTGGTCATGTACAGTTATGAATTTTTAATAAAAAAAAATATTTGCAATGTCATTTTGAATGGTGTTACAATGTTTGTTGGACAACTAAATAATGAAATTTACTTCCTATCACAGCCTGTTAATATGGTTCAAACCTCCAGTAAACGCCCTAGAATGGACGATATGTCAGAAGTCTACCTTTGGCACTGTAGGCTAGGTCATATCAATAAGAACAGGATAAACATGTTGGCTCAAGAAGGAATTCTTGAAGTTGGTGATTGTGAATCACTTCCAACCTGTAAGTCCTGTCTTCTTGGGAAGATGACCAAGTCACCTTTTACTGGAAAAGGTGAGCAAGCCAGTGAACTCTTGGGTCTGGTACATTCTAATGTATGTGGACCCATGAGCTCAAGTGCAAGAGATGGATATTTCTACTTCATAACCTTCACAGACGACCTATCGAGGTATGGGTATGTCTACCTAATGAAGCATAAGTTAGAGTCGTTTGAAATGTTCAAACTATTCCGAAATGAGGTAGAAAAATAAATTGGGAAGTGTATTAAAACTTTTCAATCTGATCAAGGAGGTGAATACCTTTTCAATGAGTTTCTGACATATCTTAGGAAGAATGGGATTCTCTCTCAGTGGACACCTCTTGGAACACCATAGCATAATTTTGTGTCTGAAAGGAGGAATCGGACCTTGTTGGACATGGTTCGATCCATGATGGGGTTTGCTAGTCTGTCGATCTTCCTCTGGGGATATATGCTCGAATCGACTTGTTACCTTCTAAATAGGGTTCCGAGCAAGTCTATAACCAAAATGCCATATGAGATATGGATAGGACGTAAGCCAGTACTCTCGCACCTTAGGATTTGGGGGTGTCTGGCATATGTTAAACGTTTAATTACGGATAAGCTTGGACCTAGGTCTGACAAGTGTTATTTTATAGGGTACCCAAAAGAGACCAAAGGATATTATTTCTACCTAGCTGATGAGCAAAAGGTGTTTGTCAGCCTTAAGGCAATCTTTTTGGAAAAGGAGTTTTTTGATGAAGGGACTGTTGCCTCTAAGGTCGAACTTGAGGAAGTTCGGCAGGTGGAAAAACCGATGCAAGTTGCTGAACCTGAACTGGATTTGGTTAGATCAGATCCAGAGCCCATTTTTTCTGCACCCTTAAGGCGATCTGGTAAAGTACCACGTCAACCAGACAGATACTATGGTTTTTTAGTTCGGGATGGCGATCCTGTCAAACTTGATGAAAACGATGAGGATTCGATCACCTATATGGATGCAATGCAGAGACCTGACTCTGAGAAATGGCTAGAGGCCATGAAATCCAAAATAGAGTCCATGAAGGTCAACGATGTGTGGACATTGGTTGACCCACCCGAAGGAGTAAAACCCATAGGGTGTAAGTGGGTCTTCAAGAGGAAGAGGGGCGCAGACGAAAAGGTGGAGACTTATAAAGCCCATCTGGTTGTCAAGGGATATCGTCAACATTATGGTATAGACTATGACGAGATATTTTCTTCTGTGACAATGCTCAAATCCATTCAAACTATGCTTGCGATAGCTGCCCATCTAGACTATGAAATCTGACAGATGGATGTGAAGACAGCTTTCCTAAACGGAGAGCTAGACAAAGAGGTGTATATGATACAACCTGAAGGGTTCACATCCACAGATGAGTCTAAGGTGTGCAGGCTACAGAGGTCCATTTATGGACTTAAGCAGGCATCCCAGAGTTGGAACATACATTTTGATAGGACGATCAAGACGTATGGCTTCGTTAAGAATGGAGAAGAGTCCTGTATTTATAAGTGGGCTAATGATCCAGTAGTAGTATTTCTTATATTGTATGTGAATGACATTCTCTTAATCGGGAATAATGTCCCTGCATTATAGGGAATAAAGATTTGGCTGTCGTCACAGTTCTCCATGAAGGTTCTAGGAGAAGCTTCCTACATCGTAAGAATGAGGTTCTATAGGGATAGATCTAAAAGGTTGCTTGGCTTATCTCAGTCTACGTACATTGATACTATGCTGAAGAGGTTCAGCATGGAGAATTTCAAGAAAAGCTATCTACCGATAGGCCATGGAATTTCTCTCTCGAAGAGGGATTATCCGACAACACCTTAAGAGAGAGAGCGTATGGGTAGAATTTCATATGCTTCGACAGTGGGATCTATCATGTATGTCATGATATGTACAAGACCAGATGTGGCATACTCATTAGGGGTAGTGAGTAGATACCAATCTGATCCAGGGGAGAATCACTGGAAGGTTGTTAAAACCATCCTAAAGTATTTAAGAAATACTAAGGACCAGTGGCTTGTTTATGGTGAATCGGACTTGAGACTTATGGGGTTTACAGTCTCCAATTTTCAATCTGATCACGATGACAGCAAGAGTGTGTCAGAATTTATTTTTACCCTTAATGGTTGGGCTGTCTGTTGGAAGAGTTTCAAGCAGCATACTATGGCTGATTCAGTTTGCAAAGCAGAATATGTCGCTGCATCAGATGCTGCCAAAGAAGCGGTGTGGCTGAGAAAATTCATCACCGAGCTCGAAGTAGCACCCTCCCTTGTTGATCCAGTTCTGCTCTATTGTGATAGCTCTGGAGCCATTGCTCAGGCGAAGGAACCGAAGGCACACCAGCGGATGAAGCATATTCTGCGCCGTTACCATCTCATCCGGGAAATCGTGGATCAAGGTGACGTCGACCTTCAGAAGATCGACGGAAAGGAGAACCTGACCGACCCATTCACTAAAGTCATTGCGATGAAGGAGTTCGACGGCTTCAAGTCGAAGATGGGTATTAGATACTGCATCGATTGGCTTTAGGCCAAGTGAGAGATTGTTGAGAATAGTGTCCCAAAGCCAATCGTCAGCCTATTGATGGTTGTGCTCATTCTTGTATTAGTATATAAATTATAAATAAATAAAAATTATTTTAATATTTTTTCATCATAAATTATTTCATCTTCTAATGTACTCCTGTGTTGTGGTGAAGTCCTTAGGACTATTTAGACTCGACAAAGGAGGATTTGTCGTTTAGTCCTTAAATCTGTTCGCGACCAAATGATACGTTGTTGTCAAGGACAACAATATTTATCAAGCATAGGTCGTTGTCTGCCATATGGGTTAGTTATCCTCTTAATCAAGGAGTGTGGAGACACTGGTATGGCATACAGGGAAGATGTAAGGGTACATCTGCACTGAATGTGACCGACTTCGAAGCTTTTTCTGCTGTCAAGATTTGCTCCGATGGGATATGGGTATAAATGTCCCTCCGACTTGAGACCGCCACGGTGACTTGTAAGCAACTCACTGCACTTAGGCACTGGACTACCTAAATTTCTAATTTAGTGATGGAAGGCTGCTGGGTGTAGTCAAGTACTTGACTTGTCGATGCATGTGTCAAGATGGGATTGACCACTCCAGTTCAGGAGCTGTGTACAGTCGTATTTCAATTTAGCAAAACCTTGGCCAGGGTAGTCCTAGTGAGGAGTCACAGGACTGTTTGAGTTGAGCATGATTCGGATGATCTGATCAGGGTTGACAGTTTAACCCTGAGTCATCCTATACACAAGGGTCAAAAGGGATGAATTATACAGTAACCATATTCGCGTAAGTTCTGAATGTTGCGATTATGACTATTCGATCTATCCGGATATCGGATACCATTGCTAGATGGTCACTTCGATTAGTATAAAAATTAGTTTCTGTGCTACCGGCTTAGGTTCGAACCTGCGGAGTCACACACATTAGAGGTTCCTATCTGATCTGATGGCTGGTGAAGAGTCCCACTGGACTGGAACTCTTCGACCAAGAGTCCTAATGCTCAGGGACTCTGAGTCCTACATTTCTGAGACTCTGTGATCGAGAATCAGGATTCTCTGATCATGAGTTTCACACATTTTGGGTACCGGGGTCAAGAGTCCCACTGGTTTGGGACTCTTCGATCAAGGTTTCATATTGATGGACTTTGATGTCCGATTGCCCATCGAATTTGGACTCAGTATTTATGAGAAGTTTTATTAGTAATTTGATCACTAATTAACTCAATTTGATTAAGTAATTATTTTTAGATTAAGTCCAATTGAATTGGATTCAGTTGGGTTTGACCCGATTAGGTTAAGAGTTGACCTAATCGTCGAGGTGGTTTGGTCCCTGATTTGATCAGAGGTTGGGCTTAGTCAATTATTGATTTGATTAGGATTTTATTAAGCTTAATTAAGCCTAATTGTGTTGGGTTTAACTTAGTCTAATTGTGCCAAACCTATTTTGATAAAGTTGGTTCAATTAGATTGGTTTAAAATTTCAAACCACTTCGACTTATCTCCCTGCGCCACCTCACCTCACCTGCGCCTATTTGAATTCACGAGAAACAAGTTCTCGTGAATTTTCTCCCATGCAGAAGCCTTCCCATGCCCCACCTGTGTGTGCCATCAGAGTGGATAAAGATGGTTGGTTGGCCATTCAAATTCAAATGAAGTTTGAATTTGAATGGGCAACTAATCCATGCGCCACCTCATCCCTTGTGCGCCCTTTCCTCTACATGAGAAAAAGTTTCTCGTGTAGACTCTCCACACACAAAGAACCCATGCCCCTTCTATTCTCATGCCTTGAGTGGATAAGGATAGGTTGGTTGGCATTTGAATTCAAATTCGATTTGAATTCAAGTGAGCAACCACCTAGCTTTATCCTCTCACGTGGTGAAAATGCTGAAAAGACGTGTCTTACACTATTTTAAAAAAGAAGAGAAGATGGGGTGTGCACACATCTGATCCTAGAGAGAAAGGGTGGTGTGAGAAAGGCCCTCTGCATGAGAAAAGAAAAGAAAAGAAGAGAAAAGAAAAAAAGAGAGAAAGGGCACAGGGTCTTTTGTGAGTATCCTAGGGTTTCTGCCTAGGGTTCGGGAAGTGAAAAGATGAGCTACGAGTGTCGTGAGCCCACCAAACTTTAGGAAAAGCTTTATCAACCTCTCAAGTATCTTTGCTGATGATCCAAAGCATCCAAAGAATCGACAGATATTGATCGAAGGAGTTCGATCAGCATCGGCCGTCGAAAGGGTTCTGCGATGAACTAGCATTCGTGAGGAGCCAATCAGACTGAAAGCTTTGTATGGACAATCTGCAGAGGTCAGACATACTGTGTGGCTATATTATGATGATCAGACCTTTTTGATGATGATCACACTGCGGCGATTGACTATCCGCATGAAGGTAATGTGTTCTGAACACATAACAGTAAAATGTTTACTATAGGATTCAAAATTTCAAATTTAAATGCATGCTATATATATCATATTTAGATCATTGTGTAGGGTTAATATATGTTAATTAATTAAATTAATTAATAATTTTTACTATAAAATTATAATTTTAAAAAAGTTTTAAAATTATTGTTTTATCCCTATACTGAAATTCCCACATAAACATAGGTCAATACTTTTCTATGGTGTCTGACTTGTGTGCGTGACTCCATAGGTTCAAACACTAAGCTGGTAGCATAGGAATCAATTTTTATACTAATCGAGATACCATCTAGCAATGATTTTTGACATCCAGATAGGTCAAATTATCACAAAAAAATATTTCAGAACCCATGCACACGGTTATCGCATAATTCATCTCTTTGACCCTGAATGCTCTAGGGTGATCTCAGGTTAACTGTCAATTGAGAGTGTTTCATCCATATTGTATTTCAATCTTTCAAATCCATCTTATTGATTATCCTAACCCAGTCTTTACTAAATTGAAATACAGTGATGAAGGAGGAAAACCGCTTTTCCTCGTAGGATCTTCCAGATTTCATCAAATCTGGGGTGGAATAATTTAAAAAAAAATTATCCTATATATATTTCAGATCTAAGTCTCTAGATATAATCTTCATATCCAATATTAGATCTAAAATAAATCTAAAAGGGATGAGGAAACAAGTAATACCTCAAGGATAATCTGATTACCCTGCAGATGATCTCAGCACAGTCTGAGGTTCTGATGTAGCCACGCAAGCACCTGGCCTCTACCGGTATCCACTTAGGTAGGACCTGAAACATCTTCTCCTCATGAATCTATGCTCCAAAAATTAGATCTAAATCTGATTAGAAAGATCTTCAAAAGTCTTCCTGAAGTTGGAGCAGCAGCCTATCGAAGAAGTCCTGCAGCCTTCTGTTCCAGGCGTCACCATGCCTTAGATTTTTGCCAGATGGATGTCCAACTCTTTGGACATGAAGAGGAGAGGAAGGAGAGCAGGGAGGATATGGAGAAGAGGGGAGGGGGCAGCAGCTTTTGGGTTTTGTGCATAAAACATCTTCTCCCTCGAAACCCTAGGCGCAGTAGGGTTTATATAGACCCTGTATGTTGCGCAGTGTCACATCATTCAACCAATCAAAAAATTTCAATAAATTTTGAAAAAATTTTGATTGGTGGAGTGATATTATCTGATAATATCAGATAAGAACCCCACCCTCTCTCCTAAGTTGGCACCAACATTGGATAAGCTCAATCAAGGTGGCGCCAAAGAGTCCATGTTTATCAGGACTCTTTGGTTCTTATCCATTTGGGGTGCCCACTTAAATCTAATTGGGCTCATGCCATAATCTGATTATGGCACCCAATTCAATTAGATTTTGGCATGTGGACACTCTACAAAAATCCTCTAATGAGCTCTCTTCGATTTAAGACCCATATATCAACATTTGACAGATGTCTTAAAATGAAATTGACAGGTGCTAGGATATAGCAGGTGTTATCTTAAATTCATCTCATGAATTAAGATAAGCCTTTTTTGAGTTGGACAAGCTTCATTTAGACTGAGAGAAATCTTTTCAAGGTTCTCTGGGTGAGTCAAATCATATTTGGCTTAGTAGAGACAGAAAAGATTACACGAGGAGAAAGTTAGGCTCAATCGTGTGCTAGCACGATTTCCTTGAACCTAATTGGATCTTATCCAAATCAATTGGGTTAGCCCAATTAATGATATTCAAACCCTAACCCTTGTTTGTGTGACCCAGTTAGGTTTAATTCTGTATGGTAATGAGACATGTCGTGATCTCATCATCGATATCATTGAAACTCCTTTCGATGGACCAAAACTCTTCTGATTCAGACAATTAGAATGATCGATCATCAATATCATTCTAATTGCTCTCAAAATTCATCAGTGACACCTAGCAGTATATGGTGGCAACCCATCAAAACTAAAAATGAACCTCTCGGTGTAGCTGTCTGTATGATTGAGTTCCTCTATCATGAGTCCCAATTGAATTAGGGTTAAGGTGAACTCGTCAAACCCAACATCAGTCATATGAATTAATCGATCGATCCAAGTCTGATGTGAAACCCAAATGAAAAACTCTTTTTTCATTATTTCACTCTGCCATGGCCATGGGCTTAAGGACTCGATCTTTCGATCATCATAGGACTACTCCTCTCATCTATCGAGGTTGATAGATCCCATCTTGGTGCGACCTAGTTCCTATAATGAATATGCTATAGCCAACATACACCTCAGAATTCTGAATGGCTAGGAGATCGAGTTATAGTGTAGTCAAACTATAACACACTCAAGGTGAATTGTCGATGCATCTCAGGTCAAAAAACTAGACACACAACTGCAGCATCGAGCTAGTCATTGACGAGAAGGTAGACTTCTTTATGACTGCTCGAAGTGGTCACGCTCAGTACTCTCATTCTCAATGAATACCTGTACACTCGCTCCGGTGTCTCCACACTGTAGACTCAAGACACATCTATCCTAAGAAAGTGATCGTACACCAACCTTCCAGATCAATCACCATCCTCGTGATGATCCTATGGTCAGGAGCTGTTTATGAGTTAGTTATATAAATTCATGTCTTAAATTTTCAACTCTTGAAAATATGAATTAACATTCCTACTAACTCAAAGGATGTATCACAGACACAATATACACAATGTGATAGAAGAATAATCTTTTTATTTATTTATAGTTAAAATTATAAATTTATCCTTAGATTTGTACAGGAATGTGTCAGTCGATCTGGCATCTAGGGCACACATTTAACAAACTCCCACTTGACCTAATACCAATTGGCTACATATCTAAGTCCCATCTTCTCAAGGTGGGCTTCGATCTTCTGTTGGCCTAATGGCTTAGTCAGTGGATCTGCCACATTATCTATGGAGTCAACTCTCTTGACCTTGACATAACCCTTTTCGAGGTAATTACGGATCAAATGGAATCACCGCTCGATGTGCTTGGACTTCTGGTGAGACCTTGGCTCCTTAACTAAGGCTATGGTGCCATTATTATTGCAGTAAAGAGGTATGGCATCTGATGACATCACTCCAAGCTCTGTGGCAAACTTTTTGTACCAGAATGCCTCCTTCACAGCTTCCGATGCAGTAATATACTCTGCCTCCATGGTGGAATCAGCAATCACCGTCTGCTTGAAACTCTTCCAGCTGACTGCACCACCATTGCAAATGAACAGACTCCCAGATGTTGACTTTCGATCATCTATATCAGACATAAAGTCTGAGTCTGTATATCCCTGAATCTGGAGTTCTCCATTTTCAAAGACTAGAAACATATCCTTAGTCCTTCTCAAGTACTTAAGGATACATTTCACAGAAGTCCAGTGCTCTTCGTCTGGATTCGACTGATATCTGCTTGTGACACTTACAGCATGGGCTATATCAGGTCGTGTACATAGCATGGCATACATGAGGCTCCCTATTGTCGAAGCATAAGGGATCTTGCTCATGCGTTCAATCTCCTCAGGTGTGCTAGGGCACATCTTCTTGGAGAGATGAATGCCATGTCTAAAAGGCAATAAACCTCTTTTGGAGTTTTTCATGCTAAACCTCTTTAGCACCTCCTCTATGTACATCTTTTATGAAAGTCCCAGCATCCTATTTGGTCTATCTCTATAGATCTTAATACCCAGTATAAAGGATGCCTCTCCTAGATCTTTCATAAAGAACTCCTTAGACAACCATACTTTGACTGAGGTCAACATGGGAATATCATTCCCAATTAGGAGGATGTCATCTACGTACAATACGAGGAAGATAATTGTGCTCCCACTGACCTTTTTGAACACACATAGTTCCTCCTCATTCTTGATGAAACCAAACATTTTGATTACATCATTGAAACGAGTATTCCAACTCTGAGATGCTTGCTTAAGTCCATAAATAGATCTTTGCAGCTTGCAGACCTTGTGATCATCATCACTGGATGTGAAATCAAGTGGCTGTTTCATATAAATATCATCCTCAAGATGTCCATTTAAGAATGCCATTTTCACATCCATCTGCCATATTTCATAATCGAAATAGGCTGCAACAGCAAGCAATGTGTGGATGAATTTTAGCATGACTACGGGCGAGAAGGTATCCTGATAGTCAATACCTTCACGCTGACTATAACCTTTCACTACGAGCCTAGCCTTGAATGTCTCCACATTTCCATCTGCACCTATCTTTCTCTTGAAGATCCATTTACACCCAATAGGTACAATACCTTCAGGTGGATTTACCAAGGTCCAGACTTGGTTTGAGTGCATCGAGTCAATTTCTGATCTCATTGCCTCTAACCATTTTTCAGAGTCGATATCTGATATCGCCTCATCATAGGTCTTGGGATCATCACCATGAACCTCATTTCTCATGAGGAACATTTTCTCTACATCTTCTTGTATGGTACCTAAGTACCTTTCAGGAGGACGAAAAATCCTAGTCGATCTACGAGGTGGAAGAGATTATGTTAGAACTGATTCTGATTGATTTGGTTCCTCAGGTTCTTTAGCTCATTGCTCTTGAGAGACATTCTCCTTGAGCTTAATTATTCTTCCGATGCCACTATCTTGAATAAATTATTTTTTAAGAAAAATAGCATTTGGACTCACAATCTCATTATGGTCTTCTGGAATATAAAAATAGTATCCTAATAACTCTTTAGGATATCCTATGAATCGAGCTTTAAAAGACCTGAACTCTAACTTGTCCGCCTGTTGTCTCTTGACATGAGCCGGACAACCCCAAATTCTGAGGTGATTCAGACTTGGCTTCTTACCATGCCATATCTCATACGGTGTGGTAGGAACGATTTTAGAGGGAACCCTATTCAATACATAAATTGCTGTCATGAGACAATATCCCCAAAAAAATTTAGGGAGGTCCGTGAAGCTCATCATGGAACGGACCATATCTAATAGGGTCTGATTTTTTCATTCTAAAACCCCATTGAGTTGAGGTGTTCTAGGTGGAGTCCATTGAGAGACTATGCCATTGTCCTTAAGATAGTCTAAGAATTTCTGACTAAGGTATTCACCTCCTCGATCTGATCGAAGAACCTTAATGGGCTTTTCTGTTTGTTTTTCTACTTCATGTCTGAATTCTTTGAACCTTTCAAAAGCTTTAGACTTGTGTTTCATTAGAAACACATATCCGTACCTAGACATATCATCGGTAAAGGTAATAAAATAGACATAGTTGCCTCTAGCCGGCACATCAAATGGGCCACACACATCCGTATGTACTAGGGCAAGTAGGTCTGTGGTCCTTTCCCCATGTCCCACAAAAGGAAGCTTGATCATTTTGCCTTGAAGGCATGATTCACAAACTAGATATGACTCAGAAGTCAACGGACTCAATAGCCCAGATTTCTCCAATTTGTTAACCCTGTCTTCCGCTATATGACCTAACCTTAGGTGCCACAGATACCTATTATTTAGACTATCTCTAGGCCTTTTAATTCCTATGGCATTGATATTTTGCTCGATATTAAATACAGATACATCAATATGTAGCTAATAGAGATCGTTAATAAGAAAACCATCTGCAACTTTATTATTTTCATAAAAAATATTACAATGGTCCTTATGAAAGCTAATCACATAGCCTTCTTGTGCTAAACATGAAACAGAAATTAAATTCCTGCTTGCTGTAGGCACATAATAACAATCTCTAAGAAATAAATCTAATCCTAAAGGTAATCGCAGAGGGTAGGTTTTCACGGCCACAGCAGCAACTCTTGCTCCGTTTCCAATGCATAGGATCATCTCCCCATCTCTCAACCTCTTGCTCTTCTCAAGATCCTGCATAGAAGTGCACAAATGAGCACTAGAACCAGAGTCAAGCATCCAACTGGATGCAGAAGAAATTGTAAGATTGGATCTAAAATGAGCATACCTCCAAAAGGACCATCCTTCTTGTTCTTCAGGGTGGCCAGGTACTGAGGATAGTTTCACTTTCAATGGCCGTCTGATTGGCAGTGAAAATATTTTCTCTTATCAGCAGCCTTCTTCTTCTGTTCTGTCTTCTTCTTCTTGCCATCCACCTTCTGCTTCTTCGCAGACTTCTTTTTCTTTCCAAAAGACTTTTTCTTGGAAGAAGTCTGCTTCACAGTAAGAACTGAGCCTTTTGAACCCTTCATAGAAAGCTCAGCCGTAACCAGCATGTTCATTAACTTGGCTAAGGTACACTGCATCTTATGCATATGAAAGTTCATGATGAACTGACCATATGCATCGGACAAGGACTGAAGGATCACATCAATCTGAAAATCCTTGTCTAAGATGATATCGAGCTTCTCAAGCTCCTCAAGATCCTTGATCATTGTCAAACAATGATCTTGGACTGACTGTCCATCACGTATCTTGGCCTTAAAAAGTCTTTGACAGACTTGATACTTGGCCGCGCGACTCTGTTCACCAAACAACTCTTGTAGGTGAGCCAACATTTGGCGGGTAGTCAAAATATTCTCATATAGTACCTTGCTTTGTTATCATCATCCATCCATTTTTTCAGAGACGCTCTTTGTTCAGCAGTCGGACGTGCTAGTATGGCAAGTGGGTCTTGGTCCAAGACATGAGTCAATTTTTTGAAACCCAGAATCATTCTGTAGTTCCTCAATTAGTCCTTGAAATTGGGTCCAGTCAATTTGTGGTTGTCTAGTATTTTGGTCAGGGGGTTTGAGGCAGACATATTTTTTGTAGAGAGTCAAAAGTTTTTAGTTAGATTTTGTAATCAGACTTAACCAATTTATTTAGGGGTTTTATTTTTAAACAAATTAGGCTCTCACTATTTTTTCAAATTCCTACACTCCCTAGGTAGAGATGTGAAAGTCTCCGTGATCAGTGATTTTTAGTGGGTGGTGTGGTCTCACCGACTGGCTCACCACCTCACCTAACAGTTATTGGTGATGGGTCAACCGATGAGTGGACAACTCTTATCCAATGATTCTCTAATCATGGTGCACCTAAAACTTGATCTCTAATTCATGAAGCTCACCGTGCCCGAGATATTGCTCCAATCCTTAGTTAAGTCAGACCCACCATTTGCACGAACTAGATTTCTGATTGGGTCTCTCACCATATTCGAAATATTGAACCCAACCAATCCTCTAATCTGTAGCATCCAATGCCTAATGGACATAGTTGCGTCTTTCCGATGCAACTGAGCCACTGTAACCAGCCGAGAATAATTAACCCCGGGAAGGGCCTGCACATCCACAATGATGGAAGACCTAGACTTAATATTTTCTTAGGGAGATTTGATTTAGGTCTTATTAAACTTGACTTGACATAGTCATAACAATTATGACTAACCTAGTGGCATGGGTTAGCTTGAATTATTAGCCATCTCTAATCAGAACTGAGTCAACACATATGGCCAGGTAAGTGAGACCGATGGGAGGGATATGCCATTAACTCGATAAGAACGCATTCAAGTCGAGTAGCTTCCAATTAAAAACCAGTCGGTCACATCTGTCCAACTTACCTTAGACACCAAATTGTCGAACCAGAACTAATTGGGTTAGCCTACAATCCAGGCTCTAACCACTGAGCCAAATTAAGTCTTAACTTGATCGAGTCACATCTAAATATGCTTCGACCTTGACCCAGACTTAATCCTATTAGGCTGGTCAATTATTAGCTTTCATGATCTCATCTAACCAACTTTTGATTCGGTTTGATCAACCGTTTGACCTAATTGAGCTACCCAAGCCTGAACCTAATTTTATGAAAATATCTTAGATCTAAAATTCTCAATTTTAGACGTAACTTAATTTCATAAGCTTAATTCATTAATTAAGTTTGGATTTATAAATAAAGCACGTAAAATAAATCCTAAGATTTTAGGATCTAGGGTTTTACAAAAAAATAAGTTTTGATTTCTGATTAAGGATGAACGCGCGGCACCCCTACATATCATATGAACACCCCATTGAATGGAAAGAGAGGGTCTTAAAACCCTACTTTATTCTTATGACCGGATGGCCATGAGGAATACCTTAATCAGAAATATAAATTTAACTACAAAACTAGTTAGATCTAAATTAACACATCACATATACAATTTAAGATCTAACTAATACATGCTTTGCATACATCTCATATATCAAAAATCGATCTAATTAACATACTTTCAGATCTGATACATCACATGTAATATCTAAAAAATAAGATTTAAATTAAACTATTCAAAATTAAATCTATTCTAGACAAGTTACTAGAATAATTCTACAACTAGTCTAGACATGCAGCAGATCAATTTTATAAAAAAATTAAAATTTTATTTTTTATATTTAATCTAATTATAACAATTATAACATCATAAAAATAGAGAATAAATTAGATTTAATTCATATTTTAATCTCATTAAAACATAAGACTTAAGATTATTCATGGATTCAACTAATCCTAGTCTAGTCATGCATCTTATGCATGTTGGATCTTCTAAGATTTAATTTTAAATATTTTGATTTTAGATCCTATCACATCTGATGTGAAATATAAAATCTTTAATATCAAATAAATAAAAATTAAAATCAGATCTAAATTAGAGCCAACAACCTGACTCTGATACCAGTTGAAGGAGGAAAACCGCTTTTCCTCGTAGGATCTTCCAGATTTCATCAAATCTGGGGTGGAATAATTTTAAAAAAATTTATTCTATATATATTTTAGATCTAAATCTCTAGATCTAATCTTTATATTAAATATTAAGTCTAAAATAAATCTAAAAGGGATGAGGAAACAAGTAATACCTCAAGGATAATCTGATTACCCTGTAGATGATCTCGGCACAGCCCGAGGTTCTGATGTAGCCACACAAGTGCTTGGCCTCTACCAGTATCCACTCAGGAAAGACCTAGAATATCTTCTCCTCATGAATCTACACTCCAAAAATTAGATCTAAATCTGATTAGGAAGATCTTCAAAAGTCTTCCTAAAGTTGGAGCAGCAGCCTATTGAAGAAGTCCTGCAGCCTTTTGTTCCAGGCATCACCACGCCTTGGATCTTTGCCAGATGGACGTCCAACTCTTTGGATGTGAAGAGGGGAGGAAGGAGAGTAGAGAGGATATAGAGAAGTGGGGAGGGGATAGCAGCTTTTGGGTTTTGTGCATAAAATAAATTCTCCCTCGAAACCCTAGGCGCAGTAGGGTTTATATAGACCCTGTATGCTACACAGTGCCACATCATTCAATCAATCAAAAAATTTCAATAAATTTTAGAAAAATTTTGATTGGTAGAGTGATATCATCTGATTATATCAGATAAGAATCCCACTCTCTCTCCTAAGTTGGCGCCAACATTGGATAAGCTCAATCAAGGTAGCGCCAAAGAGTCCATGTTTATTAGGACTCTTTGGTTCTTATCCATTTGGGGCGCCCACTTAAATTCAATTGGGCTCATACCATAATCTAATTATGACACCCAATTCAATTAGGTTTTGGCATGTGGACACTCCACAAAAATCTTCTAATGAGCTCTCTTCAGTTTAAGACCCATATGTCAACATTTGACAGATGTCCTAAAATAAAATTGGCAGGTGCTAGGAATTAGCAGGTGTTGTCTTAAATTTATCTCATGAATTAAGACAAGCTTTTTTTGAGCTGGAGAAGCTTTATTTAGACTAAGAGAAACCTTTCTAAGGTTCTCTGGGTGAGTCAAATCATATTTGGCTCAGTAGAGATAGAAAAGATTACACGAGGAGAAAGTTAGGCTCAATCGTGTGCTAGCACGATTTTCTTGAACCTAATTGGATCTTATCTAAATCAATTGGGTTAGCCCAATTGATGACATCCAGACCCTAACCCTTATTTGTGTGACCCAGTTAGGTTCAATTCTGTATGGTAATGAGACATGTCATGATCTCATCATCGACATCATCAAAACTCCTTTCGATGGACCAGAACTCTTCTGATTCAGACAATTAGAATGATCGATCATCAATATCATTCTAATTGCTCCCAAAATCCACCAGCGACACCTAGCAGTATATGGTGGCAACCCATCAGAACTAAAGATGAACCTCTCGATGCAGCTATCTGTATGATTGAGTTCCTCTATCATGAGTCCCGACTGAATTAGGATTAAGGTGAACTCGTCAAACCCAACATCAGTCATATGAATTAATCGATCGATCCGAGTTCGATGTGAAACCCAAATGAAAAGCTCCTTTTCTATTATTTCACTCTGCCATGGCCATGGGCTTAAGGACTTGATCTTTCGATCATCATAGGACTACTCCTCTCATCTACCGAGGTTGATAGATCCCATCTTGGTGCGACCTAGTTCCTGCAATGAATATGCTATAGCCAACATACACCTCAGGATTTCGAATGGCTAGGAGATCGAGTTATGATGTAGTCAAACTATAACACACTCAAGGTGAACTGTTGATGCACCTCAGATCAAAGAACTAGACACACAACTGCAGCATCGAGCTAGTCATTGACAAGAAGGTAGACTTCCTTATGACTGCTCGAAGTGATCACACTCAGTACTTTCATTCTCAATGAATACCTGTACTCTCATTCTGGTGTCTCCATATCATAGACTCAAGATACATCTATCCTAAGAAAGTGATCGTACACCAACCTTCCGGATCGATCACCATCCTCGTGATAATCCTATGGTCAGGAGCTGTTTATGAGTTAGTTATGTAAATTCATGTCTTAAATTTTTAACTCTTAAAAATATGAATTAACATTCCTACTAACTCAAAAGATGTATCACAGACACAATGTACACAATGTGATAGAAGAATAACCCTTTTATTTATTTATAGTCAAAATTATAAATTTGCCCTTAGATTTGTATAGGAATGTGTCAGCCAATCTGGCATCTAGGGCACACATCTAACAAGTGATACATCAGTTTCAATAATCTGAAGAGGTCAATCCCATCTTGATCCACACACAGACTTCAAAAGTATTTGACTATACCCAGTAGCCTTTCGTCACTGTATTAGAAATTCAGATAGTCCGACACCAAAGCACAGTGAGTTGCTTGCAAGTCACTATAGTGATCTCAGGTCTGAGAGACATATGCTCATATGCTTCACGAGCAGCTTTTGATAGTAGAATGCTCAGCAGGTGAGTCAGTTATTCAGTGATGATGTACTCCTACATCTCATCTATATGATATATTAGTGTCATCACACTCCTTGGTTAAGAGGACAACCAACCCATATGGTACACAATAACCTCCACTTGATAAACATTATCATCCTATAATGATGTATCATTTGATCGCAAATATATTTAAGAACTAAACGATAAATCTTCTCTTTATCGTACACTAATATAGTTCTAAGGACTTTATCATAACACAAGAGTTCAAGAAAGATATAACTTTATGATGAATAATATCAGAATAACTTTTATTCATTAATTAATAATTTATATACAAAGAAAAACTCAATCATCACACGATTGATTTTAGGACATAATTTCTAACACATTAATTGGGAGCTACTTGCATAGATTGATTCTATGGTGAGTTAATAGCATATCCCTCCTATCGATCTCACTTATTTGATTATTGTGGTCAATCAGCTTTTGATTCAATTGCTCATTGATTCATACTAACCCATGCTGCATAGGCTAATCAGTATGACTGATTTAGGT
The DNA here is from genome assembly GCF_000442705.2 of Elaeis guineensis. Classification (NCBI taxonomy): domain Eukaryota; kingdom Viridiplantae; phylum Streptophyta; class Magnoliopsida; order Arecales; family Arecaceae; genus Elaeis; species Elaeis guineensis. The sequence continues at coordinate 20,526,186 of NC_025997.2, forward strand.
GTCGAAATCAAGTCCAATCTAGCCTTTTTTGATCTGACTTGATAAAGTCAGTGGGAGGATTATGATTAGCTGGTTAGTCTTTTCTTTCTTTTCAAATCATTTAACCAATTTTTTTAAATTATTAGATCCCTAAAAATGAAATAGCTATGGTGATAACTAGATCATAGCCTCCCATTAAGTTGGATGATAATGAGTCCATTAGTTTGATAATCATTGAAGGTCCAAAGGCCTGATGCTTATCTGCTATTGGAATATCATTCATAATATGATGGCTCTGTCGTGTCTCTTTGATGGGTGGTCAGATTGGTCGATCAAAATTGGGTCTGATCATTTGTTGGTTAGATGGACTGAGTATGATCATGTTAATGGTTGGACCTAATCAGATCTTTCAGCGGAGGTCAAAGCCTACTGATTAAATTTTTGGGGCAAAATTAATTACAAAAAGTTATTTAGAGAAACAGTTGGTTAAGAACCTACCCATAGATGCACATAGGTGGGCCAGCCTAAAGGAACCAGATCTAGGATTTCAGGGTTAGACCTTGAATCTTTTTCAAGATCAGGCAACGGAAGACTAAAATAAATCAAAATTTATCTTACAAAATCAGAGAATTCCTAGATCTAAGATCTTATTACATGATTATTATATGATATTAAATCAAAAATTAAAATATAAAGAGCAAGACTATATGTTGATCATATCAACATGTTTCTATATTATATCTAATGTATGTAAAATATAATAGATCAGATCTATTACTTTGCAAGTTAGACATTCTAACTTTGCTGATCTGGGCTTGAGGATGATGTTGTGAGCCGCATGATGTGATCGCGATGCTGTCGTTAGGACACCATGATTATCAATCAAATTTCGACTTCAATAAAAATTAAAAATATATAGAAAGTAGTGAGTCAGATCGAATCCACAGAGAAAGCAGGATTTTGACTTGAAATCTTTGATTTTATAAAAAAAATAAAATTTTGGAGAAAGTAATTTAAGTTAAAAAATAAAAATTAAAAGTATAAAAAATAAATTAGATACTAAGATCTACTAACTAGATCCTAGCATCTACTTGCAATAAAAATAAATAATAAAAATTTAAAAAGCATAAAAATAAATTGGTACTAAGATCTACTAATTAGATCGTAGCATCTACTTGCAATAAAAATAAATAATAAAAATTTAAAAAAAATATAAAATAAATTGGTACCAAGATCTACTAATTAGATCCTAGCATCTACATGCAAAAAAATAAAAGATAAAAATTTAAAGTGTAGAAAAATAAATTTTGCATTAATTGAAATTAAAATTCAAGTATAAAAAATTTAAAAGGAATAATAAAATAAAATAAAAATAAAATTGTAACAAGGATCTGAAGTTGATCAGTCAAGTCTCATCGAAAAGATGGTTGATGACCTCTCCATCTTCCGTCATACTCCATAGAGCGAACCGGCTTTTCTTCTTCTTTTCTTTGGGTCCCTAAACCTATTTAATTTTTTTTATTTTTTTTTATACTTTTTACTCAATTGTTTTGCTCCCAAAGCTTATTCCTAGACCCTCTATTTATAGATGAATTTTTTATAATTTTTTGATAGGAAAAGAAGTCCTAAAACCCTTAGAAATCGTATTAATCTCCTTAGGAATATTCCTGGCCATCGGATCAGCTTTGGACCATCCAGATCTGCTCAAAAATTAGAGTTATAATCCTTATTAGGGTCGGATCAAATGTCAGCCATTGGATCTGGGTTCTGATTAAGTTCTGACTGTCGAATCATGCAAAAGAGTCCTATTCAAAGTCGGGAGTGATAACAACCATTGGATCACGTGATGGATTGCTTCTGGGCCGTCGGATCTCAGTCGAATTGAATCTCAGCCGTTGGATCGCACCCAGGATCTTTCTTTCGCTATGAGCTATGCCTGTGGATCGCGTAACTATTCCTGTGGACCGTGCCTTGGCTCTGTGGACCGATCGACCGGTCCACCGTACATCGGGGATAATATTTTTTATTTTTTAGGATATTTTAGCTCCATTTTCACTCTAATTTTTACCTAAAAAATTGAAAAAAATATGCATTAAATTTCTCAAAAATTTCTCTTCATTTTGGTGCTTAAATTATTCAATTAAATTAATATCTATTTTTTTATAAATATATCTAATTTCATATTTTTTTTCAAAATCACTTATTTTTTAAGAAAATTCAATAAATTTATGAAATTAGGTTTTTAAGAAGATGTGAGCACCATAAATTATCAAAAATACCTACAATAAATATAAAAATATACCACTTATCACACTCCTTAACTTGAACTTTGCTCGTCCTCGAGTAAAGAAAGAATTTAGAATTAAGTATCGTTTAACCTAATTTTATCAAATAATTTTTAAAAGATCATTGATATTCAGTAGAGTATAAATGAGGTATGTCATTGGGGTATTAATACTAGTCAATATGAGAGTTAAACTAAGAACACTAAATTTTTTCTGAACTTTTTCAAATTATTTCTACCTTTATCTCCAAATCATTCACCTTCATATGGACAAGTATATTGTTACTTCTGTCCTTCATTTATTGATTGATTTTGATTTTTTTTTTTCAAACATTGTACTGCTATTAAGTGTCTTAACTTTTTAAGCTTTCTGTTTGATCCATGTAATGAGTTTTCAGTCAATGACTCTCAAACCAGATGGCTTTAGGGTACTAAGTATAAAATACCCCTCGAACCTACTTGCTCGAATCAAATAGGCTATGAGTTAAAACTAGCTTTACAACAAAGTTTCTTTGCCCTTCATACCTTTTGACGTGAAACTCAATGCTTGCTTAGGCAAAGAAGCCCAGTTATTCAGCATGAAGTACTTGAATTTTTTTTTTTTTTTTGAATATATGAAGAAACGTATAGTTACTTTACACAAGTCAATAAAAAGTAAACTCTTCTTTGATACTAGTAAAAAAATTTAGAAATACTCAAAGAAAACTATTTAAGTTCTAAACTTAACTCTTTATTGAGTTTTCTTAATACTTGATCCCTCAATATCTCACAAACTCTCTGGTCTGTACATCAATTTTTTTTAAAAAAATACTTGGTTTAACTCAATTCTTTAAGTATAATCAGGTGCTTAAATACTAAATACTAACTTACTTGAGGACTTAAAAAATTTATTCTCTCTCCCAACTTAATCAACATTGTCCTCAATGGAGTAGAAAAAATGAATGGTGCATGTAAAGAGAAAGAAAAGGAGAGATATCACCTGATCCATAAGTCTTTTCAAAACTGATTCTCTCCCCAACTTAGCCAAGATTATTTTTAAATCCCTATAAAAAATACTAAGTGAGACTCTAAATACAATGCAAAAGATAGCAAAAAGTATAAAACTAAAAATTAAAAACTAGATTGCCTCTCAGAAAGTGCTAAGTTTACCGTCTTCAGTCAGACCATACTGATTCTCTCACCTATCCCATGTCGAATATTGGATTGATAAATTCCAATGGTTTTGGATTGCCAATATTATGAAGATGGTCTATGATAAATTTTAGTATTTTATTGCCAATCTTCATAAAGTAGTTCACATCTCTGTTCTTAATTTTAGAAAGATAGTTCACAAACCCATTCACAAACCCTTGTTTATCGAGAATTTCTCCTATTTGTTCTTCTAAAATGCTCATGAATTGAGTTTTTGGGTTAGGAACTAAGTTTGAAGAAATAGGCACTAGAAGGATATCTTTTGATTTTAAACATGTGTTCTCAAGTGTGATCAAAGATAATTTTAATTCTGAAGGAGATAGTAATTCTAAAGTGGAAGAACTAGCTTCTAAGACCGAAGAAAATGAGACTCTTGATGGATATATCTTGGGTAACTCATCCACTCTCTTCTTTTCTTCACTTAGATCAGCATCAGTACTAAGCTCAGGTTCTTCTATTGGGTTAGTCTCAGTACTAATCTCCTCTTCTAATTTTTTTTTTAGCTAGCATCAGTACTAGCCTTACTCACCTGGTCTTGGTATGAGTCCTTAAGAATCCTATCATTTTTAAGCTCAAAAATTATATTGTCACTTTCAAATTGAGGATTCTTAGGTGGGCCATTGGATTGATGACTAGGTCCAGGTGATTGGTGGATGGATGGGTCATTTTCAAAATTTGGTATTTGTTCGTTTGGCAATTGACCTAGTTCTCTTTTCATGGTAGATTCAGTTAATTGATCTATTTATGCTTCTAGTCTAGCGAGGGATTACTGTTGGGTCATGATCATTTGTTGAAGTTGGCTAAATCTATCATTGGCTAGATTGGTCTATTGAGGAGGTGGGTATAATGACTGATTGTAATAGAATGGTTGGATAGGCTGACTAGGCTGACCACTATTATAGGCATAATTTTGGTATTGGAGCCCATTCTGAAAATTCTGCATAGAAAAAATTTGGGTCTGAGCTTGAGTCTGTGGAGATCTCTAAGAAAAATTAGGGTGGTTCCTCCAGCCCGAATTATATGTGTTAGAGAATGGATCATTGACAGGTTTGGAGTAACCTTGAGCAGCTTGAACTTGTTCTTGGATGAAAGGTGAAAACTGTGTAGCAGTAGGACATTCACTAACATGATGGGCCGGGCTAGTACAGATAGAACAAATCTCTTGATAATTAGGTGGTGGTGTGTATTGTGCTGGAGAATGTTGACTCAATGCTAGGAACTGATTAAATTTTTGGGCAAGAAGGTTGATTTTATCTAATCTTTGGGCTATTAGGTTCAGATCGACCTCAGGACTAGAGTCAGAATATTTGATCCCATAGAATGATGAAAATATCGATGGGTTATAGGTGGAAGAAATAAAATATTCTTTCATCTGCCTAGGTGGTTCTTAGAATTTCTAGCCATTTGATTATCATGTTTAGCATGGATCAGTCATTCAATTTTAGGATTAGGTTCAACTAGGTCAGAAAAAATTATACCGTGCATGTATTAGTGCAAACCCTATTATGTGTGTTGTTAAGATATATATATATATATATATATATATATATATATATATATATATATATATATATATATATTAAAGAAGAAAGAGGAGAAAAAGAAGAGAAAAGAAAGAAAAAGAAAAGTTTTAAAGGTGAGATCCTTAAAAAAAGTCTTAGACCTAAAGACGTAAGATGAGAAGAATTAGTTGTGGTTAAGCGTTAATTACAATCAAGTTAGCAAATAGTTAAAACTAGACACCTACGGATTTCTTAGACCTAACAGTTTGATGTAGAGTGGCTTAGTCTAGATACAATTGGATTTGTTCTCACTTCCTTCAACTAGCCAGGTAAGAGGTGGGATCGTGGGGTTCCCCTTGTTGCTTGCCTTAGACACCAATTAAATTGGTCAGATAGGCTAACGGAACCAATTAAATAACCACGAGTCTACTTTGGCTGAGCTTTTATAACCTCTAGCCTTAGACACCAGTTTTAGGAGTGAGTATGAACTTACTTTGTACTTGACTTGACCACAATACTCAAACTGAACTCAATTGATCCTAGGGGTCAATGTCTATTTGATTTTAGTTAGGCTAGGGTTAATGTGGGATGCTGGTTGGTTGTTTTTGGGCCAAGGGAGGATGATGAAATCCTCACCTTATCTTGTTATAGGTGTTGCCCTTAAATTGATTTGAGATGAATATGCACAACCAATTTCAAATAAGAGGTTCTATGCAACTAAATTAGATGCATGAAACTAATAAAACTTGAAAGCTTACCTAGTCTCCAGCGATCACCAAAAATAAATCTGCAATGATGAATGCTCCTAAAAATTAAGTTTCTTCTCTTGTCATGCAATTTTTATTAGGTTTATGTGGATGAATTTTAAGTTAATTAAAAACAATAGTAATTAATACTAAAAAAAAAATTAGTTAAAGCTAGGGTTAGGATTGATCTCACCAAGCAAAATTGAAAGCTTTCTATCTCTTTTTTGAATTTTTTGAATTTTTTTCTGTATAAAGATAAAAAAATAGAAAAGTTAGTAAGTTAAATTTACAAGAAAATCAAAAAAATTAAATATTAAAATTATTGCCTTCTCCGACAACGGTGCCAAAAATTGATGCGATCGCGATGCTGTCATTAGGACACCGTGATTATCAATCAAATTCTGACTTCAATAAAAATTAAAAATATGTAGAAAGTAGTGAGTCAGGTCGAATCCACAGAGAAGGCAGGATTTTGACTTGAAATCTTTAATTTTATAAAAAAAATAAAATTTTGGAGAAAGTAATTTAAGTCAGAAAATAAAAATTAAAAGTGTGAAAAATAAATCAGATACTAAGATTTACTAACTAGATCCTAGCATCTACTTGCAATAAAAATAAATAATAAAAATTTAAAAAGTATAAAAATAAATTAGAACCAAGATCTACTAATTAGATCCTAATATCTACTTACAATAAAAATAAATAATAAAAATTTAAAAAATATAAAAATAAATTGGTACTAAGATCTATAAATTAGATCCTAGCATCTACATACAAAAAAATAAAAGATAGAAATTTAAAGTGCAGAAAAATAAATTTTACATTAATTGAAATTGAAATTCAAGTATAAAAAATTTAAAAGAAATAATAAAATAAAATAAAAATAAAACTATAACAAAGATCTGAAGTTGATCAGTTAAGCCTCATCGGGAAGATGGTTGATGACCTCTCCGTCTTCCGTCATACTTTGTAGAGCGAACCGGCTTTTCTTCTTCTTTTCCTTGGGTCCCTAAACCTATTTAATTTTTTTCTCTATTCTTTTCTATAGTTTCTACTCAATTTTTCTGCTCCCAAAGTTTATTTTTAGACCCCTTATTTATAGATAAATTTTTCATAATTTTTTGGTAAGAAAAGGAGTCCTAAAATCTTTAGAAATTGTATTAATCTCCTTAAAAATATTCCTGACCATCGGATCAACTTCAGACCATCCAGATCTGCTAAAAAATCAGAGTTATAATCCTTATCAGGGTCAGATCAAATGTCAACCGTTGGATCTGGGTTCTGATTAAGTTCTGGCCGTTGGATCGTGCAAAAGAGTCCTATTCAAAGTCAGGAGCGATAACAGCCATTGGATTGCGTGATGGATTACTTCTGGGCCGTCGGATCTGGGTCGGATTGAATCTTAGCCGTTGGATCGCACCAAGGATCTTTCTCTCACTGTGAGCCGCACCTGTGGACCGCATAACTATTCTTGTGGACTGCACCTTGGCTCTGTGGACCGACCGACTGGTCCACCGTGCACCGGAGGTAATATTTTTTGTTTTTTAGGGTATTTTAGCTTCGTTTTCGCTCCGATTTTCACCTGAAAAATTGGAAAAAATATGCATTAAATTTTTTTAATTTTTTTTTTCATTTTGATTCTTAAATTATTTAATTAAATTAATATCTATTTTTTTATAAATATATCTAATTTCATATTTTTTTTTCAAAATTACTTATATTTTAAGAAAATTCAATAAATTCATGAAATTAGGATTTTTAAGAAGATGTGAGCATCATAAATTACCAAAAATATCTATAATAAATATAAAAATATATCACTTATCACCGCATACACGTCTGACCTCTATGAGTCATCCACATGAGCCCATGAATCACGATCAGAAGTCCTGGTCCAGGAAATCAGCATAGTATGCTAATACTGTGCTAATCCTTCTTCGATGGTCGATCAGATGCCTCCTTCTTCTTGATTTGGATTCTTTCAAAGATGAGAAGTGGGAGAAAGAGTTTTAGATGTGAGACACTCTTAGAAAACTCACAGATGGAGGAAGGGAAGAGGTGAACTCAGCAACCCTAGAAGAAGACCCTCTTCTTCTTCTCTTTGCTCTCACCTAGACACTTAGTTTTGTGTCTATTATATCTCCATGCTCCAATACTTTTTCTCCCTGATTTTCACATGCCCTAAAGGTCTCTTAATTCTCTATAATCCACAAAAATTTTAAGAAAAAATTCATCTTAAATAATGAGATATGAAGAGTTCTTGTCTATGTCAAATACCTAGTCAAGAAAAATCCAAACAGGGCAAGATAAGTGGTGCCCAACTCTTGGGTGCCCCCTCCTTCTTTTTCTACCGTGGACCACCAGAAAAGGGTGCATAATATGTGTCATAAAAGTCACAAAAATCTTAAAAAAAATTTGGATAAAATCAGTGCCATAAAGAAAGAGTTTTGGTTTTCTAAAATTTTATCTCATAGAATTTGAAATCCAAACTAATTCCTACTTTGACTTGGTCCACAACCACATTCCATGTAAGAGAAAAAGAGTGAAAAGCTTTGGGCATGCATGAAGGCCTGGGAGAGAAGATTTTGTCGCACAAAATAAGAGAGAGTGGGTGTGGGGGGCTAAGGTGGTGCAAGGTGGAATCCTAGTCTTACTAGGATTCAATCTATGACTTGTTCAAATTTGCTTTCTCAAACCAAAGCAAACCAAAACCAAATCAATCCAGTTAAAATAAATTTTAACCCAATTAAAAATCTAATTTAATCAAAATAAATTAAATTTAAATCTAATTTAATTTTTTAATCGAATTAGAAATTAGATTGACCCAAGTCCTAATTGAACTAGGACTAATTTTTTCTTGCACTTGGCTTATCCAATAAATCAATTGGACTTGATCCAATCAAGTCCAAACTAAATCTAATTAAATCATATTCTATTAGACTTAATCTCAGCCCATTGGCTTAATCAAATTAAGCCAATTAGCAATCAAATTGCTAATCGATCCTCCTGCAACACTTGCACTAGGTTAAATGTCAATCGTATTGATCGTTTAATCCTAAAATGATTCTTAATCGTTGATCAACCATCCGATCAGATCGTGAACTCTAATGTGTGTGACCTCATAGGTTCAAACCTAAATCGATAGCATAGAAATAAATTTTTATACCAATCGAAGTGACCATCTAGCAATGGTACTCGACGGTCGGATAGGTCGAATGTGTAGAACAACATCCTTAGAACAAATGCGGATATAGTTTTCATATAATTCATCTCTTTGACCAAAATGCTCATAGGACACCTCAAAGTTCAATTGTCAACTCTAATCAGGTTGTCCATATTGTATTTCAAAATATCAAATCCATCTGATGAATTACCCTGATCAAGGTTTTGCTAAATTGAAAAACAGCGACTCATTCTTCTCCAACACTTGGAGTGGTCAATCCCATCTTGATCACATTCTAACTTTGCAAGTACTTGACTGTGCCCAGAAGCCTTCCGTCACTGAATTAAAAATTTAGTTAGTTCAGTACCAAAGCACAGTGAGTTGCTTGCAAGTCATTGAGGCGATCTTAGGTCTAAGGGACACTTATACCTATATCCCGTCAGAGACATTCTCGATAGCAGAATGCTCTGGAGTTGGTCATGTTCAATGATGATGTACCCTTACATCTCATCTGTATGCCATACCAGTATCTCCATACTCCTTGATTAAGAGGACAACCAACCCATATGGCCTACAGCGACCTATGCTCGATAGAAGTTGTTGTCCTTATGAATAGCCAATCATTTGGTCGTGAACAGTTTTAAGAACTAATCGATAAATCTTCTCTTTATCGAACCTAAATAGTTCTAAGGACTTCATTATAACAACAGAATTCATTAGAAGATGAAAACTTATGATGAAAATATCAAAAATATATTTTATTTATTAATAAATCAATTACAATACAAGGTTGTTCAACCGTCAACAGGTTGACGATTAACTTTTGGGATATATTTTTCAACAACTCCCACTTGTCCTAAAGCCACTCGGCATAGTATCTATTATCCATCTTCGACTTGTGGTTGTCGAACTCCTTAGAGGCATCTTCTACCTGTTGAACTTCATCAAGTTCAACTTTAGAGGCAACGGTTCCTTCACCGAGGAACTCTTTTTCTAAAAAGGTTGCCTTAAGACTGACGAACACCTTTTGTTCATCAGCATGGTAGAAAAAATATCCTTTGGTCTCTTTGGGGTACCCTATGAATGTGCATTTGTCAGATCTAGGTCCAAATTTATCTGTAACTAACCCTTTGACATAGGCCGGGCTCCCCCAGACCTTAAAGTGTGAAAGTACTGGCTTACATCCTGTCCATATCTCATATGGAGTCTTAATTATAGACTTACTTGAAACCCTATTTAATAGATAACAGGCCAATTCGAGTGCATATCCCCAGAAAGATATCAGCAAGCTGGCAAAACCCATCATGGATCGGATCATGTCTAACAGAGTCTGATTTTTCCTTTTAGACACACCATTATGCTATGGTATTTCTGGAATAGTCTATTGGGAGAGATTCCCATTCTCTCTTAGATATGTGAGAAACTCATCAGAAAGGTATTCTCCTCCTCGATTAGACTGAAGAGTTTTAATACTCTTCCCAGTTTGTTTTTCTACTTCACTTCAGAATCGTTTGAACATTTCAAATGAATCTGATTTATGTTTCATCAGATAGACATATCCATATCTGGATAGATCATTTGTGAAAGTGATGAAGTAGAAATATCTACCTCTAGCACTTGTACTCATGGCCCCGCATTCATCAGTATGTACTAGGCCCAAGAGCTCAGTAGCTCTCTCACCTTTTCCAGTAAAAGGTAACTTGATCATTTTATCAAGAAGACAAGACTCACAGATTGGAAGTGATTCACAATCACTGACTTCAAAAATTTTCTCTCGAGTCAATCTGTTTATCCTGTTCTTGTTTATATGACCTAACCTACAGTGCCATAAGTAGATATCTGATACACTATCTGTTGGTGCAAAAATCTGCTTGCGCTGGAGAAGCTGGAGTCAGGGAAGTCACGGTCGCCGTCGGGACCTGCAAAAGAAGTCTAAACCGGAGGTGGGGTTGCTCCGGCAAGACCCTCCGACGCTCAAGTCAGTTCTCTGCCTCAACAAGAATGGAGTGCTCGAACGGAGAATTTAGCAAAGTTTTGAGATAAAAAATGAGAGCTTATAGAATAACGTATCTGGGGTCCCTTTTATAGGCGAAGGGGGCTGTAGCCTAACGCTGACAGCGACATCCGTAACCGTCTGGTAGTGGGCCGACCAGAATCAGAAAGAATTTATTGCGGAGGGTAGTGGAGCGGGATCGTGGCTATCATCGTGGCTCGCCATGTGGAATCAGTTATGGGGAGTGGAGCGACGTCCGCTGTCGTGACTCGTCAGGGAGTGGTGGAATCGCACAGGATCCGCCGTAGGGAGTGGAACAGAATCACGGCCGTTAATGCGGCCTATCAGGGAGTGATGGAGCTGTGCGGAATCCGCCACAGGAAGTGGGGCAGGATCGTGGCCGTTATTGTGGCCTGCCAGGGGGCGCAGATCCATCGGCTGAAGTTCGGCAGCGGTCGGAGTCCGGCCCCCGTAGGGGTCCGGGCGGAGTCCTCCTTGCGGTTGGGGTCGTGGGTGGAGCCCGGCTCCCGTGGGAGTCCGGGCGGAGTCCTCTCAGAGCTGAAGTCGCGGGCGGAGCCCGGCTCCCGTAGGAGTCCGGGCAGAATCCCCTGCAATCAAAATCAGATGCGAAGTCCGGCTCTCGTAAGAGTTCGGACAAGGCTTACCGGCAGCTGATATTGAGGACGGAGCCTGACTCCCGTAGGAGTCCGGGCGGAGTCTACTTGCTGTTGAAATTGTCGGCAGAGTTCGGCTCCCGTAGGAGTCCGGATGCAGTCTGTCTGTAGCTGTTGGAGTTGAGGACGAAGCCCGGCTCCCGTAGGAGTCCGGGCGGAGTCTTCCTGCAATTAAAGTTAAGGGCGAAGTATGGCTCCCGTAGGAATCCGGACAAGGCTTACCGGCAGCTGATGTTGAGGACGGAGCCCGGCTCCCGTAGGAGTCCGGGCGGAGTCTACTTGCGGTCGAAGTTGTCGGCGGAGTCTGGCTCCCGTAGGAGTCCAGACGGAGTCTGTCTGCGGTTGAAGTTGTTGGCGGAGTCCGGCTCCCGTAGGAGTCCGGATGTAATCTGTCTGCAGCCGTTGGAGTCGAGGACGAAGCCCGACTCCCGTGGGAGTCCGGGCGGAGTCTTCCTGCAATTAAAGTTAAGGGTGAAGTTCGGCTCCCGTAGGAATCCGGACAAGGCTTACCGGCAGCTGATGTTGAGGATGGAGCCCGGCTCCCGTAGGAGTCCGGGCGGAGTCTACTTGCGTTCGAAGTTGTCGGTGGAGTCCGGCTCCCGTAGGAGTCCGGACGGAGTCTGTCTGCGGTTGAAGTTGTTGGCGGAGTCCGGCTCCCGTAGGAGTCCGGATGTAATCTGTCTGCAGCCGTTGGAGTCGAGGATGAAGCCCGACTCCCGTGGGAGTCCGGGCGGAGTCTTCCTGCAAGTGATTCTGCTGAGGACTTCGACTGTGGGTATTTTATACCCAACACCGGGGTCGTGGGTGGAGCCCGGCTCCCATGGGAGTCCGGGTGGAGTCCTCTCGGAGCTGAAGTCGCAGGCGGGGCCCAGCTCCCGTAGGAGTCCGGGCAGAATCCCCTACAATCAAAATCAGATGTGAAGTCCGGCTCTTGTAGGAGTCCAGACAAGGCTTACCGGCAGCTGATATTGAGGACGGAGCCCGGCTCCCATAGGAGTCCGGGCGGAGTCTACTTGCTGTTGAAATTATCGGCAGAGTTCGGCTTCCATAGGAGTCCGGACGCAGTCTGTCTGTAGCTGTTGGAGTTGAGGATGAAGCCCGGCTCCCATAGGAGTCCGGGCGGAGTCTACTTGCTGTTGAAATTATCGGCAGAGTTTGGCTCCCGTAGGAGTCCGGACGCAGTCTGTCTGTAGCTGTTGGAGTTGAGGATGAAGCCCGGCTCCCGTAGGAGTCCGGGCGGAGTCTTCCTGCAATTAAAGTTAAGGGCGAAGTCCGGCTCCCGTAGGAATCCGGACAAGGCTTACCGGCAGCTGATGTTGAGGATGGAGCCCGGCTCCCGTAGGAGTCCGGGCGGAGTCCACTTGCGATCCAAGTTGTCGGCGGAGTCCGGCTCCCGTAGGAGTCCGAATGGAGTCTGTCTGCGGTTGAAGTTGTTGGCAGAGTCCGGCTTCCGTAGGAGTCCGGATGTAATCTGTCTGCAGCCGTTGGAGTCGAGGATGAAGCCCGGCTCCCGTGGGAGTCCGGGCGGAGTCTTCCTGCAAGTGATTCTGCTGAGGACTTCGGCTGTGGATATTTTATATCCAACACCAGTTCCCCTACTTCCGAGTTCGGATTTCGAATGAAGGAAGTACAGAGAGATGGGCACAGCCAAAACTATCTCCTCGAATCCTGTGCACCGTCGCTCCCAGATATTTTGGCATTAAATGTGTGCGTGTCAGAGCTCTTTTTCTGGTTAAGGTGACCTGAAGGGTCTTTTCGGAGCTCCCGTCGAAACGCGATCCCAAGCGTCGCGCTATGAAAATTTGTGAATGATCAATCCTTGATAGCGGTGAGGGGGACATGCGGAACACGTGGCATGCATCAGTTGGCCTAGGTACACCCACTGCCATAACTGCGCTAAGATCCGCTGGCTATTTAAACCCCCTACTCTTCCTTCAGGGTTTCATTCTGCCGAGAGGACGGCACCTTTCTTTCGTCTGAGAGCCTAGCTACTCAACTACTTCCCCCGCACCGGTCCTTGCCGTCTTCAGCCCCCCAATTCTTCTCTAAGGGGTTCCCACGCCATGTCCTCTACCCCGGAGGCCATCCTTGAAGGGATGTCTAGGGTTTGGAGGAAGGCGAGGAGGAGAACAGCGGCCGGTGAGATCCCCGTCGTTTCAAAGGGGGCTCAAGGAAGAATTCCTTCAACAACAGGGGTTTAATAACGGGGGCCGCCGGTAAAGTTATTCTGCCCGAGAATTTCGGAGTAGCAAGGCAGGATGATACCGGTCAAGAGGGCAGAGCTGTCATCACAAGCTGTGACGAGATCCTTAATGCCGTCGGGGCCGAGGGACCAGAAGCGGTCGGCATCGTCGGTGGGGCAGTAAAATTTGTTGCGGGGATGGTGGAAGTAGCGCATGCCGACCTTGCCGGAGCATTTTGGACGGTGGCTGTCACGGAGAATTTGATTATCTCTGGTGCCACTGCTGCCCCCCGGGGTGGCTCCGGTTCTTCTTGAAACAGGTCTTCGCCACCGCTGCATTGCCCCTACCGCCCCTGGAAATCTATCCCAACCTTTTCCCCCTAAAGTTGGGACTTCGAAGGTGGAGCGAAACAAAACGGGGTGAAAGCCGATGAGCTCGTCACACGCACTGGGCAACACGGTTGGGAAGGACAGAAATGGGAAGAGAAATTTGTGGCTTGAGGCGGCCTCCGGTGTATTCTTTCCGAACCATGTTCGCGAGACTCACAATGATGTATATTTTCTTTCTCTGGCCCATCGGGTCTTGTAACGTACATCTTGTTAGTTGAAAAATGAAAAGGAGATTTTGTTACCTCGTCCGTATCTTGCATCGAATAGTTGTCTGTCGGACTTCTTTATTCTTCTTTCTCCTCTCTTCCTCCTCTTCTTTTTTCTCCTTTCTTTTTCTTCTTTTCTTTTTTTTTTTTTTTACGGCATCCTAAGGTCATTGGTGGTCCCTTTTATTTATATTGGATTGTCATTTGCCGATCTCCTTTTCAATTTTTACGCCATTCGGAGGTACCCGGTTGCTATTGCACCAACCCATCTTTTCCGTCAATGGCAGCAGGCTCGCCCGGGGCCATTCGGGCTTGGGGTCCTTCTTAGGGCTTGAGTCCGGGGTTCGAGCTTCTGTCACCCAGAGTAAGTTGTCTTATTTCGCATCGAAAGCTTCCTTGGAAGTTGGGACTCCCATTGGAAGTTCCAATCCTCGCTGCGACAGGGTCTTCTGTACCTCAGGCACCGTTTGTTTTCCAATCGTCACTGTTGTGATCCATTGCCTTCCTTTTTCGCTTGGAGTTTTTCTCCGCTGAAGCCAAGGTGAAGTTCGGCTCCCGTGGGAGTCCGGACGGAGAATCCCTCTTGAAGTTGGAGTTGTGGGCGGAGCCCGGCTCCCGTAGGAGTCCGGACGGAGCCTTCCTTGGCGTCGTGGACAGAGCCCGGCTCCCGTAGGAGTCAGGGCGAAGTCTTCCTGCAATCAAAGTCATAGACGAAGTCCGGCTCCCGTAGGAGTCCGGACAAGGCTTACCGGCAGTTGCTGTTGAGGATGGAGTCCGGCTCCCGTAAGAGTCCGGATGAAGCTTACCGGCAGTCGAGGTTGGCGACGGAGCCCGGCTCCTGTAGGAGTCCGGGCGGAGTTGTCCTGTAGTCGATGTCGATGTCGGAGCCCGGCTCCCATAGGAGTCCGGGCGGAGCTGTCATGTAGTCGAAGTCGGCGACGGAGCCCGACTCCCGTAGGAGTCCGGGCGGAGCTGTCATGTAGTCAATGTCGGCGACGGAGCCCGACTCCCGTAGGAGTCCAGACGGAGCTGTCCTGTAGTCGAAGTCGGCGATGGAGCCCGGCTCCCGTAGGAGTCCGGGCAGAGCTGTCATGTAGTCAATATCGGCGACGGAGCCCGGCTCCCGTAGGAGTCCGGGCGGAGCTGTCATGTAGTCAATGTCGGCGACGGAGCCCGGCTCCCGTAGGAGTCCGGGCTGGGTTTATCACCGGTCAAAGTTGCTTAAGCTAGGGCAAAGTTTTCCTCCTGGGGGGCGCATATGGGCTTTGCAGGGCCTCTCCCCCCATCTGGTCTAAAAGAACCGGATCTTTGACTTTGTTCATGTCAGGACGAGGTCCTCCTCCTGTTCCTGACATGACTGTGGGGGCACATTAGGGCGCTGTAAGGCCTCTCCCCCCATCCGATCTAAATGAAACCGGGCCTTCAATTTTGCTCAAGTTAGGGCGAGGTTCTCCTCCTGTCCCTAACAGGGCTGTGGGGGCACATATGGGCGTTGTGAGGCCTCTCCCCCCATCCGGTCTAAATGGAACCGGGCCTTTGACTTTGCTCAAGTTAGGGCGAGGTTCTCCTCCTGTCCCTAACAGGGCTGTGGGGGCACATATGGGCGTTGTAAGGCCTCTCCCCCCATCCGATCTAAATGGAACCGGGCCTTCGACTTTGCTCAAGTTAGGGTGAGGTTCTCCTCCTGTCCCTAACAGGGCTGTGGGGGCACATATGGGCGTTGTAAGACTTCTCCCCCCATCCGGTCTAAATGGAACCGGGCCTTCGACTTTGCTCAAGTTAGAGCGAGGTTCTCCTCCTGTCCCTAACAGGGCTGTGGGGGCACATATGGGCATTGTAAGGCCTCTCCCCCCATCTGGTCTAAATGGAACCGGGCCTTCGATTTTGTTGGGATGACGTTTCCCTTTCGTTTCTGACACAGCTTGTGCGAATTGTTCAAAGACATATAGGTAGGCAATTTTCAATTAGGATGAAGTCATTGGTAGTACACCCGCAAGTTTTTTGAGTTCCACGGTCGCGGGAGGTCGGCTCCTCCGAGTTCCTTGAGATAATAAGTTCCCGACCGGGCTACTTCTTTGACTTCATACGGTCCTTCCCAGTTTGGGGTGAGTTTTCTCCGGTCCTGAGGTTGCGAGACTGTAGCTCGTCGAAGTACTAGATCTCCTGCTTTGAAGGCTTTGTTCTTGACCCGGGCATTGTAATATCGAGCAACTTTCTGTCTGTAGGCTGTCATTCGAACCTGAGCGATCTCCCATCTTTCTTCCAGCAGGTCGAGGTTGGCTCTAAGACTTTGTGAATTTTGGTGTTCGTCGAATGCCACGACTCGTGCAGACGGGAGTTTAAGCTCGATCGGGATGACGGCTTTCGTACCGAAGGCTAAAGCAAAGGGGGTCTCCCCCGTAGGTAACCTCTAGGATGGTACACTCTACTATGAAATCTGCCAGTATTTGGGCCTTCACTGCTGGCCTGGGTCGATAATTGATGTCGAATTTCGTGAGCTCGATCGCCCATTTCGCCATCCTCCCGGAGGTATCTGCCCGGTGCAGGACCGCCTTGATTGGTTGGTCGGTGAGTAGTGTCACGGTATGCCCTTGGAAGTAGGGTCGGAGCCTCCGAGCTGCAATCAATAAGGCATAGGTCAGTTTTTCTAATTTGGTGTACCTGGTTTCAGCGTCCCTCAGCGCGCGGCTAATGTAGTAGACTGGTCGCTGGACTTTCACTTCTTCTTTGACGAGGACGGCCGCGAGGGCCATGGGAGAGACTGCCAGGTATAAAAATAGTTCCTCCCCAGGTTCAGGCTTTGCCAACAGCGGGGGCGAGCTAAGGTAGCTTCTTAACTCTTCGAACGCCTGTTGGCACTCAGAGGTCCAACAGAAGTTCTTCGGCTGCTTGAGGGTTTGAAAGAAGGGCAAGCACCGTTCGGCCGACCTTGCGACAAAGCGATTAAGAGCCGCTATCCTCCCTGTGAGGCGCTGAACCTCTTTGATCGACTTTGGGGCGGTCATCTCCTGGATGGCGTGAATTTTCTCTGGATTGGCCTCAATCCCGCGCCCTGATACCATGAAGCCCAGGAACTTTCCTGAGGTTACCCCGAAAGCGCATTTAGTTGGGTTCAGCTTCATTCTATACTTTCGAAGAGCGTCAAAGGTTTCCTCGAGGTCGGCGACATGATTTCTGGAAGACTTGCTTTTTACAAGCATATCGTCCACGTAGACCTCCATGTTTCGGCCGATCTGCTCTTTGAAGATTTTGTTCACCAGTCGTTGGTAGGTTGTGCCCGCATTCTTGAGGCCGAATGGCATGACCCTGTAACAGTAAAGGCCGCGATTAGTGATGAAAGCTGTCTTTTCTTCATCTTCCGATGCCATTCTAATTTGATTATAGCCGGAGAACGCGTCCATAAAGGTGAGGAGCTCATGGCCCGAGGTCGCATCCACCAATTGGTCGATTCGGGGAAGGGGGTAGCTGTCCTTTGGACTAGCCTTATTCAGCTTTTTGAAGTCTATGCACATCCTCCACTTGTCGTTTGTTTTCTTGACCAAAACAATATTGGAAATCCAATCAGGATAATTGACTTCCTTAATGAATCCGGCCTTGAGAAGCTTATCCACTTCCTCGGCTATCGCCTTCTGCCTCTCCGGGGCATAACTCCGGATTTTTTCTTTTGTCGGTCGATGCTTTGGATCGACTGCCAGATGATGCTCCATGACTTCCATGTCAATCCCCGGCATGTCCGTCAGAACCCTATCAAGGGGGAGCAAATCGGTCTCAGATGACCGCCAAGAGTGGACATTCTTGAAAAGGCATCGTAGAATAAGATGTCGGTCGAACTTCCATTGTCAACAAGAATGCGACGGACGTCGTAATTCGCTATATTCAAGGAAACTACGACCGCGTCATTATGAGGGAATCGAACTCCCTGGGTGTCTTCTTCGGTAAAGGTTATGGGTTCTTCAACTTTTTGCCGCTTGGGGGATGCAGCTGGTATGTTGGTTGCCTCCCGCCGGGATTCCCCCGAGATGGCGTTGACAGAATCCGACAGAGGCCGGTCATCCGGCCACTCCTTATCGGCGACCATAGCCGGAGGTAGTTGTGCAAAGGCCTCGCGAGAAGGCATCAGATGAGGGAAGGAGGAGTGGGTGCCGGAAAAGATGGCCGGAAGTGGATCCGTTGAGCGCTCCTTTAAGAACAAGGGTATTGCGAAGACACAGGCCCTTCCTCTAGCGCCAATCCTGTTGGTGCAAAAATCCGCTTGCGCCGGAGAAGCTGGAGTCGGGGAAGTCACGGTCGCCGTCAGGACCTGCAAAGGAAGTCTAAATCGGAGGTGGGGTTGCTCCGGCAAGACCCTCCGACGCTCAAGTCAGTTCTCTGCCTCAACAAGAATGGAGTGCTCGAACGAAGAATTTAGCAGAGTTTTGAGATAAAAAATGAGAGCTTATAGAATAACGTATCTGGGGTCCCTTTTATAGGCGAAGGGGGCTGTAGCCTGACGCTGACAGCGACATCCGTAACCGTCTGGCAGTGGGCCGACCAGAGTCAGGAAGAATTTATTACGGAGGGTAGTGGAGCGGAATCATGGCTATCACCGTGGCTCGCCACGTGGAATCAGTTACAGGGAGTGGAGCGACGTCCGCTGTCGTGACTTGTCAGGGAGTGGTGGAATCGCACAGGATCTGCCGTAGGGAGTGAAACAGAATCGTGGCCGTTAATGCGGCCTGTCAGGGAGTGATGGAGCTGCGCAGAATCCACCGTAGGAAGTGGGGCAGGATCGTGGCCGTTATTATGGCCTGCCAGGGGGCACAGATCCATCGGCTGAAGTTCGACAGCGGTCGGAGTCCGGCCCCCGTAGGGGTCCGGGCGGAGTCCTCCTTGCAGTTGAAGTCGTGGGTGGAGTCCGGCTCCCGTGGGAGTCCGGGCGGAGTCCTCTTGGAGCTGAAGTCGCGGGCGGAGCCCGGCTCCCGTAGGAGTCCGGGCGGAATCCCCTGCAATCAAAATCAGATGCGAAGTCCGGCTCCCGTAGGAGTCCGGACAAGGCTTACCGGCAGCTGATATTGAGGACGGAGCCCGGCTCCCGTAGGAGTCCGGGCGGAGTCTACTTGCTGTTGAAATTGTCGGCAGAGTTCGGCTCCCGTAGGAGTCCGGACGCAGTCTGTCTGTAGCTGTTGGAGTTGAGGACGAAGCCCGGCTCCCGTAGGAGTCCGGGCGGAGTCTTCCTGCAATTAAAGTTAAGGGCGAAGTCCGGCTCCCGTAGGAATCCGGACAAGGCTTACCGGCAACTGATGTTGAGGACGGAGCCCGGCTCCCGTAGGAGTCCGAGCGGAGTCTACTTGCGGTCGAAGTTGTCGGCGGAGTCCGACTCCCGTAGGAGTCCGGACGGAGTCTGTCTGCGGTTGAAGTTATTGGCGGAGTCCGGCTCCCGTAGGAGTCCGGATGTAATCTGTCTGCAGCCGTTGGAGTCGAGGATGAAGCCCGGCTCCCGTGGGAGTCCGGGCGGAGTCTTCCTGCAATTAAAGTTAAGGGCGAAGTCCGGCTCCCGTAGGAATCCGGACAAGGTTTACCGGCAGCTGATGTTGAGGACGGAGCCCGGCTCCCGTAGGAGTTCGGGCGGAGTCTACTTGCGGTCGAAGTTGTCGGCGGAGTCCGGCTCCCGTAGGAGTCCGGACGGAGTCTGTCTGCGGTTGAAGTTGTTGGCGGAGTCTGGCTCCCATAGGAGTCCGGATGTAATCTGTCTGCAGCCTTTGGAGTCGAGGATGAAGCCCGGCTCCCGTGGGAGTCTGGGCGGAGTCTTCCTGCAAGTGATTCTGCTGAGGACTTCGGCTGTGGGTATTTTATACCCAACACCGGGGTCGTGGGTGGAGCCCGGCTCCCGTGGGAGTCCGGGCGGAGTCCTCTCAGAGCTGAAGTCGCGGGCGGGGCCCGGCTCCCGTAGGAGTCCGGGTGGAATCCCCTGCAATCAAAATCAGATGCGAAGTTCGGCTCCCGTAGGAGTCCGGACAAGGCTTACCGGCAGCTGATATTGAGGACGGAGCCCGGCTCCCATAGGAGTCCGGGCGGAGTCTACTTGCTGTTGAAATTGTCGACAGAGTTCGGCTCCCGTAGGAGTCCGAACGCAGTCTGTCTGTCGCTGTTGGAGTTGAGGATGAAGCCCGGCTCCCGTAGGAGTCCGGGCGGAGTCTACTTGCTGTTGAAATTGTCGGCAGAGTTCGGCTCCTGTAGGAGTCCGAACGCAGTCTGTCTGTAGCTGTTGGAGTTGAGGACGAAGCCCGGCTCCCGTAGGAGTCCGGGCGGAGTCTTCCTGCAATTAAAGTTAAGGGCGATGTCCGACTCCCGTAGGAATCCGGACAAGGCTTACCGGCAGCTGATGTTGAGGACGGAGCCCGACTCCCGTAGGAGTCCGGGCGGAGTCCACTTGCGGTCGAATTTGTCGGTGGAGTCCGGCTCCCGTAAGAGTCCGGACGGAGTCTGTCTGCGGTTGAAGTTGTTGGCAGAGTCCGGCTCCCAAGGAGTCCGGATGTAATCTGTCTGCAGCCGTTGGAGTCGAGGATGAAGCCCGGCTCCCGTGGGAGTCCGGGCGGAGTCTTCCTGCAAGTGATTCTGCTGAGGACTTCGGCTGTGGGTATTTTATACCCAACACTATCTAATCTAGGGTGCTTGCCTGTAGAATAGACTACGTTAACAGGTTGTGATAATATACACACACCATTGTTCAAATATCCATAAAAAATAGTAATACCATTCATAATGATATTACAAACTTATTTTTTTATTGAAAGTTCATAATCATTTTTGGCCAGAAGGCCTACAGAAATAACATTTAAAAAGAAACTGAGACAGAAATGACAATCATTAAGAACAACAGTATGGGACTCAAATACAAGTTTCAAAATTTTTAATGCTAGAACTGAAACTGATCTTCCATCTCCAACATTCAGGAACCTCTCACCTTGCTCGAATCTCCTACTGACCTGCAACCCCTACAATGAATTACAAATATGGTAAGGGCTACCGGTATCCAATACCCAGTCAGTTATATCACAAATAGAGAAATTGCAAGGAGTTATCATATAAATACCTAGCCCAGCAATAGCTTGCTTCTTTCTCTGCCTACTCGGATCCAGGGAGGCAATGTACTGAGGACAGTTCCTCTTCCAGTGCCCCCACTTCTTGCAAAAGAAGCATTCAGTTTGACTCTTATCAGGCTTGATCTTTCTGGTCTGGCCCTGCACTGATGTCCCAGCCTGAACTTGCACCTTCTTCACTTTCTTCTTCTTGTTCTTTTTTTTTTTTTTAAAGGGTCGAGAACCAGAAGACGAACCTCCCACTAAGTTCACCGTCTCCTTGTGGAGTTGGTGATCCTTTTCAAAGTTCTGAAGCAACCCCAGTAACCCGTGGTAGTTTACTTCAGGCTTTATCATTCTATAATGAGTGAGGAATGGGAGATAAGACTTGGGTAGCGAGTTCAGTATTGTATCTTTCCTAAGCTGCTTATGCAAGGGAAAGCCAAGCTTGCTCAAATGCTCCATCAGCTCGATCATGTACAATACACAATCAGTGACAGAGGCACCATCTCGTATTTTTGCATTGAAGATGGCACAACTAGTCTTGTGCCTCTCCATGTCATCGGGTGTGCCAAAGGCATCCTCCAACATTTGAAGCATGTCCTTTAGCTGAGCCATCTCAAATTTGCGACTGAACTCGTTGCTCATGGTAGCCAGCATGATGCAGCGCACCGTGATCCGATCACTGAGCCACTTCTGGTAAGTGTCTCTGACTGTTCCACGTGCATTGACAGCTGGCTCCTCAAGTGCAGGATCCGTTATCACATATAAGATCCGTTCATGCTCCAGGACTATCTTCAACTTTTGATATCAGCTACGGAAGTTGGGTCCCACCAAATTTTTATTGTTCAACAATGATCGGAGCGATAGAAAAGTGACCATATCTGTACAAAGAAAAATCATAACTTAATTAGTAATTGATTCATTAAACCTAAAGATTTGAACTTTAATCAAAAAATTTCTCCCACTATTTTATTCGAATTAGTAGCCTCTACCTCTAATTCGAAGAATTATCCTAATTTCTTAATGGGTACTAGAATCCAGTTAGACTGCACACAAGCCCAACTTTGGTTGGCCAACCCATGTACATCTAAAGGTAGGTTCATAACCAATTGTTTCTCTAAATAATTTCTAGTAATTTTAATTTTACCCCAGTCCCTAATCAGTAGGCTTTGGCCTCCACTGAAAAGGTCGGTTAGGTCCAACCATTAACATGACCATACTTGGCCCATCTAGCCAATAAATGATTAGGCCCAACTTTAGTTGGCTAACCTAACCACCATTTAGAAAGATGCAGTCAAAAAATCATATTATGAATGATAATTCCATCAGCTGATAAGCACCTGGCCTTTGGGCCTCTAATGATTATCCAACTGATGGACCTATTATCATCCACTTAATGGGAGGCTATGATCTAGTTATCACTATAACTATTTCATTTTAAGGATCTAATAATTTTAAAAAATTAAATTGATTTAGAGAAGGAGGTTAGATGAACCAGCTTATCATGATCCTCCCACTGACTTCATCAAGTCAGCTTAAGGGAGACCATTAAAAAGGCTGGTCTAGGAGCACCTAAATCAGTCACACTGATTTACCTAGCTGACATGGGTCAGCTCGAATAGTCAAGTGATCCGATCAAAATATAATTTCATCAAGAGGCCAGGTAAGTTCGATCGGTGGGAGGGTCTGCTAAAGCTTGCCTTAGACACCATCAGAAATGGCCAGGTAAGCAGGCTGCCAATTAAAAATCATCGGTCTGGTTTATCTTAGACACCAACTTGTTTAATTAGTTTCGATTAGATCAACCTAACAGTTCATGCTAGACTGCTTAGCCAAGAATCAAATCCATTTGATTCTCGTTAAAGATATGGACTTGACCAACTACAACTATTGTAATTGATCTAGAGAATCTTTGACCTAATCTAAGACAACAATTGATTAGATTTTGTCAATTCTTTAATTAAGTTCATCTTTAATCTAACCTTAGGTCTAACCCAATCAATGGATCTAATTCCCACTAACCAATTAACCCAATGTGTTATGGTTTGTATTTTAGGTTCTTCAATTTACAATCCTAGAACCTAATCAAACAACTTTTTAATTCTCAATTAAGTTTTGGACTGAGGATTGGGGTTTGACTTTTCAAAAATAATTTTCATGTTTGTAAAATATTTTTACAATATGGTTCTTACCAACCAAGTTGCATGTTTGATTCATAATCAAAATGCAAGTGAAATAAGCATGAAACTACTTTAGATCTAATCTAAGCAGGTTTATGTAATTGAAACAATTTTAACTTTAAACTGTATAAATTTTCTAGACAAATATATGATGGTTCTTTGCGCAAAAATTATTAACAAAGAGATTTTATTTTAGATTTAAATATTTTTTAAATCTAATAAATTATAAATTTAATCTAGATCATATCTAACAAATTTATGATTAAAGATAGATCTACACGAACTAGGACAACCTTTGCACTGTAAGGGGTAAACCTTACAGTAAGACAACCTACAGTTCGTGATTGATCTAAAAATTTTAATTTTAGATTTAATAATTAGATTATAAATTAGATCTAATCTAATAAATAATCTAAAAATATATAAATAATCATGTAATAAATAACCTAGGCTCTGATACCAATTAAAGGAACCAGATCTAGGGTTTTAGGGTTAGATCTTGAATCTTTTTCAAGATCAGGCAGCGAAAGATTAAAATAAATCAAAATTTATCTAATAAAATTAGAGAATTCTTAGATCTAAGATCCTATTATATGATTATTTTATGGTATTAAATTAAAAATTAAAATATAAAGAGCAAGAACTACATGTTGATCATATCAACATGTTTCTATACTACAGCTAATGTATGTAAAATATAATAGATCAGATCTATTACCTTACAAGTTAGACGTTCTAACTTTACTGATCCGAGCTTGAGAATGATGTTATGAGCCGCACATACATCTGGCCTCTAGGAGTCATCCACATGAGCCCACGAATCATAATCAGAAATCCTGGTCTAGAAAATCAGCACAGTATGGTAGTACTGTGCTGATCCTTCTTCGATGGTCGATCAGATGCCTTCTTCTTCTTGATTTGAACTCTTTCAAAAATGAGAAGTAGAAGAAAGAGTTTTAGATATGAGACACTTTTAAAAAACTCACAGATGGAGAAAGGGAAGATGTGAACTCAGCAACCCTAGAAGAAGATCTTGTTCTTCTTCTCTTTGCTCTCACCTAGACACCTAGTTTTGTGTCTATTATATCTCCATGCCCCAACACTCTTTCTCCCTACTTTTTAGACACCCCAAATATCTCTCAATGCTCTATAATTCACAAAAATTTAAAAAAAAAATTATCTTAAATAATGAGATATGAAGAGTCCTTGTCTAGGTCAAATACCTAGTCAAAGAAAATCCAAACAAGGCAAGTCAAGTGGTGCCCAACTCTTGGGCGCCCCCTCCTTCTTTTTCTACCATGGACCACCAGAAAAGGGCATACAATATGTGCCATAAAAGCCACAAAAATCTCAAAAAAAATTTGGATAAAATCAGTACCATAAAAAAAGAGTTTTGGTTTTCTAAAATTCTATCTCATAGAATTTGAAATCCAAACTAATTCCTACTTTGACTTGGTCCACAACCGCATTCCATGTAAGAGAGAAAGAGCGAAAAGCTTTGGGCATGTGTGAAGGCCTGGGAGAGAAGGTTTTATCACACAAAATAAGAGAGAGTGGGCGTGGGGGGCTAAGATGGTGCAAGGTGGAATCTTAGTCTTGTTAGGATTCAATCTATGACTTATTCAAATTTGATTTCTCAAACCAAAGCAAACCAAAACTAAATCAACCCAAATTAAAATAGATCTTAACCCAATTAAGAACTTAATTTAATCAGATTAAATTAAATTTAAATCTAATTTAATTTTTTAATCGAATTAGAAATTAGGTTGACCCAAGTCTTAATTAACTAGGACTAGTTTTTTCTTGTACTTGACTTATCCAATAAACCAATTGGACTTGATCCAATCAAGCCCAAACCAAATCTAATTAAATTATATTTAATTAAACTTAATTTTAGCCCATTGACTTAATCAAATTAAGTCAATTAGCAATCAAATTGCTAATCGATCCTTCTACAACACTTGCACTAGGTTAAATATCAATCGTATTGATCGTTTAACCCTAGAATGAATCTTAATTATTGATCAACCATCCGATTGGATCATGAACTCTAATGTGTGTGACCTCATAGGTCTGAACCTAAGTCAGTAGTATAGAAATAAGTTTCTGTACCAATCGAAGTGACCATCTAGCAATGGTATCCGACGGTCAGATAGGTCGAATGTGTAGAACAACATCCTTAGAACCCAAGCGGATATAGTTTCTATATAATTCATCTCTTTGACCAAAATGCTCATAGGATATCTCAGAGTTCAACTATCAACTCTGATCAGGTTGTCCACATTGTATTTCAAAATATCAAATCCATCTGATGGATTATCCTGGCCAAGGTTTTGCTAAATTGAAATACAGCGACTCATTCTTCTCCAAGTCTTGGAGTGGTCAATCTCATCTCGATCACACTCTGACTTCGTAAGTACTTGACTGTGCCTAGAAGCCTTCCATCACTGAATAGTCTAGTACAAAGCATAGTGAGTTGCTTGCAAGTCACTGAGGCGATCTCAGGTCTAAGGGACACTTATACCTATATCCCATCAAAGATATTCTCGACAGCAGAATACTCTGGAGTTGGTCAGATTCAATAATGATGTACTCTTACATCTCACCTGTATGCCATACCAGTATCTCCACATTCTTTGGTTAAGAGGATAACCAACCCATATGGCCTACAGCGACCTATGCTCGATAGAAGCTGTCGTTCTTATTAACAGCCTATCATTTGGTCGTGAACAGTTTTAAGGACTAATCGATAAATCCTCTCTTTATCGAATCTAAATAGTTCTAAGAACTTCATCACAATAATGAAGTACATTAGAAGATGAAAACTTATGATGAAAATATCAAAAATATATTTTATTTATTAACAAATCAATTACAATACAAGGTAGCTCAACCGTCAACAGGTTGACGATTAGCTTTTGGGACATATTTTCTAACACAGCCAAAGTCAAACTCGTGTGCAGGCTATATAAATTCTGTTACCTACTAAAGAATTAGTGTAATTCTTTGAATTGGAGGTAGAGGCTGTTGAAAATTGTGTCCTAAAGCCAATCGTCAGTTTGTTGACGGTTGAGCTCATTTTTATAAATTATATATGAATTATTATTAATAAATATTATTTGGCCTTTTCATCACATTGTGTACATCCTTTTTAATGAACTCCTGTATTGTGATGAAGTCCTTAAGACTATTTTAATCGATAAAGGAGGATTTATCATTTAGTCTTTAAACTTATTCACGACCAAATGATGTGCTATTATTAAGACGATAATGATTATCAAGTGTAGATCATTGTGTGCCATACGGATTGATTATTCTCTTAACCAAGAAGTGTGAAGATACTGGTATAGCATGCAAGTGAGATGTAGGAGTATATTTCATTGAACATGACCAACTGTGGAGCACTCTACTATCAAGAATAGCTCATAAAGGATATGGGTATAAGTGTTCCTTCAACCTGAGATTACTACGGTGACTTGCAAGCAACTCACTGTGTTGCCCAGCCAAACAACGCAAGAGAGGGGGGATGAATTGAATTTTTAAAATTTAAAATAAATATGTGCTAAATTATCTAATTTGACTTTATTGTAATTATGCAGTGAATGCAATGTATGAATAAAAGAATGAAGAAAGCAAGCACCCACACAAAGATAAGAGAATTTTTATGGTGGTTTGGTGTACATCCAACACTTATGTCCACTCTCCAAGTAATATTCTCGAGAATTTCACTATAATCTCTCAAGTTTATAGCTAGATAGTTTTCACCAGGCTCACTATCCGCTAATCCTGTTGGTTTTTCCTTAGGTTTACCAACCATAACCTTTAGATGCCTTAACCAAGGCCACACAATCTAATTATAGGGGTGGATTAAATCTTTTCTTTAGTTTCAGCCCCTATTGAAACTAATTACAGCAAATAAAAAAGAACAAAAAATTTACAAGAAGTATAACTCTTTGGTTGAGCAGATTTTGTTGTCGATGAAGTTTAGTTGTTGTCTTCTTAAATGCTTAGAGTTAATGCTCTTGAATGGCTCTTCAATGCTCTTAAAGAATCAAAAAATATTTGGATGGGAGTAGGTGAGCTCTTTTAAATGCTTGAAATTCAAAAAATCTTCCTCTTTCAATGGAACAGTTTCTTTTTAAATGCTCCTCTTGTTTTTTTTTTATATCTTGTGTATCTGCACCAAGTTTGAAGTGATTGGAGCTCAAAACTAGCCATTTCTAACCATTGGAGGTGAAAAATAGTCATTGGGAGCTTTGACAGGCTGAATAAATCATATTTGGGAACTAGCCGTTGAGGCTGTCAGACACATTCAAGTTGGCTCGGATTGACTTCGAGTCAGTTCGATCAGTAATTTTCAAGAATCAGACCTTCTGTTTGACTGAGAGAGCTAGTTTAGATTGATCTTCAAGCTGGCTCGATAGCATCCATCACAAATCGACTTTCTATTTTTCTAACAAAGCTGGCTGGGATTGTCTTCGGGCTGGCTCGGTTCTCAGAATTCAAAAAATAACCTTTCTGTCATCCTAAGAGAGCTGGCTCGGATCCACCTCGAGCTGACTCGGCTATGTGCCAAGCCAAATTATTGAACCCGTACCATGCCAGAGTTGGCTCGGTTGCTGATAGAGTCAGCTCATCTTGTCCAAACTGATTTTTCTTGAGCCAAAGCTCTCCAAACTTGATTTCTTCCTCAATTTGATCAAAAAGCTCACTTTCTTCCAATCTTTACAATACTTCACAAGAAAATATTAGTAATTATATGCTCCAATATTTGGTCATTATCAAAATCACTTAGGGAGTCAACAATCTCCTTCTTTTTGATGATGATGAAATATTGAGCACTCAATAAGATATACAACATGTACAATTTAATTACAAGGCAGTCAAATACTTTAAGTTTTTAGATTTTTGATAGTGCTCCCCCTTACATTGTGCGAAATTATTTTCAAGTTCAACTTTAATTTTCAATTGTACTCCCCCTTAGATTATGCTAAAACCAAAAAAAAATTTTCATTTTCATATTGGCTTAATTTTCAATTTTTACATAGTCTTAAGTTCCAATGCATTGTGTATTTCTTTGCTAACTCACCCCCTTTTTGTGATCACCAAAATCACATGAGGAGAAAAAAAGTGAGGTCGTTGGTAGAATTACTTTTTCAATTTAATTTCTAGGCTAAACTTGCCTATTTAATTTGATGTAATTCTGATTAAAAATTTCTTATAAGGTGTATGGATGGTTTAGAATATTTAACTTGAAAGTAGACAGTCATAAAGAACATTTACATGGAACACTCAGAATAAGACACAAGTAGATAAGGAAGATAAAGAAGGGGAAATATACATTAACCATTAGCTTCAGCACAAATTTATATTGCTTACAAAATGAGGCTATTCAAACAATACAATATCCATTACAAAAAAAAGATAACCAAAAGATGAAGTTAGATATAGGATATTCTATGGTAAAGGCTCTAGTCTTCATCTGTCAGTTCTTCGATAACAGGATCAGGGGGATAGGATGATGAAGAGGAAGGGGTTGATGTTTTGCTTTGGATGCAAGCAAAAGGGCCTAGGTGAAGGAGAGGAAAGCCAGTGCCAGGTCTGATAGTGGCATTGAAAGGAGGTCTAGGAGTGGAAGGATGGCACTAGCTAGTGGAGGATCTGGGTTGGGTAGAGGGTGGTGAAATTCGAGACCAAATGTGATCCAAATGCTCCTGAACTCAATGAAGTGTAGTGACAAAAATGTCTGTGCTGTTCTACTGAGAAATCATGATCTCCTCAACTCATCGAAGAATTCTAGCAGCCTCTCCCTTCAACTAATCAACCATCTCAACTATCCCAAGCTGCCTCTTCTCAAAAATATCCAAGCTTTGGGACAAATTGCTAATCTGCTAGCTCAATGAATCAAAAGGTCCCTCAGTGGATGCCCTCTACTCATCAAGACTTTGTTATATGTATTGTTGAAGAGCTGAAGAGTTAGTCCTCTAGTCTGCAATAGGTCTGTGGTCCACAACTCACTTCAAGCTCTCAAGTCTTAGTGTGATTCTGAATAAATCTCCATGGAGCTACTATATCTAAGACTGAGTGTGCTCTTGAGATGCCTCATAACTCTGTAAAATTTGAGTCTTGAAATTCTCAAACATCCTCCCCATCCTATCCAAAATCTGATCAAGAAATCCCTTTGCAGAAAATATGTGGGGCATGTGAGGTGTGCAAGGAGAAGCTGGATGATGCTCATCAGCCACGATGCAGGGGTCAGAGCAGGAGGAGGGGACTATCGAGCAGCAACTGGAGCAGGTGAGAAAGGGTCAGTAGTGGGTGCAGGAGATGGTGCTCGAGCAAAATTAGAGGGGGAAGACCACTTAGAAGACTTTGAATCCTCGGAATGTTCTCCTTCTACTTTAGTACCTTCAACCATATGAGACATAAAGCCCAAATCCCTAGAGAAAATCCTATCTAACCTCCCAATTCTTGGAAAGAAGATTATGCTGATCATGCTGTGGGGTAGCTTCAATTCAGTGACAGAAGGTTGGCATTGTTGATGTTAAATTTCTTCAAAAATTTTCTGCCCATAAGCTTCTCCATTGCCTCAAAGTCATTCGATATTTTAATATTTTGGAGACCAGAATGGGGCATTTCCAGAAGGTGCCCCAAACTTTGTTGATCTAAAACAATCTCTGTGCCTTTTATTTTTGATTCAATTGACTCAGTTCCAAACTTTAGATTCTCAAAAAATTCATGAACAAGTTGGAGATAACTTGGTACCTCAAGTGAACATATCATTTTCCACCCTTGCTGTCGGATCCATGATCCAATCCTAAACCTTTGCTGGTCCAAAAATCCAAAATCAACTTTTCTGCTAGTTGTAATGGCTTGAGATGCCATAGAAATTTGAGCCGGAGTAGAGGTTGATGAGGATGGGGTAGATCGAGCAAAACCTTTGTGTGGCCTCTTCGACGAATGAGTTTTACTTGATCCAACTATTAGTCATTTCTTTACCTCAGCCGCACGAGATTTCGGAGCCATATCTCAGAAATCCTAGTGGATGAGGGTTGGACAAAGAGGGAATATGGGATTTTTGAAGAGAATGGGCTCAGAGCCACAAAATGGAGGAATAGGGCAAGCTCGGATGAACAAGAAATAGGATTTTTGAAAAAGTTGGAAGTTTTAAAAGCTGCTTCCCAATATGTCGAGCTAGCTCGATCATCTATTCGAGATGGCTCAATAGTCAAGTCAGCTTGGATGCACAGTCGAGCCCGCTCGACCCATAATTTCAAAAAATTTGAAAGATTTTAAATTAATTCAATAAAATTTTAAAAAATAATGATCAAGCCAAGCATTACAAGAGCAACAAACATATTGAAGTAAATTTATTGAAAAAGATCACAAATTTTTAATTCACCTCGAATCTCATTAAATCTATCTTCATTTAAAGGTTTAGTGAAAATATCAGCTAATTATTTTTTAGTTGAAATAAATTCAAGTATAATGTCATTATTTTGAACATGATCTCTGATAAAATGAAGTCTAATTTCAATATGTTTAGTTCTAAAATGTTGAACTTAATTTTTAGTTAGATTGATGGTACTAATATTATCACATCTTATAGGTATTTTGTTTTGCTTAATTCTAAAATCTTTGAGTTGCTACTAAATCCAGAGTATTTGAGCACAGCAACTCTCTGTAGCAACATATTCGGCCTTAGTCGTTGATAAAGCTACAGAGTTCTATTTCTTGCTGTACCATAAAATTAAGTTCAACCCTAAATATTGGTATATGCCACTAGTGCTCTTTCTATCTATTTTACATCCTCCATAATCTACATTTGAGTATCCTATTAAATCAATTGAGGTTTATTTTGAATACCATAATCTCAAGTTTGGTGTGTTCACAAGATATCTAAAAATTCTTTTAACAGCTAATATGTGTGATTCTTTAGGATTAGATTGGAATCTTGCACATATGCAAACACCAAAAAGTATGTTAGGTCTTCTTACAGTTAAATAGAGTGGAGAACTAATCATACTTCTGTAGAGCTTTTCATTTATACTTTTATCATTTTAATCTTTGTCAAGTTTGCATGTGGGACTCATTGGTGTGCCGATCTCAAAAGGTACAAGAAGAAGGCCATGATGGCTACATGGAGTGGAAGTGATGAGTCAAGCTCCGAAGAAGAAGAGTCAAATGAAAAAGCTAACTTGTGTCTTATGGCACATGAAAATGAGGTAAATATTAAAACTCCTTTTGACTTTACCTTTGAAGAACTTTATGAAGCTTTTTATGATCTAATTGATGAACTAAAGAAGCTAGGAGTAAAAAATAAAGAATTAAAGTCAAGAAATCAATCTTTACTAAAAGAAATTGAGAGCATCTCAAATGAAAAATCTACCCTGTCTCAAGAAAATCTGAATTTAAAGAATGAGATTGTCAAGTTGAAACCAATGGTTGAAAATTTTACTTTAAGCTCAAATAAACTTTACATGATACTTGACAATCAAAAAGCTATTTATGATAAAGCCGATCTTGGATAACCCTTTAAAGAAAGAAAAACTTCTGAAAAATATCTTTGTAAACTCATCATACAACAAGTTTTTAAATATAACTTACTTTAAATATGGTAAAGCAGGACACAAACCCTACTCATGTTTTTTCAAAAAATCTAAAAATTCTAATATAAAGAAAATATGGGTTCCAAAAGGAACCATTATGACTAACCAAAAAAGATCCAAGAAAACTTGGGTACCTAAAGTCAAAACTTGATTCTTGTGTGTAGGTGTGTCTAAAAATATCTTTGTAAACTCATCATACAACATGTTTTTAAATATAACTTACTTTAAATATGGTAAAGCAGGACACAAACCCTACTCATATTTTTTCAAAAAATCTAAAAATTCTAATATAAAGAAAATATGGGTTCCAAAAGGAACCATTATGACTAACCAAAAAAGATCCAAAAAAACTTGGGTACCTAAAGTCAAAACTTGATTCTTGTGTGTAGGTGTGTCTAGCATCCTAAGGAGCAAATCGGAAATGATATTTTGATAGCGGGTGCTCAAGACACATGACTGGTGATGAATCCCAATTCATCACACTTGATGCTAAAAATGGAGGGATGGTCACCTTTGGAGACAATGGCAAAGGAAAGATCATCGGTATAGGTAACATTGGTATCACTCCCTCCAAGTATATTGAAAATATTTTATTAGTAGATGGTTTAAAACATAATTTATTAAGCATCAGTCAATTTTGTGATAAAGGATACAAAGTCATTTTTGAATCTTCAGTTTGTATTGTAACTAGTCCTATTAATAAAGGTATTAAATTTGTTGGGCATAGACATGGTAATGTTTATATGGTAGATTTGAATGATCTTTTCAAAATAAACATGCAATGCCTAGTAGCCTTGAATGCCAAGATTAATGAGACTAGTTGGCTTTGGCATCGTAGGCTTGCACATATTAGCATGCATTCTCTTTCAAAATTTATTAAAAAGGAATTAGTTATTGACTTACCCAAATTAAATTTTGAAAAGGATAGAATTTGTGATGTATGCCAAATGGGTAAACAAACTCTGAGTCTCATTCAAATCTAAAAATATTATTTCAACTTCTAGGCCATTAAAACTATTGCACATGGATTTATTTGGATCCACTAGAACTACTAGTCTAGGTGAAAAATGATATGGTTTCGTAATTATTGATGATTTCCCTCGTTTTACATGGGTCTTCTTTTTGGCTCATAAGGATGAAACTTTTCATATTTTCTCAAAATTTTATCGAAAAGTCACAAATAAAAAAAGATTTTCAATTCAAAATATTCGAAGTGATCATAGAACCAAATTTGAAAATCAAAATTTTGAAAAGTTTTGTGATGAAAAAGGTATTGACCATAACTTTTCAGCATCTAGGACACCCCAACAAAATAAGGTAGTAGAAAGAAAAAATAAAATTC
The DNA here is from genome assembly GCF_000442705.2 of Elaeis guineensis. Lineage (NCBI taxonomy): Eukaryota > Viridiplantae > Streptophyta > Magnoliopsida > Arecales > Arecaceae > Elaeis > Elaeis guineensis. The sequence continues at coordinate 20,559,688 of NC_025997.2, forward strand.
TTGAAGAAATGGCCCGTACCATACTATATGAAAGTAACCTTCCAAGATATTTTTGGGCGGAAGCAATTAACACGGTATATTACATATTAAATCATGCTTTAATCAGATAAATTTTAAAGAAAACTTTCTATGAGCTTTGGAAAGGAAGAAAACTAAACATTACATATTTTCATGTCTTTAGTTGTCGATGTTTTATTTTGAACAATGGTAAAGAAAGACTAAAAAATTTGATGCAAAATCCGATGAAATAATTTTTCTCGGTTACTCCTCTTCTAGCAAAGCTTTTAGAGTTTTCAACAAAAGAACTTTAGTAGTAGAGGAGTCAATACATGTTATTTTTGATGAAACTAACGATCTTCCTTCAAGAAAGAATGAAGGTATTGATGATGCAGATCCTCTTATAGAAGGGATAAAAGAGATCACTCTAAAATACTCAACCATTCAAGATGATGAAGAACATGAAGATAAACAAGATGAGGAAGGTGAAGAACAACCTGCAGGTACAAATGATCTACCCAAAGAATAGAGGTATGATCACAATCACCCTAAGAAACTAATCATTGTTGATCCTACACATCATGTAAGAACTCGCTCTTCACTTAAAGATGTATTCAATCATTTTGCTTTATCTCTCATCTTGAACTTAAAATCATAGATGAAGCTGAAAAAGATTATAATTGGATAAATGCAATGCAAGAAGAACTTAATCAATTTGAAAGAAATAATGTATGGACTTTAGTTTCAAGACCTAAAAATTATTCAATAATTGACACAAAATGGGTATATAGGAATAAATTAGATGAACATGAAAAAGATTATAATCAAGAAGAAGGAATTGATTTTGATGAGACCTTTGCACCTGTTGCTAGATTAGAAGCAATTAGACTTCTACTTGCATATACTTGCTTTATGAATTTTAAGTTATTTCAAATGAATGTCAAAAGTACTTTTCTAAATGGATATATTACTGAAAAAATTTATGTAAAACAACCTCCAGATTTTAAAAATCATGCTTTTCCTAATCATATTTTTAAATTAAACAAAGTATTATATGGTTTGAAACAAGCACCTAGGGCTTGGTATGAAAGGCTAAGCAAATTTCTGCTCAATAATGATTTTTTAAGAAAAAATGTAGACACAACTCTTTTTATTAAAAGAAATCAAGATGATATCTTAGTTATTCAAATATATGTCGATGACATTATTTTTAGATCTACTAATAAAACTCTTTATAAAGATTTTGCTAAGCTAATGCAGGAGAAGTTCGAGATGAGCATGATGGGAGAACTTACATTCTTCCTCGAACTCCAAATCAAACAAACAAAGGAAGGAATCTCCATCACCCAAACCAAATATATAAGAGAACTACTCAAAAGAATTGGAATGGAGGGTTCCAAAGTAATTGATACACCCATGAGCCCATCATGTAAGCTTGACAAGAACGAAGGAGGTAAAAATATAGATTTAAAATTTTATAGAGGTATGATTGGTTCTCTACTATATTTAACTACTAGTAGACAAGATATTATGTTGAGTGTTTGTCTTTGTGCTCGCTTTCAATCAAATCCAAAAGAATCACATTTAAATGTTGTTAAAAGAATCCTTAGATACTTAAATGGTACACAAACTCTAGGACTATGGTATTTTAAGGACTCATTAATTGACTTAATAGGTTATTCAGATGCAGATTTTACTGGATGTAGATTAAATAGAAAAAGTACTAGTAGAACTTATCAATTTCTTGGAGTTAACTTAATCTCTTGGTTTAGCAAGAAATAAAACTCGATAGCACTGTCTACGATCGAGATCGAGTACATTGCAGTCAGAAGTTGTTGTGCTCAAATCTTATAGATTAAGCAATAACTTGAGGACTTTTGCATTAAACTCAATGAAACTCTCATAAGATGTGATAATACTAGTGCTATAAACCTAACTAAAAATTCAATTCAGCATTCTAGATCAAAACATATTGAGATAAGACATCATTTCATAAGAGAATATGTCCAAAATAAAGATATAATTCTTAACTATATTTGTTCTGAAAAATAATTAGCTGACATCTTTATCAAGACCTTAAGTGAAGATAGATTTTGTGAAATTAGAAGAGAACTAGGAATCCTTGATCCATCATCTTAAGTATCTCTCTGATTCCAAGTTCTGAATGCCAAAAACTCATTAAACCAAATTTATTAAGCTTAATTTTTTTTGGACTCAAAAGCTCAAAACTATCCTTCACATGATCAATATCTGGATAAACAACTTTCTCTTAGAATTCAAATTTTTTTGAAATTGTTCCATCATTCTTTTGAATTTTTTTGTGCCATGAGTCGACCCCTAGGGTCGATGAAAGGGTAAACTTGTAATTTTGTCAAAACCCTTCGGGCGCTCTCTTCTTACTGAAAATTTTTTCTTGAGCCGACTCAGCCCTTCATCTTCTTCCTCCCATCGAACCAAAAGCTCTCCATCTCTTCTCCCTCAAACCAAAGATTTCTCTCAAATATCTCCTTCCACCAATTTTCACTCTTCAAATCGTCCGTTTAGGAACCAAGTTCCTCTCCTCTTTTTTCTTCATTTGGGGCAGTTTGAGCTTGCCCTAGAATCATCCCCTCTTCTCCAAACCGATGATTTAACTCCTCAAATCCTTATCTTTTTCCTTCCAAAATTCTTTCCTCTCTGCCTCACATTTAGTCTCCTAAGCTCCTTTCAAGTCTCTCTTGACCTAATGGCTCCCAAAATGAAGCTACCGCAAAGAAAAAAATTCGTTCGCGGGTTGGAAGAGAGTGTGCACAGAAAGAGATTAGTAGTCGAACCCTCTCCTGCTCCAATCCCTGCTCTAGATCTTACTTCAGCTTCAACTCAGTCTCCAATCAGCCCAGGCAAGGTACCCCTCTTTGATAGGAAAGTGGAATCTAGGAAAAATATTGATTTCAAGTTTTTTGAAAAAGAAGGGATCACTATTGGATCAAAGATTAAGGACCAAGGATGAAAATTTTACTGCTCTTTAAAAGAAAATACATATGTTGATCTAGTCAGAGAATTTTACCTAAATTTGGGGTATAGCAATGAAATAGTAAAATCTACAGTAAAGGGTGTAGATATTAGCCTAGATCCAGTGCTTTTGGGACAGATCCTACATTTGCCCTGTGAAGGGTATACCAACATGGAACTCCCTATTAAAGAAGAAGGAATCAATGTTATCTTAGGGAGAACCTTTACTGAAAGTCTGAATAAATAGAGGTAAAGATTCTTTCTATTGAGATGAGACTGTTACATCACATGGTAACCAAATTATTCTTCCCTAGAAGTGGTAGACATGATCTTCTTTCTGGTAGGGACATTTGTATTATGTACCATGTGATCACACAAACCTCCCTGAACCTCCTTGCATTGATGTTTGAGGCCATGAGAGAGACTCTGAACAGGTCCAAAGCACACTTGCCTTTTGGTATGGCTCTCACCTTAGTTTTCAGGAGGTTCGGAGTTAGTTTTGAGGGGGAGGCAGTTGCTAGACTATCTCACTCTGACACTATCAACCGTCACACACTGCATCGCATGAGATTTTCTAAGACTGATGGTGGTTGGACAAAAGGTGTGGAAGAGAGAGCTGAGGATAGAGCAGAGAAGGAAGGACCATCCTCACCTCTTCGTGATCACAGAGTAGCATCTCTAGATATTCAGTTTGTATCTGATCATGAGACTGACCCTTCAGAGTCTGTGAGAAGATATACTTCAGCTCCACAGTCAGAAAGCAGGGCACATCCTTCAGAGCTCAGATTGGCAGATGATCAAATTGAGATAATGTTCCAGCATATAGCCTCCATTCTATCTCAGCAGTTTGCCACTTCAATCTTTGCATAGAGATCGACATCCCAGATTGACTCAGACCAGACTCTGATCCCTCACATTTCTATTATTTTCTAGATGCTCACTGATCAGTCAGTACGTATTGAGCAGCTTGAGGGTGTATTCTGAGATTAACAGGTAGAGTTTTAGATTTGCAGGGGCAAGTATTAGCTTTAGCCCATCCCCAGCTGTATGAGGATATCACAGAGGTCTCAGACCTATCTACAGAGGTGGCTAGACTTCAAGGAGTCTTAGAGAGTGGTTTGGACTTCTTGAGGAGAGAGATCAGGGGATCAAGTGAAAATGCTTCTACTCAGTTCAGTACCCTGATGCAGTCTGTTTCGAGAGCCTTGGATCTTTTGGACACCATTAGACTTTTCCTTATTGCACAGTCTGTAGCTTCTCAGGCTCCAGGATCCTCTCACCCCTCTACTCGTGTTGGTACCTCTACCCATGGCCGAGGCAGATGTGGTCGAGATCGTGCTCGTGGACTTGATCCTACATCTTCTCACTCTCTTATTCTTCAGATTCTGATCCCTCTAGCCATGACATCTATTAGATCTAGATTAGTTTGTCTCCTATGTCTAGGATCTATCTTATGGGTCTTGTATTTGTTGGCTAATTAACTCTTGGATAGTTTCTATCCATGACTTTGTATTTTGACTCATGTGTATTGGGACACCTTTTGTATTCAGTCACTTTTAAATATATATATATATATATATATATATATATATACATACATATATATATATATATATGTTGCCCAGCTATGCAACCCAAGAGGGGGGGGTGAATTGGGTTTCTAAAAATTTAAACTTAATTAATAACTTATGATGAACAAGACAAAGATTTTAATTCAATATTAATTACCTGAAGCAGAATTGCAAGGATATAATAAAGAAATAAGGTAAAGCGATAAAGCACACCACAAACACAAGGATTTATAGTGGTTCGGTGCCAATCTTGCACCTACATCCACTCCCCAAGCTCCTACTTGGGAATTTCAATCCACTATGCTTGTATTCAACCTGAATACAAAACGTCGGAAACTCCGACACAAGCTATCCCAAGCTAGATCACTTGTTTCTCGGGTACAAGTAAACTCAAAACACTCCGATTTCAGGTTCGGATCAACCTTTCTTTATTTTGAAAATCCTTCAAAAATAAGAACAATTACTTACAAGAGTAAGATAATTTAGAGCACAGATTAATACAATAACAGCTCCTTAAATGAGCGAATATAACAATAAAAACTTTACTCAAATGAAGAAACCCTTTTTGGATTTTCTCAAGGTGGATGAACGCTTGAATGAACACTTGAGAAGAGGATGATCGTTGATTGAAGATCTCTTGAAAGCTTTGAACGATCTCTAGATCAAAGTTGGAACAGTAGGCGTGACAAATCCTCTCTTTGAAAGCTCTCGAATCTCTTTCACAATCTCACGTGTGGATTTTGGATCCTCTTTTCTTTTTCTCTCAAATATCTCGTTGATCTCAGGCTTTTTCATGCAAATTTCGGATCCTCTCCCTTCTCTTCTCTTATTTGATCTCACGTTTGATCTGCTATTTAATCTGCAATTTCTTTCACCATTTGAAGCATTTTATTGCATTAGAAGCAAGAGAAAACAATTTAGGCAGATAAAGAGCCGTTAGAGCAATTTTAGGAAGCATAAAAGGCAATTAAAATGGGCAAAAAAATAGCCGTTGCTGACATTTTCCGTCGCAGGGGTCGACTCATGAGTCGACTCATGCTTCAGGGGTCGACTCATGAGTCGACCTCTATTGTAAAAACCAGAGAATGATTTTTTGAAAATTCTTGGCTCAAATCAGCAGGGGTCGACTCATGAGTCGACTCATGCCTTGTGGGTCGACTCATGAGTCGACTCACAGGTCGTGCCAAGCCAGAAAATTAGCATGCCATGGGTAATTTTTGCGTGCCAATCAGCTCATAGTGCCATGAGTGGACTCATGAGTCGACTCATGCACTTCAAACCTTCATAACTTCAAAAATATAAGTCCAAATACAATGAAATTTTCACCAATAGATTTCAAATCATTTGTTCTACCAAATGGTACTATCAAATCAGGATTTTAGTGAAATTATGATTTTGCCCTTGAAGAGCATAAGGACTTTTTCAATTTAAAATTATTTGTATCCCTTCAATCTGCTTTGTAATCATCAAAATCAATCTAGGAGCAACAATCTCCCCCTTTTTGATGATGACAAAATATTTGAACAAAAGTATTTATGTGAATCAATAATTTCAAAAGAATGCATTATACATTTATATGCTTGAAAAGAGTAAGATTCTTTTGGCATGTAATATAAATGATCATATACAAAAATAGTTTATCCATTTGCTTAAAGATTTGAAGATATGCTCATTTGGATTATGTGATTTTGGTGTTAGAGCAGACAACTTGTTTTTGTTATCAGATCAAGCTGTATTTTGAAAATTTCATTCTCATTTGATTTTAATTTTAGCATCAGAGCAAAAAATACTTATGTGCTTTAATTGCTTTGATACATAAAATAATTATGTGTGCCAAAGCATGTTTAAGAGTTGATTTTGAAAGTGTATTAGCTCATTTTGTGTTTAAGATATATCAGAGCAAAAATAAATTTTACAATGTATCAGAGCAAGAAAAATAATTTTACAATGTATCAGAAAAAATTTTATAATGTATCAGAACAAATTCTATGATATATCAGAGCAAGTTAAAAAAAAATTTAAGATGTATCAGAGTAAGTTGGAATTTTGAAGTATATCAAAGCATATTTAAATTTCTTAAAGTAAATCAGAGTATATGTAAAGAAGTAGTTTAAAAGTTACATAATTGCATTGTACTTAGCATTGTACTTTTGATATTGTTCTTTAAGATGTATCAGAGTAAGTTGGAATTTTGAAGTATATCAAAGCATATTTAAATTTCTTAAAGTAAATCAGAGTATATATAAAGAAGTAGTTTAAAAGTTACATAATTGCATTGTACTTAGCATTGTACTTTTGATATTGTTCTTTAAATTCTTCAATTAATTTTTCATAATTTGTAATTTTGCTTTTGGGGTTTTGCCTTTGATGAGTTGCTTTTTGTTTAATTTCTCCCCCTTTTTCTTTCATTTTGTTTAATTTCTCCCCCTTTTTCTTTCATAGGGTTTTGCTTTTAATGAGTTGCTTGCTTTTTGTTTACTTTCTCCCCCTTTTTCTTTCATAATTTAGGGTTTTACTTTTAATGAGTTGCTTGCTTTTTGTTTACTTTCTTCCCCTTTTTGACATCATCAGACATGGTTAACTTCTCCTTTTTCTGAAGCATTCTTTAATTTCTCCCCCTTTAGAGTATATCACAGATGTTTGCTCCCCCTTAATATAGCAATTATCAATAGCAAACAACAACAAAGAGAAGACAATATTTCAACAAGGAGAATATATATAACCAAAATATGATCAACATCATTACAAAAGGTAGAAATATAGGTAAAAGATGATTCCATTAATATCATAATTGTTTCATTACATAGTTCTTAAAATAAAAGTCAACCAGCTAATTGTCAATACATGGCCCCAAGGTACAGATCCTAGAACAAGACACTAACTCCTAAGGTCTATTAATGATCAAGTCAAGTCAAGGATCGGAGTCATCAGATATGGTATGAGAAGCTGATGGATCTCTAGCAGAAGTACATCCTCTACCCCGTCTGCCTCTGGCACGAGCAGGAGAGTGAGAAGAACTGGGTGGCTGAGTACGCTGAGATGCTAAGGACTGAACAGAAAGGGTGAGCCGGATGGAATCAAGTACGTTCAATGCTCTGGAAATAGATTGAAGTAGAGCAGTGAACTGAGTGGTAGCATGCTCACTCGATCCTCGGATCTCTTTCCTCAGTAACTCATATCCTCCCTCTAGTGCTCCTCTGAGCCTTCCAGCCTCTGCAGTGAGGTCTGTGACCTCAATAGTAGACTCCTGTGGCTTGGGATGGGCCAAAGCAAGGACTTGCCCCTGCAAGTCTAGAATTCTGCCAGTCAATCTCCAGACTGTGTCTTCAAGTTGCTGGATCCGGATGGACTGATCTGACATCATCTGAATCACAGTGGATATGTGGGGAGTCATGGTCTGATCAGAAGAAGTGGCTCCCGGTGCAAAAGTAGTACTACTCCACTGACTAGATAATAAAGAGGCCACACGCTGTGATATATGCTCGATCTGATCGTCAGCCAGTCTGAACTCTGATGGATGTGCTCTGGTCTCTGGCTGATACACTGGTGTGGGCATCCTAGTAAACTCTGAAGGGCCAGCCTCTGTATCAGGAATGAACTGGGTATCTGGTGATGCTGCCCTGAAGTCATGTACAGGAGAAGATGGACTTTCTTCTTCTACTCTGCCTTCAGTTCTGTCTTCAGCTCTATCTCTTTCTTCAACTCTTTCTTCAGCTCTTTCCTCAGATCCCTTGATCCAACCACCATCAGTTTTTATAAATCCCATTCGGTGCAGGCTGTGTTGGTTGAAAGTGTCCACATGAGATAGCTTGGTAGGTGCCTCCCCCTCACAGCTAACTCCAAACCTCCTAAATACTCTAGTAAGGGCCATACCATAAGGCAAGTGTGCCTTGGATCTGTTCAAAGTTTCTCTCATGGCCTTTATCATAAGTGCAGGGAGGTTCAGTGGGGTCTGAGTGATGACATGAAATATGATACATACATCTCTGCCAGACAGTAGATCATGCCTACCACTCCTAGGAAAGAAGAGCTTTGTTACAATCTGATGCAGGACCCTCATCTCAATGGACAGAATCTTTGCTTCCAATTTGTTTAAACTTCCTGAATAGGTTTCTCCTAAAATAATTCTGATCCCCTCTTCTTTAATTGGGAGTTCCATATAAGAGTATCCTTCACTAGGCAACTGAAGTATTTCTCCCAAAATCCTAGAATCCAAGCAGATATCAATTCCCTTGACTGTTGAAGTCACTGACCCATTTCCATAATGTAGGTTCTGGTAGAATTCTCTAACTAGGTCAACATAGGTGACTTCCTTAAGGGAGCAGTAGAGTTCCCATCCTTGGTTTTTAATTTTACTTGCAAAAGTAAAGCCTTCTTTCTCAAAGAACCAAAAATCTATATTCTTCCCGATTTCTACTTTTCTATCAGAAAGAGGATTCACACTAGGGCTTATGGAGGATTGAGAGGGACCTTGAGCAGGTACTGAAACTGGAGTGGGAGCACTGGAAGACTGACCAGCTTGCCTTTTCTTTCTGACAATTTCTTCAGGCTCATGGATTGACTTTCTTCTTTGGGGAAGCTTCATCTTTGGAGCCATATCCACTATAGTAGCAGGCAAGGAGACTTGAATTGAGTGGAGGAGGGATCACAAGAGAGTGAAGAAGGATTTTGGTGGAGAAAAGAAGTGGATTTTGGAAGTTCGGTAAAGTGCTAGGGCACGTTCCAATCGCGCCAAGCAATGCAAGAAAGCACAAAAAATCCTTTTCCAAGGAGGCAATTTTTGGTGGAGAGAAGGAGAGAGAATTGCCTCGAAATTGATCCTTGGATTTGGAACAAAAAGGATTGGAGAAGACGGCTTTTGGAAGGAGGACGAGAGAAGATGAGTCGTCTCACGAACAGGGTTTTTAATAAAAACAATGAACCCGATGGAAGTTGGTGGGATTTACAAGTTTGCCATTGAGTCAACTCATGGGGGTCGACTCATGAAGTTCAGAAATTCAGAAAAAATGCGAATAAATTCCAGAAAAATTCAAATTTTTGGGAGAAGGAATTTTGCTTAATGATAAGTTTTTAGAATGATAAATTTGAGCTTTTGGGACCAGGATAGATGTTGGAAATTGAGCTCTAAGAATATTTGACATTAATTCTTGGAAATTGAGAGAAAATTTAGGCATATGAATCTAGAATTCCTAGATTTCTCCTAATTTCACATAATCTATCCTCACTAAGGGTCTTTATAAAGATATCAGCTAATTGGTTTTCAGTGCAAACATATTCAAGAATTACATTTTTGTTTTGAACATGTTCTCTTATGAAATGATGTCTTATTTCAATATGTTTGGATCTTGAGTGTTGAATTGAATTTTTAGATAGATTTATGGCACTTGTGTTGTCACATCTTATTGGTGTTTCATTAAGTTTGATTCCAAAGTCTTCGAGTTGTTGCTTAATCCACAAGATTTGAGCACAACAACTTTCGGCTGCAATGTATTCGGCCTCAGCCGTAGACAGTGCCACCGAATTTTGTTTCTTGCTAAACCATGAGATTAGGTTAATTCCAAGAAATTGGCAAGTTCCACTTGTGCTTTTTCTATCTAATTTACATCCAGCAAAATCAGCATCTGAATATCCTAATAAATTAATTTGTGAGTCCTTAGAGTACCATAACCCTAGAGTTTGTGTACCATTTAAATATCTAAGGATTCTTTTAACAGCATTCAAATGAGATTCTTTAGGATTAGATTGATATCTAGCACATAAACAAATACTAAATATGATATCAGGCCTACTTGCAGTTAAATATAATAATGAGCCAATCATACCTTTATAGTATTTTAAGTCTACGCTTTTACCTTCATCATCCTTGTCAAGTTTACATGAGGGACTCATTGGTGTGCCAATTGGTTTGCAGTTCTCCATTCCAAATCTTTTGAGTAGTTCCTTGGTGTACTTGCTTTGGATGATGGAGATTCCCTCTTTTGATTGTTTGATTTGGAGGCCGAGGAAGAAGGTGAGTTCTCCCATCATGCTCATCTCGAACTCCCCCTGCATAAGCTTAGCAAAGTCTTGACAAAGGGATTCATTAGTAGACCCAAAAATTATGTCATCAACATAAATTTGTATAACTAGCATATCATTTTGATTTCTTTTAATAAATAGGGTTGTATCTACATTACTTCTTGAAAAACCATTATTTAATAGAAATTTGCTTAGCCTTTCATACCATGCTCTAGGTGCTTGTTTTAATCCATATAAAGCTTTATTTAATCTAAAGACATGATTAGGAAAAGCATGATTTTCAAATTCAGGGGGTTGTTCTACATATACTTCTTCAGAGATATAACCATTCAAAAATGCACTTTTAACATCCATTTGAAATAACTTAAATTTCATAAAGCAAGCATATGCAAGAAGAAGTCTAATAGCTTCTAATCTAGCAACAGGTACAAAGGTTTCATCAAAATCAATTCCTTCTTCTTGAATATATCCCTTAGCAACCAGTCTTGCTTTATTTCTAATTACATTTTCATGCTCATCTAATTTGTTTCTAAAGACCCATTTTGTGCCAATTATTGAATAATCTTTAGGTCTTGATACTAAGGTCCAAACATTATTTCTTTCAAATTGATTAAGTTCCTCTTGCATAGCATTAATCCAATTATGATCATTTTCAGCTTCTTCAAAAGTTTTAGGTTCAAGATGAGATACAAAAGCACAATGATTAACTACATCTCTAAGTGAAGAACGGGTTTTTACCCCATGCATAGGATCACCAATAATTAACTCCTTAGGGTGGTTATGAACATACCTCCATTCCTTGGGTAGGTCATTTGTACCTTGAGGTTGTTCTTGAGTTTCTTCACCTTTCTCATTTTGTTCGTCTTCTTGATCCTTGTCTTCTGGAGTTGCTGAATCTTTCAGAGTGATCTCCTTCAAACTTTCTATTAGTGGATCTGCATCATCAACACCCTCATTCTTCCTTGAAGGAAGATCATTAGATTCATCAAAGACAACATGTATGGACTCCTCAACTATTAAAGTTCTTTTGTTGAATACTCTAAATGCTTTACTAGTGGAGGAGTAACCTAGAAAGATTGCTTCATCTGATTTTGCATCAAATTTATCAAGTTTTTCTTTGCCATTATTTAATACAAAACATCGGCAACCAAAAATATAAAAATATGCAATATTTGGTTTTCTTCCTTTCCAAAGTTCATAAGGGGTTTTCTTTAAAAATTGTCTAATTAAAGCATGATTTAAAATGTAACATGCTGTGTTAATTGCTTCCGCCCAAAAATATCTTGGAAGGTTGCTTTCACAAAGCATGGTACGGGCCATTTCTTCTAAGGTTCTATTTTTCCTTTCAACTACCCCATTTTGTTGGGTGTCCTAGGAGCAGAGAAGTTATGGCCAATTCCATTTTCATCACAAAAATTTTTAAAATCTTGATTTTCAAATTCAGTTCCATGGTCACTTCTAATATTTTGAATTGAAAACCCTTTTTCATTAGTGACTTTTCGATGAAATTTAGTGAAAATATGAAAAGTTTCATTTTTGTGAGCCAAAAAGAAAACTCAAGTAAAACGAGAGTAATCATCTATTATTACAAATCCATATCGTTTTTCTCCTAGACTAGTGGTTCTTGTTGGTCCAAATAAGTCCATATGTAAGAGCTCTAAAGGTCTAGAAGTTGAAACAGTATTTTTGGATTTAAATGAAACTCTAGTTTATTTTCCTAATTGGCATGCATCACAAATTCTATCTTTTTCAAAATTCAGTTTTGGCAAACCAAGAACTAGTTCTTTCTTAATTAGTTTTGAAAGAGAATGCATGCTAATATGTGCAAGTCTACGATGCCACAGCCAACTAGTCTCATTAACTTTAGCATTTAAGGAAACTAGGCATTGCATGTCTAATTTAGCTAAATCATTCAAATCTACCATATAAACATTGCCATGCCTATGTCCTATAAATTTAATACCATCGTTAATAGGACTAGTCACTATGCAAACAGATGATTCAAAAATTACTTTATACCCTTTATCACAGAATTGACTAATGCTAAGTAAGTTATGCTTTAAACCTTTAACCAATAAAATATTCTCAATGTAATTGGAGGGAGTGATACCAATGTTACCTATCCCGATGATCTTTCTTTTGCCATTATCTCCAAAGGTGACCATCCCTCCATCCTTAGCATCAAGCGTGATGAATTGTGATTCATCACCAGTCATGTGTCTCGAGCATCCACTGTCAAGATACCATTTCCTGTTTCCTTTTTGGGATGCTAGACACAACTCATCAAAGCAAAGGTCAAGTTTCTGTCTTAGGTACCCAAGCTTTCTTGGGTCCTTTTTGGTTAGTCAAAATGGTTTCTTTTGGAACCCATATTTTCTTTGTGTTTGCATATTTGTTAATAAGACATGTGTACGATTTATGTCCTATTCTTCCACACTTGAAACAGATAATATTTGTTGACTTGTTACTTGAATAATTTACATAAATATCCTTCAGAAATTTTTGTTTCTTCAGGGGTTTATAGCCAAGTCCAGCCTTATCATATATAGCTTTCTGATTATCAAGGATCATATTTAGTTTGTTTGAACTTAAGGTGAACTTATCTACTATAGATTTCAGCTTGTTAATTTCATCCTTAAAGTTTTAATTTTCTTGAATCAAGGTGAATTTTTCAATTGAAAGGTTTTCAGCATGTTTTACTAAGGACTGATTTTCCAATTTTAATTCTTTGTATTTCTTCCCTAGTTTCTTTAATTCATCAATTGAATCATAGAAAGCTTCATGCAATTCTTCAAAAGTAAATTCACTAGTGGATTCAGAAGTTACCTCATTTTCGTGTGCCATCAGGCACAGGTTGGCTTGTTCTGTTGAGGTTTCCTCATCAGAGCTTGAGTCATCACTCGCACTCCAAGTCGCCATCATTGCTTTCTTTTTGAACTTCTTGGGACCTTTCTTCAGTTGTGGACATTCGGATCTGAAATATCCTGGCTTCTTGCACTCGTAGCATACAAGGGGTTGATCTTTCTCTTTTTCTTTGCTTTGTTCTCCTTTTGTGAATCTCTTTCTCATCCCCTGTTTCCTTTTTCTTAGAAACTTCTTAAATTTCCGGGTGATGAGTGCCATCTCTTCATCCTGTTCTTCATCTTCAGTGTCATCCATTTCATAATCAGGCGAAGTTGTGGATTTGAGGGCAATGGTTCTTTTCTTTTTGACTTCATCCTCTTGATGTTGCTTCATGCTAAGTTCATGAGTCATCAAGGATCCAAGAAGCTCTTCTAGAGGTAGAGTGTTCAAGTCCTTTGCTTCTTGGATGGCAGTCACTTTGGCTTTCCAAGTTCTAGGCAATGACCTGAGAATCTTCCTTACAAGCTCACTGTTAGTATAAGATTTGCCAAGACTCTTCAAACCATTAATTATATCAGTAAAACGAGTAAACATAGCAGTTATGGACTCATCATGCTCTATTTTAAACAATTCATATTTATGTACAAGCATGTTTATTTTAGACTCTTTTACTTGATTTGTTCCCTCATGGGTTACTTCTAACCTATCCCATATTTTTTTAGCAGATGCACAAGTAGAAATGCGATTAAATTCACTTGCATCTAGTGCACAATAAAGAACATTCATGGCTTTGGCATTTAATTATGCCAATTTCTTGTCAACCTCATCCCATTCTTTTTCGGGTTTGGTTGACTCCTCACCATCTATAATCTTGGTGGGTGTGTGAGGACCGTTCACTATGATACTCCACATATCATAGTCGAGTGCTTGTATGAAAATCTTCATCCGAGCTTTCCAATAGGTGTAATTAGACCCATTGAAAAGTGGAGGTCGGTTTGTTGATTGCCCCTCGGCTAGAGAAGTACCAACATGGGTTGCCATAGATCTTTGGCTCTTTGATTGTTAGATCAAAGAAGGGCTAGAGCACCGGGCTCTGATACCACTTGTTGCCCAGCTATGCAACCCAAGAGGGGGGGTGAATTGGGTTTCTAAAAATTTAAACTTAATTAATAACTTATGATGAACAAGACAAAGATTTTAATTCAATATTAATTACCTGAAGCAGAATTACAAGGATATAATAAAGAAATAAGGTAAAGCGATAAAGCACACCACAAACACAAAGATTTATAGTGGTTCGGTGCCAACCTTGCACCTACATCCACTCCCCAAGATCCTACTTGGGAATTTCAATCCACTATGCTTGTATTCAACCTGAATACAAAACGTCGGAAACTCCGACACTAGCTATCCCAAGCTAGATCACTTGTTTCCCGGGTACAAGTAAACCCAAAACACTCCAATTTCAGGTTCGGATCAACCTTTCCTTATTTTGGAAATCCTCCAAAAATAAGAACAATTACGTACAAGAGTAAGATAATTTAGAGCACAGATTAATACAATAACAGCTCCTTAAATGAGCGAATATAACAATAAAAACTTTACTCAAATGAAGAAACCCTTTTTGGATTTTCTCAAGGTGGATGAACGCTTGAGTGAACACTTGAGAAGAGGATGATCGTTGATTGAAGATCTCTTGAAAGCTTTGAACGATCTCTAGATCAAAGTTGGAACAGTAGGCGTGACAAATCCTCTCTTTGAAAGCTCTCGAATCTCTTTCACAATCTCACGTGTGGATTTTGGATCCTCTTTTCTTTTTCTCTCAAATATCTCGTTGATCTCAGGCTTTTTCGTGCAAATTTCGGATCCTCTCCCTTCTCTTCTCTTATTTGATCTCATGTTTGATCTGCTATTTAATCTGTAATTTCTTTCACCATTTGAAGCATTTTATTGCATTAGAAGCAAGAGAAAATAATTTAGGCAGATAAAGAGCCGTTAGAGCAATTTTAGGAAGCATAAAAGGTAATTAAAATGGGCAAAAAAATAGCCGTTGCTGACATTTTCCGTCGCAGGGGTCGACTCATGAGTCGACTCATGCTTCAGGGGTCGACTCATGAGTCGACCTCTGTTGCAAAAACCAGAGAATGATTTTCTGGAAATTCTTGGCTCAAATCAGCAGGGGTCGACTCATGAGTCGACTCATGCCTTGTGGGTCGACTCATGAGTCGACTCACAGGTCGTGCCAAGCCAGAAAATTAGCGTGCCATGGGTAATTTTTGCGTGCCAATCAGCTCATAGTGCCATGAGTTGACTCATGAGTCAACTCATGCACTTCAAACCTTCATAACTTCAAAAATATAAGTCCAAACACAATGAAATTTTCACCAATAGATTTCAAATCATTTGTTCTACCAAATGGTACTATCAAATCAGGATTTTAGTGAAATTATGATTTTGCCCTTGAAGAGCATAAGGACTTTTTCAATTTAAAATTATTTGTATCCCTTCAATCTGCTTTGTAATCATCAAAATCAATCTAGGAGCAACAATATATATATATATATATATATGTATATGTATGCTTTGACTTTCAATGAATGTCTATGAATGTGATCAAATTGAATTGTTTTAATTATGAGATATGAAAAATAACTCATATTAGTGCTAAGAAATACTATGAATCGCAATATCTTCTAGATGAGCAAATTGATATATCCTTTATGTTGGCTATGTTGAGGGGGAGTAGAGAAACAAGCAATCAAAGAAGGGGGCTAAAGAAGCAAAATATGGTATCAAAAAGGAAGAGTAAAAAAAATATATCCTTTTTGTCATCTTTCTTTTCTTTTCTCTATCCTTAAAATTTTTTAAGATCTTAATTGATGCTATCAAAAAGGAAGAGTAAAGAAAATTTATCCTTTCAAGATCCCTTAAAAGGAGGAGTAGAGAATCTTAATTGATACTGTCAAAAAGGGGGAGTAGAGATCAAAATCGAATTTGAGCAATAAGCAATAAAGAAATGAGCAATAAGCAATAAAGAAATTAGTAATAAGTAAAATTGTTAAGCAAATGTGTCTAAGAATCAAAATCGTCAGCTTCTTTTTTATCTAATTTTTTAAGCAAATGAACTTATAAGTAAATTTTAAATTGATCTTCAAACTGCTTATGATATATTTCGTTCAAATACTTGGCTATGATATTGAAGTGATGCATCTTTATAAATTTGAAATTCATGTTCAATGCTTTATATATGCTTTTGCTCAAGTATTTTGTCATCATCAAAAAGAGAGAGATTGTTGCTCCTTGAATTAATTTTGATGATTACAAAATATTTGAGGGGGTTACTAATGATTTTAGTTTGAAAAAAAATTTATTATATTTCAGAGGTAAAATCGTAATTTTATCAAGTTCTGATTCGAAAGCCTCAAGAGCAAGAGCAGAAGATTTGTAATCTATTGGAGGTAATTTCAATATTTTTATATGTGTATTTTGAAAGAAAATCATATTTATAAATTTGGGTCGACTCCATGAGTCAACTCATGACAAAAGAGGCTGAATGACACGTTATTTTTAGCTAGCACATCCAATTGAGTCGACCCCATGAGTCGATCCCTATGTATGAGTTGATTCTATGAGTCGACCTCTGTTGCTGTGCCAGCCAAAGATATAAAACTGTCAATTTCTGTTCTGCACCATATGAGCTGACCCATGAGTCGACTCCTGTGCATGAGTCGACCCCATGAGTCGATCTCTATGCATGAGTCGACCCTATGAGTCGACCCCTACGACGAAAAAACTCCACAATGGCTAGTTTTTTGCTCATTCTAGCTGTATTTAATGCCCATTTAATGTGCTCTAACAGCTCTATTTCAGCCCAGATTACTCTCCACCATCATTTAAAGTTATAAAAGGCACTTAAAGGAGGAAATCAAAAAAAAAAATGAGAGAAGAGGTTATTCAAGCATTCATTTTTCAGCCCTAAGAAAAGAGTCCGCTTGAAGTTAAAAGAAACTTTTATTTCAAGTTCACCAACCTCTCAAGAGCTCATTCAAGTCTTCAACCTCCTTGAGGGAATTCAGAAAAGCTTGCTTCTCTTTGTGTAAAGTATATTTAAAGCTTTATTTGCTCATTAAAGGAGCTACATCTGTATTTCTGTGCAATTAACTGTCATACTCCTTTTGAGTTGTTATTCTTGTTTTGGAAGAGTTTCAAAACGTGAAAAGGTTGATCCAAACCTTGAATCGGATTATATTGGGTTGGCTTGTATCCGAAAAATAAGTGTTCTAGCTTGGAATAGCTAGAGTCAGAAGTTTCGATGTTGTATTCGGGTTGAATACAGTTTAGTGGATTTGAATTCCCAAGTAGGTGTAGGAACCAGATCTAGGGTTTCAGGGTTAGATCTTGAAACTTTTTCAAGATCATACAGCGGAAGACTAAAATAAATCAAAATTTATTTTTTAAAATTAGAGAATCCCTAGATCTAAGATCCTATTACATGATTATTACATAGCATTAAATCAAAAATTAAAATATATAAATATAGCATAAACTACATGTTGATCATATCAACATGTTTCTATACTACATGTAATGTATGTATTAGACAATAGATCAGATCTATTACCTTGCAAGTTAGACGTTCTAACCTCATTGATCTGGGTTTGAGGATGATGTTGCAAGCCGCACACGCATCCGGCCTCTAGGAGTTGTCCACACGAGCCCACGAATCTCGATCAGAAGTCCTGCTTCAGAAAATCAGCACAGTATGCTAGTACTGCGCTGATTTTTCTTTGATGGTTGATCAGGTGCCTCCTTCTTCTTGATTTGGACTCTTCCAAAGATGAAAAATAAAAGGAGGAGTTTCAGATCTGAGATGCTCTCAGGAAACTCAAGATGGAGGGAGGAAAGATATGAAAACAAACAACCCTAGAAGAAGACCCTCTTCTTCTTCTCGTTTCTCTCTCTAGACACCCTAACTTTTGTCTTTTATATCTCCACAACCCAAAGGTCTTTCTCTTTCATTTTTGGATGGCTCAAAGATCTCTCAAATCTATATCTCCTTCAAAAATTTCATAAAGAAACTCATATTATATAGAGAGATATGATAGAGTCCTTGTCTAGGTCAAATACCTAGTCAAGGCTTATCCAAACATGGCAAGTTAAGGGGCGCCCAACTCTTGAGCACCTCCTCCATATTTTCATGCATGGATCACCAGAAAAGGGTGTATAATGTATATCCTAAAATCTATGAAAATTCTAAAAAATTTTTGGATAAATTCGGTGCAAAATTGAAAGAGTTTTGGATTTCTAAAACTCTATCTCATAGAATTCGAAATCCAAACTTATTCTTTTTTGATTTGATCCAAACCACCTTCCATGTAAGAAAGAAGAGAGGAGACCTTTTGTGAACATGGGAGAGACCTGAGAGAGGGCTTTTGTCACACAAAATAAGAGGAGATTGGCATTGAATGAGAGAGAGGGCGTGGGGAAGGCTTATGTGGTGCAAGGTGGAATCCTAGTCTTACTAGGATTCTATCTTATGGCTTGTTTTAATTTGGTTTCCCAAACCAAATCAAACCAAAACTAGATCAACCTAATTAAAATAGTTCTTAACCCAATTAAGAACCTAATTTAATCAGATTAAATTAGATTTAAATCTGATTTAATTTTTTAGTCAAATTAAAAATTAGATTGACCCAAGTCCAAGTTGAACTAGGACTAATTTTTCCTTGCACTTGGCTTATCCAATAAACCAATTGGACTTGATCCAATCAAGCCCAAATCAAATCTAATTAAATTATATTTAATTAGACTTAATCTCAGCCCATTGACTTAATCAAATTAAGCCAATTAGCAATCGAATTGCTAATCGATCCTCCTGCAACACTTGCACTAGGTTAAATATCAATCGTATTGATCATTTAACCCTAGAACGATTCTTAATCGTTGATCAACCATCCGATCGGATCATGAACTCTAATGTGTATGACCTCATAGGTCTGAATCTAAGCCGATAGTATAGAAATAAATTCTTATACCAATCGAAGTGACCATCTAGCAATGGTACCCGACGACCGGATAGGTCGAATGTGTAGAACAACATCCTTAGAACCCATGCGGATATAGTTTTCATATAATTCATCCGCTTGACCAAAATGATCATAGGACACCCCAGAGTTCAACTGTCAACTCTGATCAGATTGTCCACATTGTATTTCAAAATATCAAATCCATCTGATGGATTACCCTGGCCAAGGTTTTGCTAAATTGAAATACAGCGACTCATTCTTCTCCAACTCTTGGAGTGGTCAATCCCATCTCGATCACACTCTGACTTCGCAAGTACTTGACTGTGCCCAGAAGCCTTCCATCCCTGAATTAGAAATTCAGTTAGTCCAGTATCAAAGTACAGTGAGTTGCTTGCAAGTCACTGAGGCAATCTCAAATTCAGCTATTGCAAGCATTATCCGAATGGATTTGAGCATTGTCACAGAGGAAAACGCTCGTCATAGTCAATACCATAACGTTGACGATACCCCTTGGCGACCAGATGGGCTTTATAGGTCTCCACCTTTCCGTCTGCGCCCCTCTTTCTTTTGAAGACCCATTTACACCCAATGGGTTTAACCCCTTCAGGTGGGTCAACCAATGTCCATACATCATTGACCTTCATGGACTCCATTTCGAATTTCATGGCTTCAAGCCATTTCTCGGAATCAGATCTCTGCATTGCATCCATATAGGTGATCGGATCCTCATTATTCTCATCAAGTTCGATGGGATCACCGTCTCGGACCAAGAAACCGTAGTATCTGTCCGGCTGACGTAGTACTCTACCGGATCGCCTTAATGGTGCAGGTACATTGGGCTCCGAATATGATCTAATCATATCAGACTCAGGTTCAGCTATTGGTGTCGGTCCTTCTACCTGTTGAACTTCATCAAGTTCAATCTTAGAGGCAACGGTTCCTTCACCAAAGAACTCCTTTTCTAGAAAGATTGCCTTAAGGCTGATGAACACCTTTTGTTCATCAGCATGGTAGAAAAAATATCCTTTTGTCTCTTTGAGATACCCTATGAATGAGCATTTGTCAGACCTAGGTCCAAGTTTGTCTGTGACTAATCGTTTGACATAGGCCGGGCACCTCCAGACTCTAAGGTGTGAAAGTGCTGGCTTACGTCCCGTCCATATCTCATATGGAGTCTTAATTACAGACTTACTTGGAATCCTATTTAACAGATAACAGGCCGATTCGAGTGCATATCCCCAGAAGGATATCGGCAAGCTAGCAAAACCCATCATAAATCGAACCATGTCTAATAGAGTCCGATTCCTCCTTTCAGACACACCATTATGCTGTGGTGTTCCTGGAGGAGTCTATTGGGAGAGAATTCTATTCTCTCCTAGATATATGAGAAATTTACTAGAAAGGTATTCTCCTCCTCGATCAGATCGAAGAGTTTTAATACTCTTCCCAGTTTATTTTTCTACTTCACTTCGAAATCGTTTGAACATTTCAAATGAATCTGACTTATGTTTCATCAGATAGACATATCCATATCAGGATAGGTCATCCGTGAAAGTTATGAAGTAGAAATATCTACCTCTAGCACTGGTGCTCATGGGCCAGCATACATCAGTATGTACTAGGCCCAAGAGCTCAGTAGCTCTCTCATCTTTTTCAGTAAAAGGTGACTTGGTCATTTTACCAAGAAGACAGGACTCACAGGTTGGAAGTGATTCATAATTACTAACTTCGAGGATTCCCTCTTGAGTCAACCTGTTTATTCTGTTCTTGTTTATATGACCTAGCCTACAGTGCCATAAGTAGATATCTGACACATTATCTAATCTAGGGTGCTTGCCAGTTGAATAGACTACATTAACAGGTTGTGATAACATATACACACCATTGTTCAAATGTCCACAAAAAATAGTAACACCATTCTTAATGATATTACAAATTTGTTTCTTTATTGAAATTTCATAATCATTTTTGGCCAGAAGGCCTACAGAAATGACATTTAAAAAGAAACTGGGATAGAAATGATAATCATTAAGAACAATGATATGGAATTCAAATACAAGTTTCAAGATTTTTAATGCTAGAACTGAAACTGATCTTCCATCTCCAACATTTAGGAACCTCTCGCCTTGCTCGAATCTCCTACTGACCTGCAACCCCTGCAACGAATTGCAAATATGGTAAGGGCTACCGGTATCCAATACCCAGTCAGTTATATCACAAATAGAGAAATTGCAAGGAGTTATCATATAAATACCTTGCCCAGCAACAACTTGCTGCTTTCTCTGCCTGTTCGGGTCTAGGGAGGCAATGTGCTAGGGACAGTTCCTCTTCCAATGCCCCCGCTTCTTGCAAAAGAAGCATTCAGCTTGACTCTTATCGGGTTTGATCTTTTTGGTTTGACACTGCACAGATGTCCCAGCCTGAACTTGCACCTTCTTCACTTTCTTCTTCTTGTTCTTCTTCCCTTTCTTAAAAGGTCGAGAACCAGAAGACGAACCTCCCACTAAGTTCACCGACTCCTTATGGAGTTGGTGATCTTTCTCAAAGTTCTGAAGCAACCCCAGTAATCCATGGTAGTTTACTTCAGGCTTTGTCATTCTATAATGAGTGAGGAATGGGAGATAAGACTTGGGCAGCGAGTTCAGTATTGCATCTTTCCCAAGCTGCTCATGCAAGGAAAAGTCGAGCTTGCTCAATCGTTCCATCAGCTCGATCATGTACAATACATGATCAGTGACAGAGGCACCATCCCGCATTTTGGCGTTGAAGATGGCACAACTAATCTTGTGCCTCTCCACGTCATCGGGTGTGCCAAAGGCATCCTCCAACACTTGAAGCATGTCCTTTGGCTGAGCCATCTCGAATCTGCTACTGAACTCGTCGTTCATAGCAGCCAGCATGATACAGCGCACCATGGTTCGGTCACTGAGCCACTTTTGGTAAGTGTCTCTGACTGTTCCATGTGCATTGACAGCTGGCTCCTTAGGTGCAGGATCCATTATCACATATAGGATCCGTTCATGCTCCAGGACTATCTTCAACTTTCGGTACCAGCTATCGAAGTTGGGTCCCACCAACTTATCATTGTCCAACAATGATCGGAGTGATAGGGAAGTGGCCATATCTGTACAAAAGAAAACCATAACCTAATTAGTAATTGATTCATTAAACCTAAGGATTTGGACTTTAATCAAAAGGTTTCTCCCACTATTTTATTCGAATTGGTAGCCTCTACCTCCAATTTGAGGAATTACCCTAAATTCCTTAGTGGGTACTAGAATCCACTTAGACTGCACACAAGCCCAACTTTGGTTGGCCAACCCATGTACATCTAAGGGTAGGTTCATAACCAATTATTTCTCTAAATAATTTTTAGTAATTTTAATTTTGCCCCAGAAACCTAATCAGTAGGCTTTGGCCTCCACTATAAGGATCCGGTTAGGTCCAACCATTAACATGATCATACTTGGTGTATCTAACCAACGAATGATTAAGCCCAACTTTGGTTGGCTCACCTAACCACCATTAGAGAGACACTTTCAAGTCATCATATGATGAGTGATAATTCCATTAGTCAATAAGCACCAGGCCTTTGGGTCTGCAATGATTACTGAGTTAATGGACTCATTATCAAACACCTTAATGGGAGGCTATGACTCAGTTATCTCCATAACTTTATCATTTTAAGGACCTAATAATTTTAGAAGATTTAAATAATATAGAGGATGAGGTCAGATGAACCAGCTTATCATGATCCTCCCACTGGCTTCACCAAGTCAGCTTAAGGGAGACCAGGGCTGGTCTAGGAGCACCTAAATCAGTCACACTAATTTACCTAGCTGACATGGGTCAGCTCGAATAGTCAAGTGATCCAATCAAAATATAATTTCACCAAGAGGTCAGGTAAGTTCGATCAGTGGGAGGGTCTGCCAAAGCTTGCCTTAGACACCATCAGAAATGGTCAGGTAAGCGGGCTCTCAATTAAAAATCACCGGTCTGGTTTACCTTAGACACCAATTGGTTTAATTAGTTTCGATTAGATCAACCTAACAGTTCGTGCTAGACCGCTTAGCCAAGAATCAAGTCCATTTGGTTTTCGTAAAAGACATGGACTTGACCAACTACAACTATTATAATTGATCTAGAGAATCCTTGACCTAATCTAAGACAATAATTGATTAGATTTAGTCAATTCTCTAATTAAGTCCATCTTCAATCTAACCATAGGTCTAACCCAATTAATGGACCTAATTCCCACTAACCCAATGTGTTATGGTTCGTGTCTTAGGTTCTTTAATTCACAATCCTAGAACCTAATCAAACAACTTCTTAATTCTTAATTAAGTTTTGGGCTGAGGGTTGGGTTCGGCTTTTCAAAAAATAATTTTTATATTTGTAAAATAATTTTACAATATGATTCTGCCAACCATATTGCATGTTTAATTCAAAATCAAGATACAAGTGAATTAAACATGAAACTACTTTAGATCTAATCTAAACAGGTTCATGTAATTGAAACAATTTCAACTTTAAACAATTTCTTTGCACAAAAATAATTAACAAAGAGATTTTATTTTAGATTTAAATATATTTTAAATATAATAAATTATAAATTTAATCTAGATTATATCTAACAAATTTATGATTAAAGATAGATCTACACAAACTAGGACAACCTTTGTACTGTAAGGGGTAAACCTTACAGCAGGACAACCTTGCAGTTCGTGATTGATCTAAAATTTTAATTTCAGATTTAATAATCAGATTATAAATTAAATCTAATCTAAGAAATAATCTAAGCATGTATAAATAATCATGTAATAAAGAACCTAGGCTCTGATACCAATTATAGGAATCAGATCTAGGGTTTCAGGGTTAGATCTTGAAACTTTTTCAAGATCATACAGCGGAAAACTAAAATAAATCAAAATTTATTTTCTAAAACTAGAGAATCTCTAGATCTAAGATTTTATTACATGATTATTACATAGCATTAAATCAAAAATTAAAATATATAAATATAGCATAAACTACATGTTGATCATATCAACATGTTTCTATACTACATCTAATGTATGTATTAAACAATAGATCAGATCTATTACCTTGTAAGTTAGATGTTCTAACCTCGCTGATCCAGGCTTGAGGATGATGTTGCATGTCGCACACGTATCCGGCCTCTAGGAGTCGTCCACACGAGCCCACGAATCTCGATCAGAAATTCTGCTTCAGGAAATCAGCACAGTATGCTAGTACTGCGCTGATCCTTCTTTGATGGTTGATCAGGTGCCTCCTTCTTCTTGATTTGGACTCTTCCAAAGATGGAAAGTAAAAGGAGGAGTTTCAGATCTGAGACGCTCTCAGGAAACTCAAGATGGAGGGAGGAAAGATATGAAAACAAACAACCCTAGAAGAAGACCCTCTTCTTCTTCTCGTTTCTCTCTCTAGATACCCTAACTTGTGTCTTTTATATCTCCACGACCCAAAGGTCTTTCCCTTTGATTTTTGGATGGATCAAAGGTCTCTCAAATCTCTATTTCCTTCAAAAATTTTATGAAGAAACTCATCTTATATAGAGAGATATGATAGAGTCCTTGTCTAGGTCAAATACCTAGTCAAGGCTTATCCAAACATGGCAAGTTAAGGGGCGCCCAACTCTTGAGCACCTCCTCCATATTTTCATACATGGATCACCAGCAAAGGGTGCACAATGTATACCCTAAAAGCTATGAAAATTTCAAAAAAAATTTAGATAAATTCGATGCAAAATTGAAAGAGTTTTGGATTTCTAAAACTCTATCTCATAGAATTCGAAATCCAAACTTATTCCTTTTTGATTTGATCCAAACCACCTTCCATGTAAGAAAGAAGAGAGGAGACCTTTTGTGAACATGAGAGAGATCTGGGAGAGGACTTTTGTCACACAAAATAAGAGAAAATTGGCATTGAATGAGAGAGAGGGCGTGGGGAAGGCTTATGTGGTGCAAGGTGGAATCCTAGTCTTACTAGGATTCTATGTTATGACTTGTTTTAATTTGGTTTCCCAAACCAAATCAAACCAAAATTAGATCAACCCAATTAAAACAGGTCTTAACTCAATTAAAAACCTAATTTAATTAGATTAAATTATATTTAAATTTGATTTAATTTTTTAATCAAATTAGAAATTAGATTGACCCAAGTCCTAGTTGAACTAGGACTAGTTTTTCCTTGCACTTGGCTTATCCAATAAACCAATTGAACTTGATCCAATCAAGCCCAAACTAAATCTAATTAAATTATATTTAATTAGACTTAATCTCAGCCCATTGGCTTAATCAAATTAAGCCAATTAGCAATCAAATTGCTAATCGATCCTCCTGCAACACTTGCACTGGGTTAAATGTCAATCGTATTGATCATTTAACCCTAGAACGATTCTTAATCATTGATCAACCATCCGATCGGATCATGAACTCTAATGTGTGTGACCTCATAGGTCCGAACCTAAGTCGGTAGCATAGGAATAAATTTTTATACCAATCGAAGTGACCATCTAGCAATGGTACCCGACGATCGGATAGGTCGAATGTGTAGAACAACATCCTTAGAACCCATGCGGATATAGTTTTCATATAATTCATCTCCTTGATCAAAATGATCATAGGACACCCCAGAGTTCAACTGTCAACTCTGATCAGATTGTCCACATTGTATTTCAAAATATCAAATCCATCTGATGAATTACCCTGGCCAAGGTTTTGCTAAATTGAAATACAGCGACTCATTCTTCTCCAACTCTTGGAGTGGTCAATCCCATCTCGATCATACTCTGACTTTGCAAGTACTTGACTGTGCCCAGAAGCCTTCCATCCCTGAATTAAAAATTTAGTTAGTCCAGTACCAAAGCACAGTGAGTTGCTTGTAAGTCACTAAGGCGATCTCAAGTCTAAGGGACACTTATACCTATATCCCATCAGAGACATTCTCGACAGCAGAATACTCTGGAGTTGGTCACGTTCAATGATGATATACCAGTACATCTCACCTGTATGCCATACCAATGTCTCCACACTCCTTAGTTAAGAGGACAACCAACCCATATGGCCTACAGCGACCTATGCTCGATAGAAGCTGTCGTCCTTATTAACAGCTAATCATTTGGTCGTGAATAGTTTTAAGGACTAATCAATAAATCATCTCTTTATCGAACTTAAATAGTCCTACGGACTTCATCATAACAACGGAGTTCATTAGAAGATGAAAACTTATGATGAAAATACCAAATATATTTTTTTTATTAACAAATCAATTACAATACTTGGTTGCTCAACCGTCAACAGCTTGACGATTGGCTTTTTGGGATATATTTCCCAATAGTAAGAGCTTGGGGAGTGGATGTAGGTGCAAGATTGGCACCGAACCACTATAAATCTTCTTATTTGTGTTGTGCTTACTTGCTCTCCTTTTAAATTTTTTTATCCTCTTGCATTCTTGCATCCAACTTCTACACATTGCATAAATTACACTCTCCATACTTATCTTTCTCATTGTTAAATATTCTTCATAATTGTAAGTTAAGTTTAAATTTTTAAAAACCCAATTCACCCCCCCTCTTGGGTTGCATAGCTGGGCAACACTTAATGGGATTGGGTCAATTTTGATTGGATTCTTATCCAACATGGAATAATTTTAAGTGGAGAAAGACTCCTCTGTACCCATCAGGTTCCATGCAAAAATAAAATTGCCGCCCCACTCTAATTAGCATATGAAGATGGAGAGTCCTTCTTAAAGAAGGCTCTTATCTTAACGCGTTGCCTTAAACTCTCATCCAGATACCTTTTGAATTCATGCCAATTTATTATGAGATTTTTATGAGGTGTAGAAGAGGAAGAGTCCTTTTGTGTGAAGGCTCTTTTACATCAAAAATGATACATGGTGAATTTATTCATTGCATGACAAAGTGGAGCACCAAAGGTTGGTGCCCCTTGGTTCTTCTCACATCACTTGGTCCCCTATTTAAATGGGGCATCCCATATGGCCTAAGTACAAGATTTTTGAGTAGAAACCAGAGATAAGTGGCATATAAATCAGAAAAAAAGTTCTAAAAAAAATTTGAGAAAAAAGCAAGAAAAATTTGAGAGGCAAAAGTTGTAAGAAGGGTGATGAGAGAATTAGCAAGTATTACTAGTGTGCCCTAGGGTTTGGTTTTTCATATGTTAGAGCCCAAAATCAAATCCTAGGTTGTGAGATATCTGTAGAGTATCCTCTTGGCATAATTTTGGTGGTAAAATTGAAAGTAGCTGGGTTTTGGTGTAATCGTTTCTCGAGTTCAAAGCCGATAGTGTTCCTGAGAAGACAAGGCTGCGGCGATGCACCAGTTAGGAAGGATCTTAGCCAACTTTCATCTGGATCACCATTGGAAGACTTCTACTTTAGAGTCTCATGGAGATCACCAATGTGCCACATTATCTTTTTGGTGAAAATAAAAATTCTATCCCTTTGCATGCTTGTTTTGTTTTGATCGACATAGGCAAGGTGATTCTAGGGTTTGAATTTCGACTCGATAGTTTTAATTGTTAAAGCTATTATCTTTCTAGTTTTAAAATTTTAAAAATCATTTTTTACTATGTAGTCAGAATCCAACAAATTCTATATGCATATATATTCATGTCATAACGAACCTTCGCTCTGATACCAGTTGAAGGGAAGCATGGTGGTTCTGTGCATACATTTTTAAAATTTTACAGTGAAACATACATAGATTAAATAATTTAATCTACAATATATACATAGATCAAATCTAAAACTATAACATAAGATCCATGACATGAACTAATATGCATATATGTAAATCTGAAATCTAAAATTCAGCAAACATAGATCTCATCTATACCAAATCAGATCATATCTGAATTATATTTAGATCATATCTAAATATGAATTAAGTTCAAAACTTTATATCTGAGTGTAGATAACATATCATCATATCCAAAATTCATAGTAGTTGACTTTTTATGATACTCGACAGCTGCACACGTGTCTGACCTCTACAGGTATCCAAACGAAGCCTTTATGCTGATCGATGATCCCGAGAGTGCTAGCTCACGAAGACACCATGCTTTAGCTGATCTAAGAGAAATATGAAGAAGATGAAGAATAAAAAAATTCTCTCTTTTTCTTTCTAGATTCATGCATCAAATCTCTATGATAAAGATCAAGAGAAGAACCCTTTCTTCTCAATTCTCTCATGCACAAGAGAGAACCTTTCTCTCTTTTTTTTACACCTTTAAGAAGAACTTTTCTTCTCTAATTTTTCATGATGAAAATTAGATCTAATCTAATTTTTCATACTAAAAATCATATAAAATTTTAAGCTCTAGAAGAATCCAAAAGAGAGATCCAAGAGAAGAACCATTCTTCTCTCTTCTTCTCCCTTTTTTCTCCTTGATCTAGAACTCTAGGAAGCTTCAAACATCCAATCAGATTTTTTTGATATTTTTTATCTAAATTTTTATATTAAAAATTAGATCTAATCTAATTTTTATTCTAGAAAAAAATAGAAAAAAAATCTGGAAGAAGAACTTCTTCTCTAAGGCTGCGTACAAGAAAGAAGATCCTTCTTCTTCCTTCTCTTTCTCTCCGAATAGGGTTTATGAATCTTGATCAAACTCTAACTAATTCTTAGATCCAATCTTAATTAACTTAAAAATTAGTTATAACAAATTAACTAATTAGGTTCTAACCCAATTATGAAACTAATTAGGCCCCAATCCAATTAGAGAATTAGTTAGATTAAAATCTATTGATTCAGAGATTGATTCTTCTCATCTTAATGGATATCAGGAAAGTATTTGATAATAGGGCTTGATCCAATCAAGCCTATTATCTAATAAGGTTTGATCCAATCAAAGAATATATAAAACTAAATTGAATCTTATTCAACTCAAAATTTGATTTGCATCCCTAAGATCAATTAGAACAAGTCCTGTTATCTAATAGGGCTGCATCCAATCTGTTGGGTATAAAATACCCACAGCCGAAGTCCTCAGCAGAATCGGCTACAAGCAGACTTCGTCCGGACACCTACGGGAGCCGGACTCCGCCAACAACGTCAACCGCAAGCAGACTTCGTCCGGACTCCTACGGGAGCCGGACTCCGCCAACAACTACAACTGCAAGTGGACTCCGCCCGGACTCCTACGGGAGCCGGGCTCCGTCCTCAACATCAGCTGCCGGTAAGCCTTGTCCGGACTCCTACGGGAGTCGGACCTCTCCTTTGACTTTAATTGCAGGGAGACTCCGCCCGGACTCCTACGGGAGCCGGGCTTCATCCTCAACTCCAACAGCTACAAGCAGACTTCGTCCGGACTCCTACGAGAGCCGGACTCCGCCAACAACTTCAACCGCAAGTGGACTCCGCCCGGACTCCTATGGGAGCCGGGCTCCGTCCTCAACATCAGCTGCCGGTAAGCCTTGTCCGGACTCCTACGGGAGCCGGACCTCTCCTTCGACTTTAATTACAGGGAGACTCCGCCCGGACTCCTACGGGAGCCGGACTTCATCCTCAACTCCAACAGCTACAAGCAGACTTCGTCCGGACTCCTACGGGAGCCGGACTCTGCCAACAACGTCAACCGCAAGCAGACTTCGTCCGGACTCCTACGGGAGCCAGACTCCGCCAACAACTTCAACCGCAAGTGGACTCCGCCCGGACTCCTACGGGAGCCGGGCTCCGTCCTCAACATCAGCTGCCGGTAAGCCTTGTCCGGACTCCTACGGGAGCCGGACCTCTCCTTTGACTTTAATTGCAGGGAGACTCCGCCCGGACTCCTACGGGAGCCGGGCTTCATCCTCAACTCCAACAGCTACGAGCAGACTTCGTCCGGACTCCTACGGGAGCCGGACTCCGACCGCTGTCGAACTTCAGCCGACAGATCTGCACTCCCAGGCCACAATCACGGCCACGATTCTGCTCCACTTCCTGCGGCGGATTTTGCGCAGCTCTATCACTCCCTGACTGGCCACAGTAACGATTGCAACACTGCTCCACTCCCTACGATGGATCCCACGCGGCTCCATTACTACCTGACAGGCCACGATCCTGCTCCACCTCCTGCAACGGATACCACACGATTCTCCCATCCGCTGGCAAGATGCGACAACAAACGCCGCCCCACTTCCCGCGGCAGATTCCACGTGGCACGCCCCAGTGATGGCCACGGGTCTACTCCACTACTCCTCGCAGCAAATTCCGCCTGACCCTGGGCAGTCCACTACCAGACGGTTACGAACGTCGCTATCAGTCTGTGGCACCCTCCGCCTATAAAAAGGGGAACCCCAGATACGTTACTCTCTAAGCTCTCATTTTTTTTATCTCAAAATTCTGCTAAATTCTCTGTTCGAACACTCCATTCTTGTTGAGGCGGAGAACTGACTTGAGCGTCGGAGGGTCTTGTCGGAGCAACCCCACCTCCGATTTAGACTTTCCTTGCAGGTCCTGACGGCGACCGCGACTTCCCCGACTCCAGCTTCTCCGACGCAAGCAGATTTTTACACCAACAGGATTGGCGCTAGAGGAAGGGGCTGTGTCTTCGCAGTACCCTTGTTCTTAAAAGAGCGTTCAACGGAGCCGCCCCGATCGTCTCCTCCGACACCCACTCCTTGTGTCACCCCGCGGGATCCATACTCGATGCCTCCACGCAAGGCGTCCACGCGACGGTCCATGGCCTCCGTGGCCAGATCTCAGGCTCTGGCCTCCCCTCCTGTTTCTCAACCTATTCCTTCTCCTCCTCCGGCAGCGGCGGTCGGTGCGGAGCAGTTTGACTTGCTGGCACAGCAGGTCAGAGGCCTCATCGAAGCTGTGCAAGCAATGCAGCAGCAGCAGTCGCAGGCGTCGGTGCACCCGGAAAGGGCATCTCCGGAATGCCAGAACCCGGCGGCGGGGCGGGCCACCTTGGCCAGCCGCCCCGTCCTTCCTGGGAAAACAAACCCGAGGGTAGAGAGCCCTCAATCGGACCACGACTCCACCCCTGGAAGATCCCTGCCCCCGTTCTGCCAGAGGACCCTCAAGACTCGAAGTCGAGAGGATTTCTTGGATCGGAGGCTCCAGGAGATGAACCGACGGATTGAAGAACTCCGCCATGCGCCCCCCGCTTATGGTGAGGATATTTGTACTGACCCTCCCTTCTCCCAAATGATCATGCAGGAACCGATCCCGCCAAACTTCAAGCTTCCCCAGTTCGAAAGCTATGACGGGACTTCGGACCCGGTTGATCATCTGGAGGCCTTCCGGACGATGATGCTGCTTCACGGTGCTCCTGATGCCATCTTATGCCGGGCTTTTCCGTCTACTTTGAAGGGAGCAGCGAGGAATTGGTACTCGAATTTGAAATCGGGTACCATCTTTTCCTTCGATCAAATGAGCCACCAATTTGTGGCCCATTTTGTCAGCAGCCGGTGCCCCCGAAAGGGTTTGGAGTCCCTCATTAACATCAAGCAGAGGGAAGGGGAGTCCATACGGGCCTACATCAACCGCTTCAACATCGCGGCGTTGGAGGTCCGAAACTTGGACCAATTAGTTGCCATGGCCGCCCTGAAAGGCGGCCTTCAGAAGAATGATCTTTTGTTCTCCCTGGAGAAGAAGTATCCCAGAGATTTTGCTGATTTGCTGACTCGGGCTGAGGGATACGCCCGAGCGGAAGAAGCCTTCAAAATGAAGGATGAAGAGACGGCGAGGGAGCGGCAAGCGGGAGATTCGAGTAAGTCCGCAGTTGAGAAAAGGCTAAAGGAAGCCCGACTGCGTTCTCGATCCCCTCCTGGGCATAAGCGCGCTCATACTCCACCTCGGGCACGCAGGCAGAGAAGCCCGAACCGTGGGGTTCCCCACCAGGGAGATTCAGCAACTACGCCCCCCTCAACGCCTCGAAGGCCCAGGTATTGATGGAGGTCAGGGAACAGCTCCCTAGGCCGGAGAGGATGCGCACACACCCCGGGAAGCGCAACCCCAACAAATTTTGCCTCTACCACCACGACCACGGACACGACACAGAGGAATGCATCCAGCTCCAGGACGAGATCGAGGAGCTCATTCGGCGAGGCCGACTCGACAGGTTCATCCGTCGCAGGCCTGAGGGTAGAGGAGACCGGCCAAGGGCCCTTCCGCAGCCTGAACCGCCAAGAAGGGAGGAGCAACCCGGGGACCGGCCTCCCATCGGGACCATCGACTCCATCACCGGAGGGCCTCAAGGAAGAGCGGGCCACCTGCAACCGTGGAACTCAGAAAATCTGTAAATGTATCACTTACCATTTCACCTTGAATTTAAATTTCTTTCTACTTGATGCGCTCTTCCCATCTGGTGTGGATTTATTGCGACTGGATACGACCCCTCCGAATGCCTAAAACAGAGTTATGTCAGGAACAGGAGGAGAACCTCGTCCTGACATAAACAAAGTCAAAGGCCCGGTTCTTTTAGACCGGATGGGGGGAGAGGCCTTACAACGCCCTAATGTGCCCCCACAGCCATGTCAGGAACAGGAGGAGAACCTCGTCCTGACATGAGCAAAGTCAAAGGCCCGATTCTTGTAGACCGGATGGGGGGAGAGGCCTTACAACGCCCTAATGTGCCCCCACAGTCATGTCAGGAACAGGAGGAGAACCTCATCCTGACATGAGCAAAGTCAAAGGCCCGGTTCTTGTAGACCGGATGGGGGGAGAGGCCTTACAACGCCCTAATGTGCCCCCACAGCCATGTCAGGAACAGGAGGAGAATCTCGTCCTGACATGAGCAAAGTCAAAGGCCCGATTCTTGTAGACCAGATGGGGGGAGAGGCCTTACAACGCCCTAATGTGCCCCCACAGCCATGTCAGAAACAGGAGGAGAACCTCGTCCTGACATGAGCAAAGTCAAAGGCCCGGTTCTTTTAGACCGGATGGGGGGAGAGGCCTTACAGCGCCCTAACGCGCCCCCACAGCCAAGCCGGGAACGGGAGGAGAACCTCGCCCTGGCTCAAGTAAAGGGGAAAGCCCGGACTCCTACGGGAGCCGGGTTCCATCCATGACGCCAAGGAAGACTTCACCCAGACTCCTACGGAAGCCGGGTTCCATCCACGACGCCAAGGAAGACTTCACCCGGACTCCTACGGGAGCCGGGCTCCATCCATGACTTCCGCAGCAAGGGTTAAGGGTGGCGAGACCCGGCCGCCTAACAAGATCGGATGAAAGGAAAAAGCCCCCCCCCAACGATGTCTACATCAGACAAGTCAAACGGCAAGAAAAGTTCGAGGGACGGCAATTTAGTGTAACGTGTGGATGAGGTAACACAAAAAGCCTTTTTCATTCCATTTCCGATATACATGCTACAAAGCCCGGAAGGCCAGGGAAAGAAAGGCAGAACGACAAAAAAGGAAGTGAATACATGAAAAGACAAAAAGGCGAAAAGAGCTCTAAGGAGGCCCTGCTCCCTCCGACCTAGAATTATCTACTCCGTCCCTCAACCAGGACTGCCTCAGATTCTCAATTTCTTCTTCTAGTTCTCCCCTTTTCTGCAGTGCGTCCTGGAGCGCCCGACAAAGTTGCTGGCTCTCAGCCTCCGCCTCTCGATGCCTCTTCCTCAAGACTTCAGACTCCGCCTCTGCGTCCGCGACGGCCCGCCGCTCGAGTGCCTGTTGGATCTTCACTTGTTGCAGCTCGACTGTCTTTTCCCCGAGGGAGACAGAAATCCCCTCAACGGTGCCTCTTAGGGCTTGGAGCTCTTCAGAATCTTGGGCGGAAGTAAGCTGTGCCCTGCTAGCCAGCTGCCTCTGGAGACGGACGACTTCGTCGGCTGCCGTCCTGAATCTCCCTTTATATTCTTCCACTTGCCTGCGCCAGCTAGCCTGTTGCACGTCGTGACTCACCTCGGCATCCTGAAGCTGCTGCTGAAGGTCAGAAATCTTCTGCGACCACCTCTGGTCATCGTCGACCCGGGCCAAGAGCCGGGATGAATTTCCTTCCAGCTGGCCGATCTTCCCCTTCGCAGCTGACAGTTCCACCTTGAGGGCGCTAATCCTGGCGGCCTGGGCCCAAATCCGGTCGCTGGAGCTCTTCTTGCATTCCTCGAGCTCCTTTGTGAAGTTCGCCTTCCTCCGGCTATACTCCATGATCCCCTTCACATGTAGACTCCGAAAGTGGGTGGCCTCAGCGGCGGCTTCAGAGTGACCTTCTCTCGATTTGCGGAGCTCGGCTTCCATCTTTTTTAACTTCTTTGTCAGGTGAAGGACCTCCTTTTTCAACCGCTGGATCGTCGATTTCAGCGGGACCCCCAGGGGCAGAGGGAGTGCTTCTGCAGGACACTGCCATTGGAAGGCAAAAGCGTCAAAGCACGACTCATTGCAGGAAGAAGAGCAGGGAAAAAGAGGGGGGAAGGAGAAGCCGTTCGCAACAAGAAATTCAACTTTATTGAATGATTTTTGAAGACAAACGGAAAAGAAAAATTGCGATGAAATAAAGGTACAAGATCGAGGTCTCAGACCTCAGGGGCAGGGGGTGGTGAACTCGGCGTCCCCGATGCGGGGGCTGCGACAGCGGCAGCGGCTGACGAGGGACCGACCTCGTCTTCAGACTCCTCGCCTAGGAAGCTGAGGTCGAGCTCTGAGAATTTTCTGGCCACCTTCTCTTGGCAGAGCTCGAATCCCTTGATGAACGCTTCCTGGCCGAATTGGACATTCAGGTCCCTCATCTCCGCAGAGGCCTTGAATTCCTCCACCGCAAGGGCTCTGACCTCCGAGACCAAGACCGGAGTTTGCTCGACCAAGCTGGCGACCTCGGCCTCCACCTTCCTCGCCGATTCCTCCAAGATCTGCCTCTCCTCCTCCCGAGCTTGCTTCTCTCTTTCCAGGGCCTCCTGGAGGGCGGCCACTTCGGCCGTCTTTGCTTGGAGGCGAGCAACCTCCGCCTGACAGCGTTCCTCCACCTGGAGGATATCCCTCCTCGTGCGACTCGTCGCCTCGATATAGGCGAGGAGTTGGTGCCCAATCTGCAAGGGCGGTTAGGGAATCAGAACGAAGGCCGAATAGTCATGTAAATGATGAGTCGCTTACCTCAAGGAAAGACCCCAAAGAGTCCCAGGCCCGCTGCTCAGGATCGGCACGATCGATCCTCTCCACGACGTCGGGCAGGATGCAGCCGTCGATCAACCGCCTGATCAAGTCCCTATCGTTGAAGGGATTCTCCGACCCCTCTTCGGAGCAGAGGGACTCACCTGCAGCAGTTCGGTGGCTACTCGCCCTGCGGGCCACCGATTTCCTTCTCTTTCCCGCGGCGGGCGCCTCCGTGGAGCGAACCCCCGGAGCGGGGGCCCCAGTT
Source organism: Elaeis guineensis (assembly GCF_000442705.2). Taxonomy (NCBI): domain Eukaryota; kingdom Viridiplantae; phylum Streptophyta; class Magnoliopsida; order Arecales; family Arecaceae; genus Elaeis; species Elaeis guineensis. The sequence continues at coordinate 20,595,459 of NC_025997.2, forward strand.
GGCGGGCTCCTCGAGGAGGCCCGGGGAGCCGTTGGCTCGGCATCCGAGGGAATGTCGATGGCCGGGGCCACCTGGACGGGCGCAACTAAGCTCGTCTCCTCCGCCCTGGCCCTCTTCGCCGATCCGGAGGTCGCAGCGCCCTTTCTCTTGTGAGCCCTCATGCCTCTGGCGAGCATCCGCGCTGCTTCGGCGTCCATTCCTAAAAAAAAAAAAAAAAAAGAAGAAAAAAAAAAGAAGAAAGAAAAGAGAAGAGAGAGAAGAAAAGAAGAAAGAGAGAGAGAAGAAAGAAGAGGTAAAGAGAAGAAGAGAAGAAAGGCATGAAAAGAGAAGGTAAGGTAAAAGATGAATACTCGCTGGATCCTGGGGACTCAGGCCGATGTTGAAAAGAAACTGCTCCCTCAGAAGATTAGGAAGGGAAGGAGCGGAATAAGCGAGAAGTTTTCGGGCAGCCTGGAGGTCGTCCTCCCCCAGGCTGGGGGCCTGGCGGATAGAATCCCTCAGAGAGCCCCAAGGGGGCAGGCCCAGTCTCAAGGTCGGGCAGTGGACGAAGAGAAATTTCTCCTTCCAATTGTGGATCGAAGAAGGGGCGCCTTTCAACAACCCCTTCTTACTGAACTGGGAGGAAAAGTACCACCAGTCCTTCGTCGAAGGATGGCGATTGAAGGTATAGAAGTGCCTAAACAAGGAGAGGGACGGTTGGACCTCGACTACGTGGCAGAGGGAGAGAAATCCTATCAAGAACCTAAAAGAATTCGGGGCCACGGAAGTCAAGGAGATGTCTAAGAAGCGGAAGAGGGCAACAACAAAAGAAGGAAGCGGAAGCCGGAGTCCGGCACGGAACGCTTCCAGGTACAGACAAAAGCGACCGAGTGGGGGAGTGCTGGCCCGGTCAGAAGGGCCAGGCAGCTCCAGGTCGTACTTCAGAGGAACTCCATACTGAATCCTTATCAGAAGGAGTTCCTCTGAGGTCAGGGAACATGGAATGGCACCCGGCGTGAAAACCGGGCAGAGTCCAGCCCCAGACGCAGGTTCGTCTACAGAGACGGGAACCTGGGGGTTTGAGGCAGAAGAGCTCCCGGAACTGCAGGGAGCAGAAGAACCAGAAGACATTTCGAGTAGTTTTGAAGGGGGGCTCTAAGGGTCCCTAAGAAGACGGACAGAAGAGGGGACGAGAGGCAACAGGATGCTAACTCAGAGGGATGCAAAAAACAATGACAGAAAAGAAGTCCCTAGGTGGTGAGAAGAAGTTGGCAGTGCTGGAACTAACCTATATCACTCTGAGGGACCTGAGGGACGAAAACAGGAGACGCCTATGGCTCGAGAAGACGCCCACTGAAACAGGGCTCTCGAAGAGAAGGCAGACGCTGGTAAGAACTCGGAAACGGAGTAGGATGCCTAAAGGTGGAAGGACGGGTTTAAATAGGCTCTGGGATCCGACGTCATAATGATCGTGAATCCCCCAAGCCGGTCCGCATCCAACACGTGTCCCACTCCCCCCAGCAGGCGGCTAAAAGCGACTGACGGTTGGCAGGACTATAATTGCACCGTACCTGGGCCAGTGTACCTGCAGGAATTTCGAAGAGTCCCTTCGTATCGCCCCAATTTGAAAAGACTCCAACACGCGCATATTTAATGCCAAAATATCTGGGGGCGACAGTGCGTAGGATTCGAAGGGACGGCTTCGGCTGTGCCCATCTCTTTCTCTGTACTTCCTTCGTTCGAAATTCAAACTCGAAAGTAGGGGGACTGATGTTGGGTATAAAATACCCACAGCCGAAGTCCTCAGCAGAATCGGCTACAAGCAGACTTCGTCCGGACTCCTACGGGAGCCGGACTCCGCCAACAACGTCAACCGCAAGCAGACTTCGTTCGGACTCCTACGGGAGCCGGACTCCGCCAACAACTACAACCGCAAGTGGACTCCGCCCGGACTCCTACGGGAGCCGGGCTCCGTCCTCAACATCAGCTGTCGGTAAGCCTTGTTCGGACTCCTACGGGAGCCGGACCTCTCCTTTGACTTTAATTGCAGGGAGACTCTGCCCGGACTCCTACGGGAGCCGGGCTTCGTCCTCAACTCCAACAGCTACAAGCAGACTTCGTCCGGACTCCTACGGGAGCCGGACTCCACCAACAACTTCAACTGCAAGTGGACTCCGCTCGGACTCCTACGGGAGCTGGGCTCCATCCTCAACATCAGCTGCCGGTAAGCCTTGTCCGGACTCCTACGGGAGCCGGACCTCTCCTTCGACTTTAATTGCAGGGAGACTCCGTCCGAACTCCTACGGGAGCCGGGCTTCATCCTCAACTCCAACAGCTACAAGCAGACTTCGTCCGGACTCCTATGGGAGCCGGACTCCGCCAACAACGTCAACCGCAAGCAGACTTCGTCCGGACTCCTACGGGAGCCGGACTCCGCCAACAACTTCAACCGCAAGTGGACTCTGCCCGGACTCCTACGGGAGCTGGGCTCCGTCCTCAACATCAGCTGCCGGTAAGCCTTGTCCGGACTCCTACGGGAGCCGGACCTCTCCTTTGACTTTAATTGCAGGGAGACTCCGCCCGGACTCCTACCAAAGCCGGGCTTCGTCCTCAACTCCAACAGCTACGAGCAGACTTCGTTCGGACTCCTACGGGAGCCGGACTCCGCCAACAATGTCAACCGCAAGCAGACTTCGTCCGGACTCCTACGGGAGCCAGACTCCGACCGCTGCCGAACTTCAGCCGACAGATCTGCACTCCCAGGCCACAATCACGGCCATGATTCTGCTCCATTTCCTGCGGCGGATTTCGCACAGCTCCATCACTCCCTGACAGGCCGCAGTAACGATCGCAACACTGCTCCACTCCCTACGACGGATCCCATGTGGCTCCATTACTACCTGACAGGCCACGATAAACGACCACGATCCTGCTCCACCTCCTGCAATGGATACCACACGATTCTCCCATCCGCTAGCAAGATGCGACAACAAACGCCGCCCCACTTCCCGCAGCAGATTCCACGTGGCACGCCCCAGTGATGGCCACGGGTCTACTCCACTACTCCTCGCAGTAAATTCTGCCTGACCCTGGGCAGTCCACTACCAGACGGTTACGAACGTCGCTATCAGTCTGTGGCACCCTCTGCCTATAAAAAGGAGAACCCCAGATACGTTACTCTCTAAACTCTCATTTTTTTTATCTCAAAATTTTGCTAAATTCTCCGTTCGAATACTCCATTCTTATTGAGGCAGAGAACTGACTTGAGCGTCGGAGGGTCTTGCCAGAGCAACCTCACCTCCGGTTTAGACTTCCCTTGCAGGTCCCGGCGGCGACCGTGACTTCCCCGACTCCAGCTTCTCCGGCGCAAGCAGATTTTTGCACCAACACAATCAATCCAAAGCAAATCTCTAATTCAATTAGATTTGATCTAATCTCCATTGCTCAATCAAATTGAGTCAATAATAATCATATTGTTAATTAATTATTTCTTTAATTTATCAAGCATTAGTAAATAATTTATTATAATCTTTGCAAAAGATTAATCATCAATCACATTGATAATTAAATTCTTTCAACGATTCATAATCGTTGATCAGCCATTTGATTAAATGGTACTTCTATGTATGTGATCCTATAAGTTCAAACTTAAATCGATAGACAAGAATAATTTCTATACTAATCGATGTTACTATTTAGCAATATTTTTCGATGTCTGGATAGGCCGAATATATGCCCAGCAATACTCTAAAACTCATGTAGATATAGTTACCATATAATTCATCCCTTTGACACTCGATGCTCAAGGATGACTTTGGGTTAAACTGTCAACCCAGGATGAGTGATCCATATAATGTCTCAACCTCAAAAATTCTGTGACTCCTCACTATGACTACTTTTGATCAAAATTTTACTTAATTGAAACACAATGATGCATCATCTCTAATTTTACATGAACTAATCAATCCCATCTTGACTCGCGCTCAGACTTCATAAGTACTTGACTGTATCCAAAAATTTTTCATTATTGAATTAAAAATTTGAATAATCTGACACTAAAGCACAGTGAATTGCTTGCAAGTCACCGAGGTAGTCTCAGATCAGAGGGACATATATATCCATATCCCATCAGAGCAACCCTTGACAGCAGAGTACTCCGAAAGTGATCACGCTCAGTAAAATATGCTTCTACATATCATCCGTATGTCATATCCGTGTCTCCACATGCCTTAGTTAAGAGGACAACTAACTAATATGGCATACAACAACCTACGCTCGATACAATTATCATACTTGTAATAATTGTATCATTTGGTTATGAGCAAAATTTAAGAACCATACGATAAATTCTTCTTTATTATTTTGAAAGTAGCTCTAAGGACTTCATCATAACATATGAGTTTTATTTAGAAAGATGTATTCCTTATGATGAATTTTACTAGATAATATTTATCATTTTATCATTTATATACACATATGGAGCACAATCATCTACAACCTAGATGATTAGCTTTAGGATATAATTCCCAACACAACCAACCTATTTGGCACACAATGATCTACACTCGATAAACATCATCATCCTTTAATGATGTATCATTTGATCGCAAATATATTTAAAAATAATTTGATAAATCCTCCTTTATCGATTATCTTATAGTTTTAAAGATTTCATCACAACATTAGAGTTCAATTAAGAAAAATATAACATTATGATGAAAATATCAAATAACTTTTATTAATTCATAGTTCATATATAAATTATAAAGAGCATAATTATCCAAATAATTGACTTTAGGATATATTTTCTAACATCAAGCTAGACGGAACATGGAGGTCTACGTAGATAGTATGCTTGTCAAAAGCAAGACTTCCAAAACTCATATCGAAGATCTTGAGGAGACCTTTGCTATGCTGAGAAAATATCAAATGAAGTTGAATCCAACTAAGTGTGCCTTTGGAGTCATATCAGGCAAGTTTTTGAGTTTCATGATATCCAGTTGAGGAATAGAGGCCAATCTTAAAAAAATCTAGGCCATACGAGAGATGAGTTCTCCCAAAAATATCAAAAAAGTTTAATGCCTCACTGTTAAAGTGGCAGCACTAAACCAGTTTGTCTCGAGATCGATCAAGTGCTCTCTCTCATTCTTTCAGACCTTGAGATAATCGAAGAATTTTCAATGAATCAAAAAATGCTAGCATGCCTTTGAGGAATTGAAGAAATATCTTAGTTTCTCACCACTCCTTAGTAAATCAAAGTCTGATGAAAAACTTTATCTGTACTTGGCGGTCTCACTAGTAGCCTCAAGTGCAGTATTGGTCCATGAACAAGATAAAGTCCAGAGGCTGATTTATTACATCAGTCGAGTTTTACATAATGCAGAGATCTGATATACCAAGTTAGAAAAACTAGTCTTCACTCTTATCATCGCTGCTTGGAGTCTTCGGCCTTACTTTCAGGTACATCCTATTATGGTGCTGATCGATCAACCACTTAAGATAGTGCTACATCAGCCTGATACTTCTAGATGACTGACGAAATGGGCGATCAAGCTTGCTGAGTTTGAAGTAAAATTTCAACTCTGACCTTCCATCAGAGCCCAAATTTTGGTAGACTTCATTATTGAATGTACCATCCTGGAAGATCAAGAAACCCCAGAACTGGCTCATGAAGAAGACACATTGGAGGAGCCCAGTCCATCAGGAGAATCAAATGACTCTTGGGTAGTACACATGAATGGTTCATCAAACCCCATAAGATTGAGAGCAGATCTGATATTTTTCAGACCTGAAGGGGCTGTTGTAGAGTATGCCTTGAGATTTGATTTCTCTGCCACTAATAACGAAGCTGAATATAAAGCTCTTATTGTTGGACTTAAAATTGCAAAGGAACTTAGGGCAAAGAAGTTGAGGATCTGCACTGACTCGCAGCTAATGGCTAGACAGGTAGAGAGAGACTTCGAAGCCCAAGAAGAGAATATGAAAAAATATTTACAAAAGGTGAAGGATCTAGCTTCAGGATTTGATGGCTTCGATGTTCAACAAGTCTCCCAATCTAAAAATTCAAGGGCTGATCTACTATCTAAATTGGTGACATCAGCCCCCAAGGATCTATCCCAAAAGACATTCTTTGAAGTTCTGAAAAAACCCAGTATTGAAGAACCAATCCCAATCATACAGATCAATGATGAACCATGTTGGATAGATCCTTCCATCCACTTTCTGCAGGATGGAGTGCTACCTGTAGGCTCTAAGGAGGCCTGGAAGATCAGATATCGAGCTTTCAACTATATTTTTTAATAAGACAAGCTTTACAAATGATCTTTCTCCCTGTCACTTCTCCAATATCTTTATCTTTTAAAAACTGAGTACACCTTTCGAGAGGTACATGCAATATGTGGGAGTCATCTGGGCAGTAGATCATTAGCCTATAAGATTCTTTGATACGGATACTATTGACCCACAGTGTAGGATGATACAGCTGACTTCATTGGGCAATGCAACCGATGTTAGCAGAACTTGAATATCCAGCATCAACCATCTATCCAACTAGCTCTGATAGTCGCTCCTTGGCTATTTGCATAGGCCCTTTCCCACCAGCATTGGGCCAAAGAAAGTTTTTGTTGGTAGCCATCAACTACTTTACCAAGTAGGTAGATGCTGAGCCCCTTGCCAAAATTACTGAAGCCAAAATGACCGACTTCATCTAAAAGACCATAATTTGCAAATTTAGCCTCTCATGAGTGTTGATCACTGACAACGGATGCTAGTTTTTAGACTCTAAATTCATCAAGTTCTGTCAAAGTTATAGCATTGCTTAGTACTTCACTTTAGTAAGGCACCCATAGGCTAATGGCAAAGCTGAGGCAACCAACCAAACCCTTCTGTAGGAGTTGAGAATCCAAATCGATAGGGCTAAAGGTGAAGGAACCAGATCTAGGGTTTCAGGATTAGATCTTGAAATTTTTTCAAGATCAGACAGCGAAAGACTAAAATAAATCAAAATTTATCTTATAAAATTAGAGAATCCCTAGATCTAAGATCATATTACATGATTATTACATGATATTAAATAAAAAATTAAAATATAAAGAGCAAGAACTGTTAGATGTGTGCCCTAGATGCCAGATTGGCTGATACATTTCTGCACAAATCTAAGGATAAATTTATAATTTTGACTATAAATAAATAAAAGGGTTATTCTACTATCACATTGTGTACATTATGTCTGTGATACATCCTTTGAGTTAGTAAAAATGTTAATTTATATTTTTAAGAGTTAAAAATTTAAGACATGAATTTACATAACTAACTCATAAACAACTCCTGTCCATAGGATCATCACGAGGATGGTGATCGATCTGGAAGGTTGGTGTACGATCGCTTCCTTAAGATAAATGTATCTTGAGTCTACGGTGTGGAGACACCAGAGTGAGAGTATAGGTATTCATTGAGAATGAGAGTACTGAGCGTGACCACCTCGAGCAATCATAAGAAAATCTACCTTCTCGTCGATGACTAGCTCGATACTGCAGCTATGTGTCTAGTTCTTTGAACTGAGGTACATCGACAGTTCACCTTGAGTGTGTTATAGTTTGACTACACCATAACTCGATCTCCTAGCCATTCAAAACTTTGAGGTGTATGTTGGTCATAGCATATTCATTGTAGGAACCAGATTGCACCAAGATGGGATCTATCAACCTCGGTAGATGAGAGAAGTAGTCCTATGATGATCGAAAGATCGAGTCCTTAAGCCCATGGCTATGGTAGAGTGAAATAATAGAAAAGAGTTTTCCATTAAGGTTTCACATCAGACATGGATCGATCGATTGATTCATATGACTGATGTTGGGTTTAACGAATTCACCTCAACCCTAATTCAGTCGAGACTCATGATAGAAGAACTCAATCACACAGGTAGCTGTACCAAGAGGTTCGTCTTCATTTTTGATGGGTTGCCACCATATACTACTAGGTGTCATTGGTGGATTTTGGGAGCAATTAGAATGATCTTGATGATCGATCATTCTAATTGTCTGAATCAGAAGAGTTCTGATCCATCGAAAGGAGTTTCGATGATGTCAATACTGAGATCATGACATATCTCATTACCATATGAAAATGAACCTAACTGGGTCATACAAACAAGAGTTAGGATCTAGATGTCATCAATTGAGCTATCCCAGTTTGATTGATTTGGATTAGATTCAATTAGGTTCAAAAAAATCATGCTAGCACACAATTGAGCCTAACTTTCTCCTCGTGTAATCTTTTCTATCTCAACTGAGCCAAATATGATTTGACTCACCCAGAGAACCTAGAGAAGGTTTCTCTCAGTCTGACTGGAGCTAGTCCAGCTCAAAAAGATCTTGTCTTAATTCATGAGATAAATTTAAGACAACACCTGACAATTCCTGTCACCTACTATTTTCATTTTAGGACATTGGTCAAACATTGACCCATGGACCTTGGACTGAAGGCTACTTGGCAAGAGGTTATTGGAGAGTTTTTGTGAAGTGTCCACCTGCTAATTTTACCCTCAAAGTGGGTGCCATAATTAGATATGGCGTGCACCCCAAGTGGATAAGGATAGAGTCCCATGAGATGAGGACTCTATGCCTTGATCGACTCAAACTGTTGGGAGCCAATCTCATTGTGTTTATCCAGTGTTGGCCCAACAGTAGGAGGATTTGGTGGGGTTCTTATCTGATATGATCAAATGATATCACTCCATCAATCAAAATTTTTTTAGAATTAATTGAAATTTTTTGATTGGTCGAATGATGTGGCACTGCATGGCACAGCAGGGTCTATTTAAACCCTGTTTGCGCCTAGGGTTTAGAGACTCTGTGCAATAACTAGTAAAAGCCTAAATTCTCTCCACTTCTCCATGCCCCCTCTGCTCCTTTCTCTCCCCTCTTCATGTCCAAGAGGTTGGGCATCCATCTGGTGCTTGTCCAAGGTGTGGTGGCTTCCTGATTAGAAGGCTGCAGAGATTTATCGAGAAGCTACTGCTCCAGCTTCAGAAGATCTTTTGAAGATCTTCCAGATCAGATCCAGATCTAATTTTTGAAGCAAAAATTTATGAGGAGAAGATGATCCAAATTTTACTTGAGTGGATATCGGTAGAGGCCAGACGACTGTGTGGCTATTTTAGAACCTCGGGCATTGCTGCGATCATCTACAGGGTAATCTAATTACCCTAGAGGTATTTCTCTATTCCTCATATTTTCAGATTTAATTTTAGATTTAATATCAGATAATAAAAATTAGATCTAATAGATCTTAGATTTAAAATATCATAGGATAATTTTTTTTAAATATTTTGCTCCAGATCTCATTAGATTTGGAAGATCCTACAAGAAAAAAGCTGGTTTTCCCTTCAAGAACTACATGTTGATCATATCAACATGTTTCTATACTACATCTAATGTATGTAAAATATAATAGACCAGATCTATTACCTTGCAAGTTAGATGTTCTAACTTTGCTGATCTGGGCTTGAGGATGATGTTGCGAGCTGCACATGCATCCGGCCTCTAGGAGTCATCCACACGAGCCCACGAATCATGATCAAAAGTCTTGGTCCAAGAAATCAGCACAGTATGCTAGTACTGTGCTGATCCTTCTTCGATGGTCAATCAGATGCCTTCTTCTTTTTGATTTGGACTCTTCAAAAGATGAGAAGTAGGAGAAGGAGTTTTAGATGTGAGACACTCTCAGAAAACTCACAGATGGAGGAAGAAAAGAGGTGAACTCAGCAACCCTAGAAGAAGACCCTCTTCTTCTTCTCTTTGCTCTAATCCAGACACTTAGTTTTGTGTCTATTATATCTCTACGCCCCAACACTCCTTCTCTTTGATTTTTTCATGCCCCAAAGGTCTCTCAATGCTCTATAATTCATAAAAATTTCAAAAAAAAAATCTGTTGCCCAGCTATGCAACCCAAGAGGGGGGGTGAATTGGGTTTTTTAAAAATTTTAGGCTCAACTGATTACTTATGAAAAATATTTGTTAAAAGCTTGATGAATGAGAAGGACTTAAATCAAGATTAAATTACCTAAAGCAAGAATGCAAGTATATAATAAAGAAATAATGCAAAACAATAAAGCACACCACAAACACAAGAATTTATAGTGGTTCGGTGCCAACCTTGCACCTACATCCACTCCTCAAGCACCTACTTGGGAATTTCAATCCACTATCCTTGTATTCAACCCGAATACAAACATCGAAAACTCCGACACTAGCTATCCAAGCTAGTCCACTTGTTTCTCGGGTACAAGTCAACCCAAAACATTCCGATTTCAGGTTCGGATTAACCTTCCTTTGTTTTGGAAATTCTCCAAAAACAAGAACAAATACTCACAAAGAGTAAAATAGCTTAGAGCACAAATTAATACAATAACAGCTCCTTAAATGAGCAAATATAACAATAAAAATACTTCACTCAAATGAAGTATCCCCTTTTGGATTTTCTCAAGGTGGATGAACGCTTGAATGAATGCTTGAGAAGAAGATGATCTTTGATTGAGGACTTCTTGAAGGCTTTGAAAGATCTCTTGATCAAAGTTGAACAATAGGCGTGAAAAATTCTTTCTTTGAATGCTCTTGAATCTCTTTCACAATCTCTCATGTATATTGTGGATCACTTGTCTCTCTCGTGTAGATTTTGGATCCTCTTTTCTTTTTCTCTCAAGTATCTCGTTGATCACCTCGTGTATTTTGGATCCTCTCAAATGTTTGATCTTGTGTATCTCGATCCTCTCTCTTCTTCTATTTCTTTTCACCTTTAGAAACTTTTTTATAGCATTTAGAAACAAGAGAAAACATATTAGGCAGATAAAAAGCCGTTAGAGCATTTTTAGGAAGCATAAAAGGCAATTAAAACGGGCAAAAAACTAGCCGTTGCGGACGATTTCCGTCGCAGGGGTCGACTCATGAGTCGACTCATGCTTCAGGGGTCGACTCATGAGTCGACCTCTGTTGCAAAGACAAGAGATCTGGTTTCTGGAATTTTTTGGCTCAAATCAGCAGAGGTCGACTCATGAGTCGACTCATGCCTTGTGAGTCGACTCATGAGTCGACTCACAGGTCGTGCCAAGCCAAAAATCCAGCGTGCCATGGGTGATTTTTGCGTGCCAATCAGCTCATAGTGTCATGAGTTGACTCATGAGTCGACTCATGCACTTTAAACCTTCATAACTTCAAAAATAGAAGTCCAAAAATAATGAAATTTTCACCAATAGATTTCAAATCATTTGTTCTACCAAATGGTACTATCAAATCAGGATTTTTGTGAAATTATGATTTTGCCCTTGAAGAGCATAAGGACTTTTTCAATTTAAAAATATTTGTATTCCTTCAATCTGCTTTGTAATCATCAAAATCAATCTAGGAGCAATAATCTTCCCCTTTTTGATGATGACAAAATATTTGAACAAAAGCATTTATGTGAAACACTAATTTCAAAAGAATGCATTAAAGGTGTATATGCTTAAAAAGAGTATGATTCTTTTGGCATGTAATATAAATGGTCATATACAAAAATAATTTGTCCATTTGCTTAAAGATTTGATGATATGCTCATTGGATTATGTGATTTTGGTGTTTGAGCGGAAAACTTATTTTTGTTATCAGATTAAGCTGTATTTTGAAAATTTCATTCTCATTTGATTTTAGTTTTAGCATCAGAGCAAAAAAAATAAAAAAAAATACTTATATGCTTTAATTGCTTTTTGATACAAAAATAATTATGTGTGCCAAAACATGTTTAAGAGTTGATTTGGAAATTGTATTAGATCATTTTGAGTTTAAGATGTATCAAAGCAAGAGAAAAATAAATTTTGCAATGTATCAGAGCAAGAAAAACAATTTTACAAAGTTATCAGAAAAATTTTACAATGTATCAGAGAAAATTTTACAATGTATCAGAGCAAATTTTATAATGTATCAGAGCAAAATTTTATAATGTATCAGAGCAAGTTTTATAATGTATCAGAGCAAATTTTATAATGTATCAGAGCAAAATTTTATAATGTATCAGAGCAAGTTAAAAAAAATTTTAAGATGTATCAGGGTAAGATAAATTTCTTAAGATGTATCAAGGTAAATAAAATTTCAAAAGATGTATCAGAGCAAGTTATAATTTTGAAGTATATCAGAGCATATTTAAATTTTTAATGCAAATCAGAGAACATATTAAGAAGTAATTTAAAAGTTACTTATTTGCATTGTACTTAGCATTGTATTTTTGATATTGTTCTTTAAATTTTCAATTCATTCATTAATTTCTCATAATTTGTGGTTTTGATTGCTTTTTCTTTAATTGCATAATTTATGGTTTTGCTTTTGATAGATGGCTTTTAATTTAATTTCTGTCTGATACCAAATTTTTCTTTAATTTTTGTTTAATAATTTCTCCCCCTTTTTGACATCATCAAACATGGTTAACTTCTCCTTTTAAAAAAATTCTTTAACTTCTCCCCCTTTCGAGTTAATCACAGATGATTGCTCCCCCTTAATACAGCAATTATTAACAGCAAACAACAACAAAGAGAAGACAATATTTCAACAAGGAGAATATATATAACCAAAATATGATCAACATCATTACAAAAGGTAGAAATATAAGTAAAAGATGATTCCATTAAAACCATAATTGTTTCAATTCATATTTCATATTATAAAAGTCAAACAGCTAATTATCAATACATGACCCCAAAATACAGATCCTAGAACAAGACACTAACACCTAGGGTCTAGTAATGATCAAGACAAGTCAATGATCGGAGTCATCAGATATGGTATGAGAAGCTGATGGATCAGAAGTGCGTCCTCTACCCCGTCTGCCTCTGGCACGAGCAGGAGAGCGAGATGAACTGAGAGGCTGAGTACGCTGAGATGCTAAGGACTGAACAGAAAGGGTGAGTCTGATGGAATCAAGTACGTTCAATGCTCTGGAAACAGATTGAAGTAGAGCAGTGAACTGAGTTGTAGCATGCTCACTCGATCCTCGGATCTCTTTCCTCAGTAACTCATATCCTCCCTCTAGTGCTCCTCTGAGCCTTCCAGCCTCTGCAGTGAGGTCTGTGACCTCAATAGTTGACTCCTGTGGCTTGGGATGGGCCAAAGCAAGGACTTGCCCCTGCAAGTCTAGAACTCTGCCAGTCAATCTCCAGACTGTGTTCTCAAGCTGCTGGATCCGGATGGACTGATCTGATATCATCTGAAACACAGTAGAGATGTGGGGAGTAATGGTCTGATCAGAAGAAGTGGCTCCCGATGCAAAAAAAGTACTACTCCACTGGCTAGACAGCAAGGCAGCCACACGCTGTGATATATGCTCTATTTGATCGTCAGCCAGTCTGAACTCTGATGGATGTGCTCTGGTCTCTGGCTGATACACTGGTGTGGGCATCCTAGTAAACTCTGAAGGGCCAGCCTCTGTATCAGGAATGAACTGGGTATCTGGTGATGCTGCCATGAAGTCATGTATAGGAGAAGATGGACCTTCTTCTTCTACTCTGCCTTCAGTTCTTTCTTCAGCTCTTTCCCCAGCTCTCTCCTCAGTTCTTTCTTCAGAGCCCTTGATCCAACCACCATCAGTCTTTGTAAAACCCATTCGATGCAAGCTGTGTTGGTTGAAAGTGTCCACATGAGATAGCTTGGTAGGTGCCTCCCCCTCACAGCTAACTCCAAACCTCCTAAATACTCTAGTAAGGGCCATACCATAAGGCAAGTGTGCCTTGGATCTGTTCAAAGTTTTTCTCATGGCCTCTATCATAAGTGCAGGGAGGTTCAGGGGGGTCTGAGTGATGACATGAAACATGATACAGATATCTCTGCCAGAAAGTAAATCATGTCTACCACTTCTAGGAAAGAAAAGCTTTGTTACCATCTGATGCAGGATCCTCATCTCAATGGACAAAATCTTTGCTTCTAACTTATTTAAGCTTCCTGAATAAGTTTCTCCTAGAATAATTTTGATCCCCTCTTCTTTTACTGGGAGTTCCATATATGAGTAACCTTCACTAGACAAATGTAATATTTCTCCCAATATCCTAGAATCCAAGCAGATATCAATTCCCTTGACTGTTGAAGTCACTGACCCATTTTCATAATGTAGGTTCTGGTAGAATTCTCTAACTAGGTCAACATAGGTGACTTCCTTAAGGGAGCAATAGAAACCCCATCCTTGATTTTTAATCTTGGTAGCACAAGTAAAGCCCTCATCTTCAAAGAACCGAAAATCTATATTTTTCCCGGTTTCTACTTTTCTATCAGAAAGAGGGTTCTTACTGGGGCTTATGGAGAATTGAGGGGGACCTTGAGCTGGAGTGGGAGCACTTGAAGACTGACCAGCTTGCCTTTTCTTTCGGACAATTTCTTCAGGCTCACGGATTGACTTTCTTCTTTGGGGAAGTTTCATCTTCGGAGCCATATTCAATATAATAGCAGGCAAGGAGACTTGAATTGAGTGGAGGAGGGATCACAAGAGAGTAAAGAGAGATTTTGGTGGAGAAAAGAAGTGAATTTGAGAAGATCGGTGAAGTGCTAGGGCACGTTCCAACCGCGCCAAACAATGCGAGAAAGCACAAAAAATCCCTTTCCAAGGTGGCAATTTTTGGTGGAGAGGAGGAGGGAGAATTGCCTCGAAATAAATCCTTAGTTTTGGAGCAAAAAGAATTGGAGAAGATGGCTTTTGGAAGGAGGACGATGAGAAGATGAGTCGTCTCACGAACAGGGTCCCTTATAAAAACAATGAACCCGTTGGAAGTTGGTGGGATTTACAAGTTTGCCATTGAGTCGACTCATGGGGGTCGACTCATGAAGTTCAGAAAATCAAGAAAAATGTGAATAAATTCTAGAAAAATTCGAAATTTTGGAAGAAGGAGTTTTGCTCAAAGATAAGTTTTTAGAATGATAAACTTGAGCTTTTGGGACCAGAGTAGATGTTGGAAATTGAGCTCTAAGAATATTTGACATCAATTCTTGGAAATTGAGAGAAAATTTAGGCATATGGATCTAGAATTCCTAGATTTCTCTTAATTTCACAGAATCTATCCTCACTAAGGGCCTTTGTAAAGATATCAGCTAATTGACTTTCAGTGCAAAGATATTCAAGAATAATATTTTTGTTTTGAACATGTTCTCTAATAAAATGATGTCTTATTTCTATATGTTTGGATCTTGAGTGTTGAATTGGATTTTTAGATAGATTTATGGCACTTGTGTTATCACATCTTATTGGTGTTTCATTAAGTTTGATTCCAAAGTCTTCGAGTTGTTGCTTAATCCACAAGATTTGAGCACAACAGCTTCCGGCTGCAATGTATTCGGCCTCAGCCGTAGACAGTGCCACCGAATTTTGTTTCTTGCTAAACCATGAGATTAGGTTAACTCCAAGAAATTGGCAAGTTCCACTTGTGCTTTTTCTATCTAATTTACATCCAGCAAAATCAGCATCTGAATATCCTAATAAATTAATTTATGAGTCCTTAGAGTACCATAACCCTAAAGTTTGAGTACCATTTAAGTATCTAAGGATTCTTTTAACAGCATTCAAATGAGATTCTTTAGGATTAGATTGATATCTAGCACATAAGCAAACACTAAACATGATATCAGGCCTACTTGCAGTTAAATATAATAATGAGCCGATCATACGTCTATAGTATTTTAAGTCTACACTTTTACCTTCATCATCCTTGTCAAGCTTACTTGAGGGACTCATTGGTGTGCCAATTGGTTTGCAGTTCTCCATTCCAAATTTTTTGAGTAGTTCCTTGGTGTACTTGCTTTGGGTGATGGAGATTCCCTCTTTTGATTGTTTGATTTGAAGTCCGAGGAAGAAGGTGAGTTCTCCCATCATGCTCATCTCGAACTCCCCCTGCATAAGCTTAGCAAAGTCTTGACAAAGGGATTCATTAGTAGACCCAAAAATTATGTCATCAACATAAATTTGTATAACTAGCATATCATTTTGATTTCTTTTAATGAATAAGGTTGTATCTACATTACCTCTTGAAAAACCATTATTTAGTAGAAATTTGCTTAGCCTTTCATACCGTGCTCTAGGTGCTTGTTTTAATACATATAAAGCTTTATTTAATCTAAAGACATGATTAGGAAAAGCATGATTTTCAAATCCAGGAGGTTGTTCTACATATACTTCTTCAGCAATATATCCATTTAAAAATGCACTTTTAACATCCATTTGAAATAACTTGAATTTCATAAAGCAAGCATATGCAAGTAGAAGTCTAATAGCTTCTAATCTAGCAACAGGTGCAAAGGTTTCATCAAAATCAATTTCTTCTTCTTGATTATATCCCTTAGCAACCAGTCTTGCTTTATTTCTAATTACATTTCCATGCTCATCTAATTTATTTCTAAAGACCCATTTTGTTCCAATTATTGAATAATTTTTAGGTCTTGACACTAAGGTCCAAACATTATTTCTTTCAAATTGATTAAGTTCCTCTTGCATTGCATTAATCCAATTATGATCATTTTCAGCTTCTTCAAAAGTTTTAGGTTCAAGATGAGATACAAAAGCACAATGATTAACTACATCTCTAAGTGAAGAACGGGTTTTTACCCCATGCATAGGATCACCAATTATTAACTCCTTAGGGTGGTTGTGAACATACCTCCATTCCTTGGGTAGGTCATTTGTACCTTGAGGTTGTTCTTGAATTTCTTCACCTCTCTCATCTTGTTTGGATCCTTGTCTTCTGGAGTTGCTGAATCTTTCAGAGTGATCTCCTTCAAACCTTCTATTAAAGGATCTGCATCATCAATACCCTCATTCTTCCTTGAAGGAAGATCGTTAGATTCATCAAAGACAACATGTATGGATTCCTCAACTACTAAAGTTCTTTTGTTGAAAACTCTAAATGTTTTACTAGTTGAGGAGTAACCTAAAAAGATTGCTTCATCTGATTTTGCATCAAATTTATCAAGTTTTTCTTTACCATTATTTAATACAAAATATCGGCAACCAAAAATATGAAAATATGCAATGTTTGATTTTCTTCCTTTCCAAAGTTCATAGGGGGTTTTCTTTAAAAATTGTCTAATCAAGGCACGATTTAAAATGTAACATGCTGTGTTAATTGCTTCCGCCCAAAAATATCTTGGAAGGTTGCTTTCACAAAGCATGGTACGGGCCATTTCTTCTAAGGTTCTATTTTTTCTTTCAACTACCCCATTCTGTTGGGGTGTCCTAGGAGCAGAGAAGTTATGGCCAATTCCATTTTCATCACAAAAATTTTCAAAATCTTGATTTTCAAATTCAGTTTCATGGTCACTTCTAATATTTTGAATTGAAAACCCTTTTTCATTAGTGACTTTTCGATGAAATTTAGTGAAAATATGAAAAATTTTATTTTTGTGTGCCAAAAAGAAAACCCAAGTAAAACGAGAGTAATCATCTATAATTACAAATCCATATCATTTTTCTCCTAGACTAGTGGTTCTAGTTGGTCCAAATAGGTCCATATGTAAGAGCTCTAAATGTCTAGAAGTTGAAACAGTATTTTTGGATTTAAATGAAACTCTAGTTTGTTTACCTAATTGGCATGCATCACAAATTCTATCCTTTTCAAATTTCAGTTTTGGCAAACCAAGAACTAATTCTTTCTTAATTAATTTTGAAAGAGAATGCATGCTAATATGTGCAAGTCTACGATGCCACAGCCAACTAGTCTCATTAATTTTAGCATTCAAGGATACTAGGCATTGCATGTCTAATTTGGCTAAGTCATTCAAATCTACCATATAAACATTGCCATGCCTATGTCCTAAAAATTTAATGCCATCGTTAACAGGACTAGTCACAATGCAAACAGATGATTCAAAAACTACTTTATATCCTTTATCACAGAATTGACTAATGCTAAGTAAGTTATGCTTTAAACCTTTAACTAATAAAACATTCTCAATGTATTTGGAGGGAGTGATACCAATGTTACCTATCCCGATGATCTTTCCTTTGCCATTATCTCCAAAGGTGACCATCCCTCCATCCTTAGCATCAAGCATGATGAATTGTGATTCATCACCAGTCATGTGTCTCGAGCATCCACTATCAAGATACCATTTCCTGTTTCCTCCTTGGGATGCTAGACACACCTGCAAGCAAAGGTCAAGTTTCTGTCTTAGGTACCCAAGCTTTCTTGGGTCCTTTTGGGTTAGTCAGAATGGTTCCTTTTGAAACCCATATTTTCTTTATAGTTTTGTTTGCAGATTTGAGGCATGTGTATGATTTATGTTCTATTCTACCACATTTGAGACAAGTAATATTTGTAGACTTGTTACTTGAATAATTTACATAAATATTCTTCAGAAGTTTTTGTTTCTTTAAGGGGTTATACCCAAGTCCAGCCTTATCATATACAGCTTTTTGATTGTCAAGAATCATATTTAATTTGTTTGAACTTAAGGTGAACTTATCTACTATAGGTTTCAGCTTGTTAATTTGATTCTTTAAGCTTTGATTTTCTTGAATCAAGGTGAAATTTTCAATTGAAAGATTTTCAGCTTGTTTCACTAAGGACTGATTTTTCAATTTTAGTTCTTTGTTTTTCATCCCTAGTTTCTTTAATTCATCAATCAAATCATAGAATGCTTCATGCAATTCTTCAAAAGTAAATTCACTAGTGGATTCAGAAGTTACCTCATTTTCGTGTGCCATAAGGCACAGGTTGGCTTGTTCTGTTGAGGTTTCCTCATCGGAGCTTGAGTCATCACTCGCACTCCAAGTCGCCATCATTGCTTTCTTTTTGAACTTTTTGGGACCTTTCTTTAGTTGTGGACATTCGGATCTGAAATGTCCCGGCTTCTTGCACTCGTAGCATATAAGGGGTTGATCTTTCTCTTTCTCTTTGCTTTGTTCCCCTTTTGTGAACTTCTTTCTCATCTCCTGTTTCCTTTTTCTTAGAAACTTCTTGAATCTCCGGGTGATGAGTGCCATCTCTTCATCCTGTTCTTCATCTTCAGTGTCATCCGTTTCATAATCAGGCGAAGCTGTGGATTTAAGGGCAATGGTTCTTTTCTTTTTGACTTCATCCTCTTGATGTTGCTTCATGCTGAGTTCATGAGTCATCAAGGATCCAAGAAGCTCTTCTAAAGGTAGAGTGTTCAAGTCCTTTGCTTCTTGGATGGCAGTCACCTTGGCTTCCCAAGTTCTTGGCAATGACCTGAGAATCTTCCTTACTAGTTCACTGTTAGTATAAGATTTGCCAAGACTCTTCAAACCATTAATTATATCAGTAAAATGAGTAAACATAGCAGTTATGGACTCATCATGCTCTATTTTAAACAATTCATATTTATGTACAAGCATGTTTATTTTAGACTCTTTTGCTTGACTTGTTCCCTCATGGGTTACTTCTAACCTATCCCATATTTCTTTAGCAGATGCACAAGTAGAAATGCAATTAAATTCATTTGCATCTAGTGCACAATAAAGAACATTCATAGCTTTGGCATTTAATTGTGCCAATTTCTTATCAACCTCATCCCATTCTTTTTTGGGTTTGGTTGACTCCTCACCATCTATAATCTTGGTGGGTGTGTGAGGACCATTCACTATGATACTCCACATATCATAGTCGAGTGCTTGTATGAATATCTTCATCCGAGCTTTCTAATAGGTGTAATTAGACCCATTGAAAAGTGGAGGTCGGTTTGTAGATTGCCCCTCGGCTAGAGAAGTACCGACATGGGTTGCCATAGATCTTTGGCTCTTTGATTGTTATATCAAAGAAGGGCTAGAGCACCATGCTCTGATACCACTTGTTGCCCAGCTATGCAACCCAAGAGGGGGGGTGAATTGGATTTTTTAAAAATTTTAGGCTCAACTGATTACTTATGAAAAATATTTGTTAAAAGCTTGATGAATGCGAAGAAGGACTTAAATCAAGATTAAATTACCTAAAGCAAGAATGCAAGTATATAATAAAGAAATAATGAAAAATAATAAAGCACACCACAAACACAAGAATTTATAGTGGTTCGGTGCCAACCTTGCACCTACATCCACTCCCCAAGCTCCTACTTGGGAATTTCAATCCACTATCCTTGTATTCAACCCGAATACAAACATCGAAAACTCCGACACTAGCTATCCAAGCTAGTCTACTTATTTTTCGGGTACAAGTCAATCCAAAACACTCCAATTTCAGGTTCGGATTAACCTTCCCTTGTTTTGGAAATTCTCCAAAAATAAGAACAAATACTCACAAAGAGTAAAATAGCTTAGAGCACAAATTAATACAATAACAGCTCCTTAAATGAGCAAATATAACAATAAAAATACTTTACTCAAATGAAGTATCCCCTTTTGGATTTTCTCAAGGTGGATGAATGCTTGAATGAACGCTTGAGAAGAAGATGATCTTTGATTGAGGACTTCTTGAAGGCTTTGAAAGATCTCTTGATCAAGATTGAGCAATAGGCGTGAAAAATCCTTTCTTTGAATGCTCTTGAATCTCTTTCACAATCTCTCGTGTATATTGTGGATCACTTGTCTCTCTTGTGTAGATTTTGGATCCTCTTTTCTTTTTCTCTCAAGTATCTCGTTGATCACCTCGTGTATTTTGGATCCTCTCAAATGTTTGATCTTGTGTATCTCGATCCTCTCTCTTCTTCTATTTCTTTTCACCTTTAGAAACCTTTTTATAGCATTTAGAAACAAGAGAAAACATATTAGGCAGATAAAGAGCCGTTAGAGCATTTTTAGGAAGCATAAAAGGCAATTAAAACGAGCAAAAAACTAGCCGTTGCGGACGATTTTCATCGCAGGGGTCGACTCATGAGTCGACTCATGCTTCAGGGGTCGACTCATGAGTCGACCTCTGTTGCAAAGACCAGAGATCTGGTTTCTGGAATTTTTTGGCTCAAATCAGCAGAGGTCGACTCATGAGTCGACTCATGCCTTGTGGGTCGACTCATGAGTCGACTCACAGGTCATGCCAAGCCAAAAATCCAGCGTGCCATGGGTGATTTTTGCGTGCCAATCAGCTCATAGTGTCATGAGTTGACTCATGAGTCGACTCATGCACTTTAAACCTTCATAACTTCAAAAATATAAGTCCAAAACAATAAAATTTTCACCAATAGATTTCAAATCATTTGTTCTACCAAATGGTACTATCAAATCAGGATTTTAGTGAAATTACGATTTTGCCCTTGAAGAGCATAAGGACTTTTTTAATTTAAAAATATTTGTATTCCTTCAATCTGCTTTGTAATCATCAAAATCAATCTAGGAGCAACAAAATCATCTTAAATCAAGAGATATAAAGAATCTTTATCTAGGTCAAATACCTAGTCAAGAAAAATTTAAACAGGGCAAGACAAGAGGTGCCCAACTCTTGGGTGCCCCTTCCTTCTTTTTCTACCATGGACCACCAGCAAAGGATGCACAATATGTGCCATAAAATCCATAAAAATCTCAAAAAAAATTTGGATAAAATCAGTGCCATAAGGAAAGAGTTTTGGTTTCCTAAAATTCTATCTCATAGAATTTGAAATCCAAACTAATTCCTAGTTTGACT
Source organism: Elaeis guineensis (assembly GCF_000442705.2). NCBI lineage: Eukaryota > Viridiplantae > Streptophyta > Magnoliopsida > Arecales > Arecaceae > Elaeis > Elaeis guineensis. The sequence goes on from NC_025997.2 coordinate 20,617,006, forward strand.
TGGTCCACAACCACATTCCAGAGAGAAAGAGTGAAAAGCTTTGGGTGTGTGTGAAGGCCTAGGAGAGAAAGTTTTATCGCATAAAATAAGAGAGAGTGGGCGTGGGGGGCTAAGGTGGCGCAAGGTAGAATCCTAGCTTACTAGGGTTCAATCTATGACTTGTTCAAATTTGATTTCTCAAACCAAATCAAACCAAAACCAAATCAACCCAATTAAAATAGGTTTTAACCCAATTAAAAACTTAATTTAATCAAATTAAATTAGATTTAAATCTGATTTAATTTTTTAATCGAATTAGAAATTAGTTTGACCCAAGTCCTAATTGAACTAGGACTAGTTTTTTCTTATACTTGGCTTATCCAATAAATCAATTAGACTTGATCCAATCAAGCCCAAATTAAATTTAATTAAATCATATTTAATTAGACTTAATCTCAGTCCATTGGCTTAATCAAATTAAGCCAATTAGCAATCGAATTACTAATCGATCATCCTGCAATACTTGCACTAGGTTAAATGTCAATTGTATTGATTGTTTAACCCTAGAATGATTCTAAACCGTTGATCAACCATCCGATCAGATCATGAACTTTAATGTGTGTGATCTCATAGATCCAAACCTAAGCTGGTAGCACAAAAATAAATTTTTATACCAATCAAAGTAATCATTTAGCAATAGTATCCGACGGTCGGATAGGTCAAATGTGTAGAACAACATCCTTAGAATCCATGCGGATATAGTTTCCATATAATTCATTTTCTTGATAAAAATACTCATAGGATACCTCAGAGTTCAACTGTCAACTCTGATCAGGTTGTCCACATTGTATTTCAAAATATCAAATCTATCTGATGGATTATCCTGGCCAAGGTTTTGCTAAATTGAAATACGGCGACTCATTCTTCTCCAACTCTTGGAGTGGTCAATCCCATCTTGATCACACTCTGACTTTACAAGTACTTGACTGTGCCCAAAAGCCTTCAATCACTGAATTAGAAATTCAGTTAGTCCAGTACTAAAGTACAGTGAGTTGCTTGCAAGTCAATGAGGCGATCTCAGGTCTAAGGGACACTTATACCTATATCCCATCAGAGACATTCTCGACAATAGAATACTCTGAAATTGGTCACGTTCTATGATGATGTATCCTTACATCTTATCTGTATATCATACCAGTGTCTTCACACTCCTTGGTTAAGAGGACAACCAACCCATATGGCTTACAGTGACCTATGCTCGATAGAAGCTGTCGTCCTTATTAATAGCCTATCATTTGATCGTGAATAATTTTAAGGACTAATCGATAAATCCTCTCTTTATCGAACCTAAATAGTCCTAAGGATTTTATCACAACAACGAAGTTCATTAGAAGATGAAAACTTATGATGAAAATATCAAAAATATATTTTATTTATTAACAAATCAATTACAATACAAGATTGCTCAACTGTCAACAGGCTGATGATTAGCTTTTGGGACATATTTCCCAACAAAAGAAGCATGGGTGGATGAGTTGCATAGTATACTTTGGGCCTACCTAACCACTTAAAGAACACTTACAAGAGAGACTCCATTCACTCTCTCCTTCTAAATGGAGACCATCATCCCAGTAGAAATTGGACTCTCCTTATAAAGGTTGGAGAACTATGATGACCAAAATAATGGAGAGTAGCTTCATACAAATTTGGATCTGCTCAAAGGAGTTCATGAGAAAGCAAGAGTGCAAATGGTGGCTCATCAATAAAGGGTGGCACGGTACTACAATTTTCATATCCGGAATAAAAAATTCAAGGCTGAAAATCTAGTCCTACGTCATGCCGAAGTCTCCCAGCCTACAAAATGTGGGAAGCTATCTCTTAATTGGCAAGGGCCTTATTAGGTGGACAAAGTCATTAGACCTGAGACCTATCATCTTAAGCAACTGGATGGAATGCCCCTACTTCAGTCATGGAATTCAGAAAATCTATGAATGTACCATCAATGATGTATTATTTACTCATCAAATAAAATATCCTTCTTCTCAAAAAGATGCCACTCTTTTTTCATTTTCTACCAAAAATGCAATCCCAACACAACTCAACTCCAAAGACTAGTCTACCACAACCATCTGAAGGAGCATATTTAGCCTACAACTCATCAGATATAGGGGACATATAACGAAGATGGAAGTCCCACGGCTTGGCAATAAACCTTTGGAAATTTCAAAGGAAGAGAAAGAAAGAAGAAAATGAGAGAGGTATATATAAAAACCTATTTCCATTTCTTTCAGTATTTACAAAAAAAATGATGCTAGAAAAGCATCACACAAAAAAAAAAGAAAAGAAAGAAGAGAAAAATGTGCTCCACTAGACTAGTAGCAGGACAAGGAGGGGCTAATCCTCATTCAAAGAGAATACCTCGACTTCTTAGCCGTTGTTCTCAGGGTGAAGGTGGTGTAGATCTAGCTGCAGCATCAGGTACTTTATGCGGGCTTTACATTTTTTCAAGTCCTGAATGAAGCCGGTAGCCGAAGCATCAAGAACCTCCCCCTTGAAGTCCTTCGAAATCTTATACTCTGCAATATAGTGAAGCCGGGCCTCGGCAAATGCCTCCTCCATGGTACCCGGATGAGTTACTCCTACTGTGACAGAAGATCCCTTGCCTGAGGCCCTCAGTGGAGGGGGTGCACTGCCTACTTTAGGAGACTCCGACGATGCGGCCCTTGCATGCTTGGTCAGGACCTTCCCCCTCAAATACTCTGCCTTCTTTTTGGTCGCTTCTTTGACTTGTGAGGGAGTAGGCTCCATTGCTGCAAATTAAAAAGAATACGAAAGCTTGTGGGTGCATCAGTTGTTAAGAGGAACTCCTATTTATATTGCCTTCAAGCAGCATGCATCCACCCAATGACCAACCAAATTATGCCATGTGTCCAACTCTAAAATGCCAATCATCACCACCATTCATTGCGCATCCCCATTATCAAAGCATAGACAGCAAGATGATTCATGAATCACCTGGGTTTGCCATGTGACAACTGTTGGGAATAGTGTCCCAAAGCCAATCGTCAGCCTGTTGACGGTTGTGCTCTTTCTTGTATTAGTATATAAATTATAAATAAATAAAAGTTATTTTAATATTTTTCGTCACAAAATGTTTCATCTTCTAATGAACTCCTGTGTTGTGGTGAAGTCTTTAGGACTATTTAGACTCGACAAAGGAGGATTTGTCGTTTAGTCCTTAAACCAGTTCGTGATCAAATGATACGTTGTTATCAAGGATGACAACGTTTATCAAGCATAGGTTGTTATATGTCATATGGGTTAGTTATCCTCTTAACCAAGGAGTGTGGAGACACTGGTATGGCATACAGGTTAGATGTAAGGGTACATCTGCACTGAACGTGACTGACTCCGAAGCTATTTCTACTGTCAAGATTTGCTCCGATGGGATATGGGTATAACTGTCCCTCTGACCTGAGACTGCCATAGTGACTTGCAAGCAACTCACTGCACTTAGGCACTGGACTACCTGAATTTCTAATTCAGTGATGGAAGGATGCTGGGTGTAGTCAAGTACTTGACTTGTCGGTGCATGTGTTAAGATGAGATTGACCACTCCAGTTCAGGAGCTATATACAATCATATTTCAATTTAGCAAAATCTTGGCCAGGGTAGTCCTAGTGAGGAGTCACAGGACTGTTTGAGTTGAGCACGATTCGGATGATCTAATAAGGGTTGACAGTTTAACCCTGAGTCATCCTAAACACAGGGTCAAAAGGGATGAATTATACAGTAACCACATTCACGTAGGTTCTGAGTGTTGCGATTGTGACTATTCGACCTATCTGGACGTCGGATACCATTGCTAGATGGTCACTTCGATTAGTACAAAAATTGGTTCAGTGCTACCGGCTTAGGTTCGAACCTGCGGGGTCACACACATTAGAGGTTCCTATCTGATCTGATGGCTGGTGAAGAGTTCTAATGCTTGTGAACTTTGAGTCCTATATGTCTGGGACTCTGTGATCGAGAATCAAGATTCTCTGATCATGAGTTTCACACATTTTGGGTATCGGGATCAAGAGTCCCACTGTTTTGAGACTTTTCTGATCAGGGTTTCATATTGATGGACTCTGATGCCCGATTGCCCATCAGATTTGGACTCAGTATTTATGAGAGGTTTAATTAGTGATTTAATTATTGATTAACTCAATTTGATTGAGTAATTATTTTTAGATCAAGTTCAATTGAATTGGATTCAGTTGGGTTTGACCCGATTAGGTTAAGTGTTGACCTAATCGCTAAGGTGTTTTGATCCCTGATCTGATCAGGGATTGGACTTAGTCAATTTTTGATTTGATTAAGATATTATTGAGCCTAAATAAGTCTAATTAAGTTAGATTTAACTTAGTCTAATTGTGCTTAACCTATTTTGATTAGGTTGGTTCAATTATGATCAAACCACCTTTTGAATTCAACTCCCTGCGCCACCTCACTTCTCTGCACCCATTTGAATTCACGAGAAGCAACTTCTCATGAATTTTCTCCCATGCAGAAGGTATCACATGCCCACCCTTGTGTGCCAATTATCTGGATAAAAATAAGTTAGTTGGCCATTCAAATTCAAAGGATGTTTGAATTTGAATGGGCAACCAACTAATCCATGCACCACCCACCTTATCTTGTGCGCCCCTTGCTTTACACGAGAAAGAGTTTCTCATGTAAACTCTCCATGCACAAGAGAGTCCACAGCCTTCTCTTCTCACACGTAGAGTGGATAGGGATGAGTTGGTTGGCATTTGAATTCAAATTCGATTTGAATTCAAATGAGCAACCACTTATCTTTATCCTCTCACACAGTAAAAATACTGCAAAGATGCGGTCTTGCATCATTTTAAAAAGAAGATAAGATTGGGTATGCGAAGAAGACATCTGAGAAAAAAGGGTGCCATGAGAGAGCTTTCTTACATGAGAAAAGAAAAGAAAAGGAGAGAAAAGAAAGAAACAAGTGGGTGCAAGTTTTTTCGGAGTGTACCCTAGGATTTTGGCTTAGGGTTCGGGAAGTGAGAACGTGAGCTACGAGTATCGTGAGCCCACCAAACTTTAGGGAGAGTATCATCAACCTCTCAAGTGCATCTGCTGATGATCTGGAGCATCTAAAGAGTCAGCAAATCAAGATCGAAGGAGTTCGATCAAAATCGGCCATCAAAAGGGTTCAGCCACGAACTAGCATTCGTGAGGAGCCGATCAGACCGGGAGCTTCGTGTGGATGATCCACAGAGGTCAGACACACTGTGTAACTACATTAGATGATCAGACTTTTCTGACAGTGATCAGATTGCGGTAATCGATTATCTACCCAAAGGTAATATGTTCTGAACACATAACAGTAAATTATTTACTGCAGAAGTTTGAATTTCAAATTTAAATGCATGCTATGTATATATCATATTTAGATCCTTGTGTAGAGTTTATACATATTAATTAATTAGATTAATTAATAATTTCTACTATAAAATAGTGATTTTGAAAAAGTTTTAAAATTATCATTTTACCCCTACACTAAAATTCACTTCAAATGGTATTAGAGCGGGTTCTAAAATACGATATATATATTTGCATGTGTAGATTAAGTTGTAATCTAAAAGTTTAAATTAAAATTTTAAAATTTAAAATTTAAAATTTAAATTTTGAAATTTATTCAAAATTCAAAATTCAGAAATTTGAAATTCAAAATTTGAAATTTGAATTTTAAAATTTGAAATTTGAAATTCAAAATTCAAAAAATTGAAATTCAAAATTTGAAATTTAAAATTTAGTTGAAATTTAAAATTTGAAATTTAAAATTTAAAATTTGAAATTTGAAATTTAAAAATTTAAAATTTAAAATTTAAAATTTGTTTGAAATTCAAAATTTAAATTTTAAAATTGGTATATTTAGATATACTTGATCCAAGTAGCAAGTAGTCTAATTGGATTGGTTGTCATGGTCGTCCGATCATAGGAGAAAAGTAGGGCTTAAAGGCCCTCTCCTCCCATTCGATGGGATTTACCGCTGTAATTATATCCCATGCAGATGAAGCAATGAATGGACTTAATTATAAAGGTTCAATTGTAAAATTTATCATGAATGTGTTAGATTAGATCTAAAGGAATATTCATGATTTATTTTGATTGAGTTATTTTCTGTTATATAATTAGCAATAGGATTGCTGTTTATGAAATGTGCTGATCTATTTGTGAAATGAGTCAACATATTTGGTGAACAAAAAATAAAACCTTTCAAATTTGAAAATTATTTTCGAAATGCCAAATCCTGACCCATCAGTCCAAATACTTAATTAAAAGAATTAAGTGTTGTCAAGTTGGTCTAGAATTGTGAATTAAGACCTAAGACAATTGTATAAACTTGTGGGTCAATGGGTTAGATGGATCAGGTCCATAATTAGGTTAGACCTAAGGTTAGCTTAAAGAAATAGACTAAATTAGAGTAATTGATCAAATCTAATCAAAAGTTGAATTAGATTAGGTCAAGAATACTCTAGACTCAACTCCAATAGTTGTAGTTGAATGGGTCCATGTCTTTAACTAGACCAAGATGGACTTAATTCATGGCTATGCGGTGGAACCCTATTTACTAAGTTGATCAAATTAAAACTAATGAACCGGTTGGTGTCTAAGGTAAGTTTGGTAGTTTGACCAGTGATTCTTAAGTGGGAGCTACTCGCATTGATTCGATCTCTGATGAGTTAATGGCATATCCCCACCACTGATCTCACTTACCTAGCTAACCTGGTGAGTTAAGTTTTGATTAGATCACTTGGTGATTAGGACTCACCCATGTCATTAAGTAAATCAGTGTGACTGATTTAGGTGCTCCTAATGTCGGCTTTAATTAAATCTTTTTTTAATCTGACTTGGTGAAGTCAGTGGGAGGATTGAAATTGGCCGATTAATTTTTTTTTCTATCTTTTAATAAAATTCTTAAAATTATTAGGTCTCTAAAATGATTAAGTTATAGTGATAACTAAGTCATAGCCTCCCATTAAGTGAGTGATAATGAGTCCATTAGTTTAATAATCACTAGAGGCTCAAAGGCCTGGTGCTTATTGACTAATAGAATTATCATTCATAGTATGATAATTTGGTTGAGTCTTTCTGATGGTGGTCAGGTTGGCCGGCCAAAGTTGGGCCCAATCATTTATTGGTCCGATTCAAGTCATGTTAATGGTTGGACCTAACCAGATCTTTTCAGTGGAGGCCAAAGCCTACTGATTAGGTTCTGGGACAAAATTAATTACTAGAAGTTGTTTAGAGAAACAACTGGTTATGAACCTACCCATAGATGCACATGGGTTGACCAACCAAAGTTGGGCTCGTGTGTGGTCTGTGTGGATTCTAGTAGCCACTAAAGAATTAAAGTAATTTCTCGAATTGGAGGTTGAGGCTACCAGTTTGTAAAAATACTGGGAGAAACTTTAGACTAAAGTCCAAATCTTTAGTATTAATAATTTATGTACTAATAAAAGTCTGATTTTCTTTTATGCAGCTATGGCCACTACCTTGTCGCTCCGGTCATTATTAGATAATGACAAGCTCATGGGACCTAATTTTGATAGCTGGTATCGAAAATTAAAAATCATCCTTGAGCATGAGCGGATCCTTTATGCAGTAATGGATCCAGCACCCGAGGAGCCAGCCCCGAATGCTAGAGGGACGGTCCGAGACACTTACCAGAAGTGGGTCAACGACCGCACCACTGTTTGGTGCATAATGCTGGCGGCAATGAATGATGAGTTCAGCCGTAGGTTTGAGAATGCCCAACCGCAGGAGATGCTTCAAATATTGAATGACTCCTTTGGCATGCCTGACGATATTGAAAGGCACAAAACTAGTTGTGCCATTTTCAATGCTCGGATGAGGGATGGGGCCTCAGTCATCGATCATGTATTGTACATGATCGAAATGATTGAGTGCCTAAGTAAACTAGGCTTTCCCTTGTACGAGCAGCTCGGTAAGGATGCGATCCTTAATTCTTTGCCCAAGTCCTTCCTCCCCTTCCTTACTCATTTTTGGATGACAAAGCCTACAGTGAACTACCATGGCTTATTGGGGTTACTGCAGAACTTTGAGAAGGACCACCAGCTCCAAAAGGAGTCGGTGAATGTTGTGGGAGGGTCTTCTTCTGATCGTCGACCTTTTAAGAAAGAGAAGAAGAACAAGAAGAAGAAGAATAAGAAGGTATAGCCGCATGCTGGGACGTCAGCACTGGGTTAGACCAAGAAGCGCAAGTCTGACCAGAGCCAGGCGGAGTGCTTCTTTTGGAAGAAGTAGGGGCACTGGAAGAGAAACTATCCTCTATACATTGCCTCCCTGGACCCGAACAGGCCAAAGAAGAAGCAAGGTAATTATATGATAATACCTTACAACTTTTTCATTTGTGATACTACTGCCTGGGTATTGGATACTGGAAGCCCTTATCATATCTGTAATTCGATGCAGGGTCTGCAGGTCAGTAGGAGATTTGATGAAGGCGAGAGGTTCCTAAATGTTAGAGATGGAAGTAAAGTTTCAGTTCTAGCTTTAGGAATCATGAACCTTGTAATCAATTCTCATAATGTAATTCTGAGTGAATATCACTATTATCCAAATTTTTTATTAAATATTATTTCTGTAGGCCTTTTGGCCATGTACGATTATAAATTTTTAATAAAAGGAAACGTTTGTAATATCATTTTGAATAGTGTTATAATATTTGTTGAATAACTAAATAATAGAATTTACTTACTATCATAACTTGTTAATGTGGTTCAAACCTCCAGTAAACACCTTAGAATAGATAATGTGTCAGAAGTCTACCTTTGGCACTGTAGGCTAGGTCATATCAATAAGAACAGGATAAACAGGTTGGCTCAAGAAGGAATTTTTGAAGTACATGATTGTGAATCACTTCCAACCTGTGAGTCCTGTCTTCTTGGGAAGATGACCAAGTCACCTTTTATTGAAAAAGGTGAGAGAGCCAGTGAACTCTTGGGTCTGGTACATTCTGATGTATATGGACCCATGAGCTCAAATGCAAGAGGTGGATATTTCTACTTTATAACCTTCACAGATGACCTATCTAGGTATGGGTATGTCTACTTAATGAAGTATAAGTCAGAATCATTTGAAATGTTCAAACTATTTCGAAATGAGGTAGAAAATTAAACTAGGAAGTGTATTAAAACTCTTCGATCTGATCGAAGAGGTGAATACCTTTTCAATGATTTTTTGACATATCTTAGGAAGAATAAAATTCTCTCTCAGTGGACTCCTCCTGGAATACCATAGCATAATGGTGTGTCTGAAAGGAGAAATCGGACCTTGTAGGACATGGTTTGATCCATGATGGGGTTTGCTGGTCTGCCAATCTTTTTTTGGGGATATGTGCTCGAATCGACTTGTTACCTTCTAAATAGAGTTCCGAGTAAGTCTGTAACCAAAACACCATATGAGATATGGATAGGACGTAAGCCAGTACTCTCGCAGCTTAGGGTTTGGGGGTGTCTGACTTATGTTAAATGTTTAATTACGGACAAGCTTGGACCTAGGTCTGACAAGTGTTATTTCATAGGGTATCCAAAAGAGACCAAAGGGTATTATTTCTATCTAGCTGATGAGCAAAAGGTATTTGTCAGTCTTAAGGCAATCTTTTTAGAAAAGGAGTTCCTTGGTGAAGGGATTGTTGCCTCTAAGGTCGAACTTGAGAAAGTTCGGCAGGTAAAAAAATTGACACAAATTATTGAACCTGAACCGGATTTGGTTAGATCAGATCCGGAGCCCATTGTTCATGCACCCTTAAGGCGGTCTGGTAGAGTACCACGTCAACCGGACAGATACTATGGTTTCTTGGTCCGGGATGGCGATCCTGTCGAACTTGATGAAAATGATGAGGATCCGATCACCTACATGGATGCAATGCAGAGACCTGACTCTGAAAAATGGCTAGAGGCCATGAAATCTGAAATGGAGTCCATGAAGGTCAACGATGTGTGGACATTGGTTGACCCACCTGAAAGGGTAAAATCCATAGGGTGTAAGTGGGTCTTCAAGAGGAAGAGGGGCGCAGACAGAAAGGTGAAAACCTATAAAGCCCATCTGGTTGCCAAGGGATATCATCAACATTATGGTATAGACTATGACAAGATATTTTTTTCTGTGGCAATGCTCAAATCTATTCGGATTATGCTTGCGATAGCTGTCCATCTGGACTATAAAATCTGACAGATGGATGTGAAAATAGCTTTCCTAAATAGAGAGCTGGATGAAGAGGTGTATATGATACAACCTGAAGGGTTCACATCCACAGATGAGTCTAAGGTGTGCAGGCTACAGAGGTCCATTTATGAACTTAAGCAGGCATCTCGGAGTTGGAACATACATTTTGATAGGACAATCAAGATGTATGGCTTCGTTAAGAATGGAGAAGAGTCCTGCATTTATAAGTGAGCTAATGGTCCAGTAGTAGTATTTCTTGTATTGTATGTGGATGATATTCTCTTAATCGAGAATGATGTCTCTGCATTACAGGGAATAAAGATTTGACTGTCGTCATAGTTCTCCATGAAGGATCTGGGAGAAGCTCCCTACATCCTAGGGATGAGGATCTATAGAGATAGATCTAAAAGGTTGCTTGGCTTATCCCAGTCCATGTACATTGATACTATGCTGAAAAGGTTCAACATGGAAAATTTCAAGAAAGACTATTTACCGATAGGCCATGGAATTTCTCTCTCAAAGAGGGATTGTCCGACAATACCTCAAGAGAGAGAGCGTATGGATAGAATTTTATATGCTTCGACAGTGGGATCTATCATGTACGCCATGACATGTACACGACTAGATGTGGCATACTCACTAGGGGTAGTGAGTAGATACCAATCTGATCCAGGAGAGAATCACTGGAAGGTCGTTAAAACCATCCTGAAGTATTTAAGAAATACTAAGGATCAGTGGCTTGTTTATGGTGAATCGGACTTGAGACTTATAGGGTTTACAGACTCTAGTTTTCAGTCTGATCATGATGACAGCAAGAGTGTGTCAGGATTTATTTTTACCCTTAATAGTGGGGCTATCTGCTGGAAGAGTTCCAAGCAGCACACTGTGGCTGATTCAGTTTGCGAGGCAGAGTATGTCGCTACATCAGATGCTGCCAAAGAAGCGGTGTGGCTGAGAAAATTCATCACCGAGCTTGGAGTAGCACCCTCCCTTGTTGGTCCAGTTCTGCTCTACTGTGACAGCTCTGGAGCCATTGCTCAGGCGAAAGAACCGAAGGCACACCAGTGGACGAAGCATATTCTGTGCCGCTACCATCTTATCCGAGAAATCGTGGATCAAGGTGACGCCGACCTTCAGAAGATCGACAAGAAGGAGAACCTGGCCGACCCATTTACTAAAGCCATTGTGGTGAAGGAGTTCGACGACTTCAAATCGAAGATGGGTATTAGATACTGCACCAATTGGCTTTAGGCCAAGTGGAAGATTGTTGGAAATAGTGTCCCAAAGTCAATCGTCAGCCTATTGACGGTTGTGCTCTTTCTTGTATTAGTATATAAATTATAAATAAATAAAAGTTATTTTGATATTTTTCATCATAAAATGTTTCATCTTCTAATGAACTCCTGTGTTGTGGTGAAGTCCTTAGGACTATTTAGACTCGACAAAGAAGGATTTATCGTTTAGTCCTTAAACCTGTTCATGACCAAATGATACGTTGTTACCAAGGACGACAATATTTATCAAGCATAGGTTGTTATGTGCCATATGGGTTGGTTATCCTCTTAACCAAGGAGTGTGGAGACACTGGTATGGCATACAGGTGAGATGTAAGAGTACAACTGTACTGAACGTGACCGACTCCGGAGCTATTTCTACTGTCAAAATTTGCTCCGATGGGATATGGGTATAACTGTCCCTCTGACCTGAGATCGCCACAGTGACTTGCAAGAAACTCACTGTACTTAGGCACTGGACTACCTGAATTTCTAATTCAGTGACGGAAGGATGCTAGGTGTAGTCAAGTACTTGACTTGTCGGTGCGTGTGTCAAGATGGGATTGACCACTCTAGTTCAGAAGCTGTGTACAGTCATGTTTCAATTTAGTAAAATCTTGGCCAGGGTAATCCTAGTGAGGAGTCACAGGATTGTTTGAGTTGAGCATGATTCGGATGATCTAATCAGGGTTGATAGTTTAACCCTGAGTCATCCTCAACACAGGGTCAAAAGGGATGAATTATACAGTAACCATATTCACGTAGGTTCTGAGTGTTGTGATTGTGACTATTCGACCTATCCAGACGTCGGGTACCATTGCTAGATGGTCACTTCGATTAGTACAGAAATTGGTTCCTATGCTACCGGCTTAGGTTCGAACCTGCGGGGTCACACACATTAGAGGTTCTTATCTGATTTGATGGCTGGTGAAGAGTCCTAATGCTCATAGACTTTGAGTCCTATGTGTCTAGGACTCTGTGATCAAGAATTAAGATTCTCTGATCATGAGTTCCACACATTTTGGATACCGGGGTCAAGAGTCCACTGGTTTGAGACTTTTTTTATTAGGATTTCATATTGATGAACTCTGATGTCCGATTGCCCATCGGATTTGGATTCAGTATTTATGAGAGATTTAATTAGTGATTTGATCACTGATTAACTCAATTTGATTGAGTAATTATTTTTGGATCAAGTCCAATTGAATTGGATTCAGTTAGGTTTGACCCGATTAGGTTAAGTATTGACCTAATTGCTAAAGTGTTTTGGTCCCTGATCTGATCAGAGGTTGGGCTTAGTCAATTCTTGATTTGATTAAAATTTTATTGAGCCTAAATAAGTCTAATTAAGTTAGATTTAACTTAGTCTAATTGTGTTTAACCTATTTTAATTAGGTTGGTTCAATTATGATCAAACCACTTTTTGAATTCAACTCTCTGTACCACCTCACTTCTCTGCGCCCATTTGAATTCACGAGAAGCAACTTCTTGTGAATTTTCTTTCATGCAGAAGGCATCATACGCCCACCCTTGTGCGCCAATTATCTGGATAAAAATAAGTTAGTTGGCCATTCAAATTCAAAGGATGTTTGAATTTGAATGGGCAACCAACTAATCCATGCACCACCCACCTTATCTTGTGTGCCCCTTGCTTTACATGAGAAAGAGTTTCTTGTGTAAACTCATGTAAACTTTCTACGCACAGAGAGCCCATGCCTTCTCTTCTCACACGTAGAGTGGATAGGAATGAGTTGGTTGGCATTTGAATTCAAATTTAATTTGAATTCCAAATGAGCAACCACTTATCTTTATCCTCTCACGCGGTAAAAATGCTGCAAAGACGCGGCTTGCATCGTTTTAAAAAGAGATAAGATTGGGCGTGTGAAGAAGACATCTGAGAAAAAGGGTGGCATGCGAGAGCTTTCTTACGTGAGAAAAGAAAAGAAAAGGAGAGAAAAGAAAGAAACAAGTGGGCGCAAGTTTCTTCAGAGTGTACCCTAAGGTTTTGGCTTAGGGTTCGGGAAGTGAGAACGTGAGCTACGAGTGTCGTGAGCCCACCAAACTTCAGGAAGAGCATCATCAACTTCTCAAGTGCATCTACTGACGATCCAGAGTGTCCGAGGAGTCGACAGATCAAGATCGAAGGAGTTTGATCAAAATCGGCCATCAAAAGGGTTCAGCACGAACTAGCATTCGTGAGGAGCCGATCAGACCGGGAGCTTCGTGTGGACGATCCGCAGAGGTCAGATACACTGTGTGGCTACATTACGATGATCAAACTTTTCTGACAGTGATCAGATTGCGGCAATCGATTACCCGCATAAAGGTAATGTATTCTGAACACAAAACAGTAAATTGTTTACTGTAGAAGTTTGAATTTCAAATTTAAATGCATGCTATGTATATATCATATTTAGATCCTTGTGTAGGGTTTATACATGTTAATTAATTAGATTAATTAATAATTTTTACTGTAAAATAGTGATTTTGAAAAAGTTTTAAAATTACTGTTTACCCCTGCACTAAAATTCACTTCAACACCAGGGAATAACCTACAATAAATTCTCTATCTATTCATTCTCTTGGAAGACTCCATCTGCCATTATGACAAAGGAGCCCCAAGGTATATCATGGATGGATGCTTGAGTTTCCAATAAGCGGACTCGTAGATCAACTTTGACCTATAAAGAGCCAATTACAGAGATCCCAACTACTCTTTTTCAATCTTCAGTGAAGATCTTGGTGGCTAAGAAACGAGGGCTAACCTATAAGGATCTCCAAAGGCCGCTCGCTCTTCAGCAAGCCTATGGCCCATGAAGACCTTAACTGTGCAAAAAATGGGGGCTAACCTACAAGGACCCCCAGCTCTCACTGATCCAACTGATATGAATAGAAGACCTCGATGACTAAGTAGCAGGGACTAACCTATAAGGATCTCCGAAGCGCCTACTTTTCAGCAAGCCAACGGCCTATGAAGACTTTAGTCATGTGAGAGGTGAAGGATAACCTAAAAGGACCTTCGGAGGACTAACCTATAAGAATCCTTAGCCCATCAATTTCGGCCACAAAGGACATGGGTAGAAGATTTGATGACTAAGAAGCAGAGGCTAACCTATAAGAATCCCTAAGGTCGCTCGTTTTTCAGTGAGCCAACGATCCATAAAGATCTTAGTTATACGAGAGATGAAGGCTAACTAAAAGATTTTTGGAGGGCTAACCTATAGGGATCTTAGCCCATCAACTTCAATAACTAGCAAAATAATAATCCAAAAAGCAGGAGCTAACCTATAAGAACCCCGAAGGCCATACTCATTTCTCAGTAAGTCAACACCCATGATGACCCAATTGATCGACAAACAAAACCAACTCTTCGATCTATAACTTCGACTATGCAGAAATTAGAAGTTAGCCTATGGGAGTCTTCGGAGGCTACGGCCAACCCATGGATATCTTGATAAAATTTTGGACATAAAGATTATATACGACCAAGCTCGGACAACACAACCACAAAACTATTGAAATATGACACACCAGGTGAAATTAAAAGTTTTAATCTTATTTCATTAATAAGCTTTTGCAAAAGTTACAAAAGAGAAAATCTACAAAAAAGAAAAATAAAAGTGCACTTGCTATCCGAAAGGCCCGCCTTCAACCAAGGAAAGCTTTAGCTGGTCATGTATCTGATCTTTCTCCGGTTGTTGTACCCAATGCTTCTTCCATCACCACAACTTTAGGAGTTATGTTGCGGAAAGTCTCGATGAGTCTATCTTCCAAATCCTAGATATTAGCTTAGGTGTAACTCGCTGCCACTCTACTCTCTGCGAGTTGGATGTGAAGCAAGTTAGCACAGACCTGTCTTTGCTTAAAGCCTTTGAAAGCTCAATCATTGCATTCCAAGTCTTGATAAGCTCTTCCCGATCATCGTGGACAACCAGCTCATTAGTTCCTAATGAGCAACAAAGTCTCTTGATTTCATCTTCAGTCGAGTGAAGTTCATGTTGAAGTTGTTCAATCAGATCGGTCGAAGTGTCCGCCGCCTGGTGAAGTTCTTTGATCTTATCTTTAGTCGAACGAAGATTACATTAGAGCTGCTCCACCTTATTAATCGAATGCCATCGAGCATATTTCATTTTTGTAATCTCCTCCTAAACCTTGTGCAATTTCTCATCGCAAAAGAGCCGATGCTGCAGCTATCTTCCAAGTTTTATCCCCAATCGACTTCGAGTTTATCACGCTCTCGATCCATCCTTTGCGTTCTTTGGCCCACTTGTGCTTCTCAGTAGTATGCTCCTTATTAATGAGATCAAGCTGCTTTCTTAAGCTCCGAACTTCAGACCACCCCATATGACAATCCTTCATCATCTTCTGAAGTTTCTGTTGTGCATCATCGAGCCTGATACAGATCTTCCTCGACAACATTGAGCTAATCCTTCAAAGGTAGGTCCATGGGAGAGGTTTAACGTTGTAACAGACAAAAGCATGATCACAACACTCACACCGAACCAACTGAAATAAACCTCACAAGCAAACACAAATAAAAAAGATAAGGATAAAAATTACTTTTTTTCCTTGATTCAAAATGTTCGTCACAAAAGTACAATAGAACAAAAGGAAAAGTACAAAGTTCAAACATGCTCAACCTCGGATTGAGATGGACGGAGGACTAGGGACGGCCACAGTTGGTTGCTCTGATTCCATTAGCTGCGAAGGAGCTGGCATAATTTAGTAGGGACGGATCCTGACACATCTTCCGATGTTGGAGCAACCTTGGGAGGCTCTTCAGTGAGTTCTTCTTCAGTAAGCGGCACTTGATCTCCTCCTTGATCTGCTTCACCTCTGTCTGAACCTCCAACACCTTCAGGTTCACCTTCTCCGGCTTCTTCTTCTGCTTCCTTACCTCCTTCATCTAGGAAGCTCAAATCCAGCTCTGGATAGTGTACCATTATCTTCCGACAGTAGATGTCGCGATCGATGACAAAAGCTTTCTGACCGAATTCGATCTTTTCCTCGAAGAATTCCTCAGAAGCTCAAAAGGCTGCCATTGCTGCCTGACCAGCTTCAAGGATCCGGCCCTCCATCTTCTTCTCAAGTTCGGCAGCCTTAGATTGAGCTTTCCGCCACTTCTTTTCTGAAGCCAAGTCAGTCTTTGTCCTCACCCTCAAAGCTTCGGCTCCCTTCAGTGCCTCCTTCAATAGATGACTTTAGCCTTGGCAGCCTCCTCCATGGACTTAGCTTCTGTAGCTTCAGCTCTTGCTTCGAACTTGGAAGCTTTGACTCCTCGTGCTCTTTGTGCACCCTAGTCAACTCCTCCTTATATCTTTTATTCGATTGATGACAGCAACAGAATAGTGGCCCGTCTATATCCAAAGGAGAAGGGATATAAAAAAAATGAGAGAAGAAGAGAGAGAGACAATAGAATGAAGGAAAGACATACCCAAATCAAGGAAGTAACCAATCACTTCTGCTACTTCGTGAAGCTATCTCCCCCGACCTTCTCTAGGCTGGAATCAAAAAGCATCCTTTAGAAGGTGCTATGGACGGTCTTCAATCATCAAAAATTTTACATTGGATGGCGAAGTCGATCCCTATCTTTACTTCATGGATGTCCTACAAAGTCTGGCACTGTTTGGGTAAGTTTGTTAGAAGACAGGTAGGGTTACATGCATAGATTTCAAAATAACTTTTGAAAAAGTAATGGAAATGGATCTAGATTAAACCTTTTAACCCTACATGCATTAGATCAAATCTAATACTACCCATGCCTAGATCTAAAACATGTATATAATCTAAAAATTAAAAATTAAAAATATTAAGATCGAATCTCAATAATTTACGTGGTTTAAACTACACCACAGTTGATGATCGTAGATCTAAACATTTCCTCTAGCCATGCACGTGCCTGGCCTCCACAGATATCTACATGAGGACACATTCTAATCAGAGGTGAGATAATTTTCTCAGGATGCTAGCTCCCTTGCAAAGATATCCTCTTGATGGCTAATCTGGTTCTCTCTTAGATATCACAGACTCTCTTGAGAACTAAGAAGAACGGGAGGAAAAAAGAGGGAAGGAGGCTCGAACTTTGAGTAGAACTTTTCTCTCAATTTTTTCTATTTCTCATGCACTAGGCATCCAATTATTGGATCCTTTTATAGGGAGCAAGGGATATAGGGCTAGAAGGAGGTGCCACCTTTTCCACATGCCAAGAAAGGAGGGGCATCCAATTTTGTGCACCAAAGAAGGAAGTGGTGTGAGAAGAAATCAAATCTGATTTATTCTCATGCACAACTCTTTCTCAACGTGGAAAGATAGGGTGGTGCACAAAAGTTTTCTATTATCCTTAATCTCTTTCCATCTAATCATTATTACAAGATTTGAATCAAATTCAAATATGGAATGGATAAGGATGATGAGTCATAACCATGTGCTGCCCCCACCCTTTCTGTGCCCTCCTCTCTTTCACGTAAATACCTCAATGCAAAACCCTTTTTGTGTGAGGTTTCTTGGCATGAAACCTAGGGCATGCAAGGGGAGAGAGAGTCCTAAGGAGATGGGACTCTAAAATTTTCTATTTTGATTTAAATCAAATCAAATTTGATTTGACCCAAATAGATAATAGAACCTAATCAAATTAGGAATCCAATCTACTCAATCAAATCCTAATCTAATTAAAAATTAACTAAATCTAAGTCTTGATCAAATCAATAATTAATTTGCTTAATAATTAGGTTTGATCCAATCAAATCCAATCCAAGTCAAAATGAATCCAATTCAATTAGACTTGATCCAAACCTCATTGCTCAATCAAATTGAGCTAATTAGCAATCAATTGCTAATTAATCTTTCTATAATTTACTAGCACTTAGTAAATTACATAATTATAATATTTGCATAAGGTTAATCATCAATCATATTGATAGTTATATCCTTTAACGATTCATAATCGTTAATCAACTATCTGATCAGATAAGAACTACTTCTGTGTGTGATCCTATAGGTTCTATTCTATCTGATAGTGAGATATATTATGATCTCCATCACAATATCATCGAAACTCCTTTTGATAGGTTGAAATAATTCTAACTCTACCTTTCGAGAGTCATCGATTATCAAGATGACACCGATGACTCCCATAATCTACTAGTGATATCTAGCAATATGTAGTGGCAATCTAGTAGAATGAAAGAATGAATACCTAGATGCAGTTATCATATGATTCAGTCCTTCCACCATAAGTCTCGACTTGATAGAGGTCATGAAGAACTCATCAAACCCCATCGTCAATCATATACAAGATTAGCTCGACTCGAGTTCACTTATGAATCTCTTGAAAACTCTTTTCTAGTATTCACTCTTACTTTGGTTAAAGATTTTTTGAACCCAATCTCGCAAATCATATAGGACTTCTCTTTTTTTATCAAAATCGATAGATTCATCTAAATGCATCCTACTCCTAATAGCGAATCTGAACCTATTGAAGCTAACATACACAGCAATGATCTGAATGGCTAGAGATCAAAGAAATATGCAATCAAACTCAGTAGCCTCACTGTGAATAACCGATACCATCTCAGGTCAAAGAATCACTCACACCACTACAGCATCGATACAATCATTGACGAGTGAGTAGACATCTAAGTAATTTCTCATGTTGGTCATACTCAGTGTAAGTTATTCTCTAACGATCACCTGCACGTTCACCCCAGTGTTCCTACACTGTAGATCCAAGACTCATCTATCTAGAAGGAAGATGATCCATACATCAATCTTAAATGGATTGATCACTATCCTCTATAATGATTCTTTGATCGAAAGTATTTAGAAACAACCACTAATAATGTATTGTCTCAAATTCTTAACATCTTGAGAATATACAAAAATCATCTTTGTTAATTTTTAGGACAAATTATGGACACATAAATATGATTAAAATAAAAATATCATTTATTAATAATAAAAGTGCTACAAGTATAAAGTTCTTGAAATTACAAAATGTGTCAGCCAAAAATTGGCTTCTAGGGCACTCATCTAACAAACTCTTACTTGATCTAAAGCCAATTGGCCGCATACCTAAGATCCATCTTCTCAAAGTAAGCTTCGATCTTCTGCCGACTGAGAGGCTTGATCAGTGAATCTATCATATTTTGCATGAGTCGACTTCCTGCACCTTGACGAACTTCTTCTTGAGATATTCATATATGATGTGAACCATCGCTCTATATGCATGACTTTAGTGAGACCTAGGTTCCTTAGCGAGGGCAATGGCGTCATTGTTATCACAATACAGTATAATGGCATCACACCCCACTTCGTAATAATTTTTGAATCAGATTTTCTTAGCAGCTTCAGAGATGGTGATGTACTCTATTTTTATGGCTGAATCTACAATGATCGATTGTTTGAAACTCTTCCAACTAACTGATCCTCCATTACATAAAAAAATATATCCCGATATAGATTTTCTATCATCGACATCAGTCATAA
>NC_025997.2:20637099-20745895 GCF_000442705.2 Elaeis guineensis
GAGCATATTTAGCCTACAACTCATCAAGATATAGGGGAATATAACGAAGATGGAAGTCCCACGGCTTGGCAATAAACCTTGGAAATTTCAAAGGAAGAGAAAGAAAGAAGAAAATGAGAGAGGTATATATAAAAACCTATTTCCATTTCTTTCAGTATTTACAAAAAAAATGATGCTAAAAAGCATCACACAAAAAAAAAAGAAAAGAAAGAAGAGAAAAATGTGCTCCACTAGACTAGTAGCAGGACAAGGAGGGGCTAATCCTCATTCAAAGAGAATACCTCGACTTCTTAGCCGTTGTTCTCAGGGTGAAGGTGGTGTAGATCTAGCTGCAGCATCAGGTACTTTATGCGGGCTTTACATTTTTTCAAGTCCTGAATGAAGCCGGTAGCCGAAGCATCAAGAACCTCCCCTTGAAGTCCTTCGAAATCTTATACTCTGCAATATAGTGAAGCCGGGCCTCGGCAAATGCCTCCTCCATGGTACCCGGATGAGTTACTCCTACTGTGACAGAAGATCCCTTGCCTGAGGCCCTCAGTGGAGGGGGTGCACTGCCTACTTTAGGAGACTCCGACGATGCGGCCCTTGCATGCTTGGTCAGGACCTTCCCCTCAAATACTCTGCCTTCTTTTTGGTCGCTTCTTTGACTTGTGAGGGAGTAGGCTCCATTGCTGCAAATTAAAAAGAATACGAAAGCTTGTGGGTGCATCAGTTGTTAAGAGGAACTCCTATTTATATTGCCTTCAAGCAGCATGCATCCACCCAATGACCAACCAAATTATGCCATGTGTCCAACTCTAAAATGCCAATCATCACCACCATTCATTGCGCATCCCCATTATCAAAGCATAGACAGCAAGATGATTCATGAATCACCTGGGTTTGCCATGTGACAACTGTTGGAATAGTGTCCCAAAGCAATCGTCAGCCTGTTGACGGTTGTGCTCTTTCTTGTATTAGTATATAAATTATAAATAAATAAAAGTTATTTTAATATTTTTCATCACAAATTTTCATCTTCTAATGAACTCCTGTGTTGTGGTGAAGTCTTAGGACTATTTAGACTCGACAAAGGAGGATTTGTCGTTTAGTCCTTAAACCTGTTCGGACCAAATGATACGTTGTTACCAAGGATGACAACGTTTATCAAGCATAGGTTGTTTGTGCCATATGGGTTGGTTGTCCTCTTAACCAAGGAGTGTGGAGACACTGGTATGGCATACAGGTGAGATGTAAGGGTACATCTGCACTGAACGTGACCGACTCCGGAGCTATTTCTGCTGTCAAGATTTGCTCGATGGGATATGGGTATAACTGTCCCTCGACCTGAGACGCCATGGTGACTTGCAAGCAACTCACTGCACTTAGGCACTGGACTACCTGAATTTCTAATTCAGTGATGGAAGGATGCTGGGTGTAGTCAAGTACTTGACTTGTCGGTGCGTGTGTCAAGATGGATTGACCACTCCAGTTCAGGAGCTATGTACAGTCATTTTCAATTTAGCAAAATCTTGGCCAGGGTAGTCCTAGTGAGGAGTCACAGGACTGTTTGAGTTGAGCACGATTCGGATGATCTAATCAGGGTTGACAGTTTAACCCTGAGTCATCCTAAACACAGGGTCAAAAGGGATGAATTATACAGTAACCATATTCACGTAGGTTCTGAGTGTTGCGATTGTGACTATTCGACCTATCGAGTCGGATACCATTGCTAGATGGTCACTTCGATTAGTACAAAATTGGTTCCTGTGCTACCGGCTTAGGTTCGAACCTGCGGGTCACACACATTAGAGGTTCCTATCTGATCTGATGGCTGGTGAAGAGTCTAATGCTGTGACTTGAGTCCTATATGTCTGGACTCTGTGATCGAGAATCAAGATTCTCTGATCATGAGTTCACACATTTTGGGTATCGGGTCAAGAGTCCCACTGGTTTGGGACTTTCGATCAGGTTTCATATCGATGGACTCTGATGCCCGATTGCCCATCGATTTGGACTCAGTATTTATGAGAGTTTAATTAGTGATTTAATACTAATTAACTCAATTTGATTGAGTAATTATTTTTGGATCAAGTCAATTGAATTGGATTCAGTTGGGTTTGACCCGATTAGGTTAAGTGTTGACCTAATCGCTAAGGTGTTTGGTCCCTGATTTGATCAGGGTTGGGCTTAGTCAATTTTGATTTGATTAAGATTTTATTGAGCCTAATTAAGCCTAATTAAGTTAGATTTAACTTAGTCTAATTGTGCTAACCTATTTTGATTAGGTTGGTTCAATTATGTTCAAACCACCTTGATTAACTCCCTGCGCCACCTCACTTCTCTGCCCATTTGAATTCACGAGAAACAACTTCTCATGAATTTTCTCCCATGCAGAAGTTCCCACCCTTGTGTGCAATTATTGGATAAAATAAGTTGGTTGGCCATTCAAATTCAAAGATGTTTGAATTTGAATGGACAACAATCCATGCACCACCACCTTATCTTGTGCGCCTTCTTTACACGAGAAAGAGTTTTCATGTAAACTCTCCATGCACAAGAGAGCCACAGCCCTCTCTTCTCACACGTAGAGTGGATAGGATGAGTTGGTTGGCATTTGAATTCAAATTCGATTTGAATTCAAATGAGCAACCACTTATCTTTATCCTCTCACACAGTAAAAATACTGCAAAGATGCGGTCTTGCATCATTTTAAAAAGAAGATAAGATTGGGTATGCGAAAGAAGACATCTGAGAAAAAAGGGTGCCATGAGAGAGCTTTCTTACATGAGAAAAGAAAAGAAAAGGAGAGAAAAAAGAAACAAGTGGGTGCAAGTTTTTTCGGAGTGTACCCTAGGATTTTGGCTTAGGGTTCGGGAAGTGAGAACGTGAGCTACGAGTATCGTGAGCCCACCAAACTTTAGGAGAGTATCATCAACCTTCTCAAGTGCATCTGCTGATGATCTGGAGCATCTAAAGAGTCAGCAAATCAAGATCGAAGGAGTTCGATCAAATCGGCCATCAAAAGGGTTCAGCACGAACTAGCATTCGTGAGGAGCCGATCAGACCGGGAGCTTCGTGTGGATGATCCACAGAGGTCAGACACACTGTGTAACTACATTACGATGATCAGACTTTTCTGACAGTGATCAGATTGCGGTAATCGATTATCTACCCAAAGGTAATATGTTCTGAACACATAACAGTAAATTATTTACTGCAGAAGTTTGAATTTCAAATTTAAAATGCATGCTATGTATATATCATATTTAGATCCTTGTGTAGAGTTTATACATATTAATTAATTAGATTAATTAATAATTTCTACTATAAAATAGTGATTTGAAAAAGTTTTAAAATTATCATTTTACCCTGCACTAAAACTTCAAATGGTATCAGAGCGGTTCTAAAATGATATATATATTTGCATGTAGATTAAGTTGTAATCTAAAAGTTTAAATTTAAAATTTAAAATTTAAAATTTAAATTTTGAAATTTTTCAAAATTCAAAATTCAAAATTTGAAATTCAAAATTTGAAATTTGAATTTTAAAATTTGAAATTTGAAATTCAAAATTCAAAAATTTGAAATTCAAAATTTGAAATTTAAAATTTGTTGAAATTTAAAATTTGAAATTTAAAATTTAAAATTAAATTTGAAATTTAAAAATTTAAAATTTAAAATTTAAAATTTGTTTGAAATTTAAAATTTAAATTTTAAAATTGGTATATTTAGATATACTTGATCCAAGTAAGTAGTCTAATTGGGTTGGTTGCCATGGTCGTCCGATCATAGGAGAAAAGTAGGGTTTAAAGGCCCTCTCCTCCCATTCGATGGGTTTACCGCTGTAATTATATCCCATGCAGATGAAGCAGCGAAAGGACTTAATTGTAAAGGTTCAATTGTAAAATTTATCATGAATGTGTTAGATTAGATCTAAAGAATATTCATGATTTATTTTGATTGAGTTATTTTCTGTTATATAATTAGCATAGGATTGCTGTTTATGAAATGTGCTGATCTATTTGTGAAATGAGTCAACATATTTGGTGAACAAAAAATAAAACCTTTCAAATTTGAAAATTATTTTCGAAATGCCAAATCCTGACCATCAGTCCAAATACTTAATTAAAAGAATTAAGTTGTCAAGTTGGTCTAGAATTGTGAATTAAGACCTAAGACAATTGTATAAACTTGTGGGTCAATGGGTTAGATGGATCAGGTCCATAATTAGGTTAGACCTAAGGTTAGCTTAAAGAAATAGACTAAATTAGAGTAATTGATCAAATCTAATCAAAAGTTGAATTAGATTAGGTCAAGAATACTCTAGACTCAACTCCAATAGTTGTAGTTGAATGGGTCCATGTCTTTAACTAGACCAAGATGGACTTAATTCATGGCTATGCGGTGGAACCCTATTTACTAAGTTGATCAATTAAAACTAATGAACCGGTTGGTGTCTAAGGTAAGTTTGGTAGTTTGACCAGTGATTCTTAAGTGGGAGCTACTCGCATTGATTCGATCTCTGATGAGTTAATGGCATATCCCCACCACTGATCTCACTTACCTAGCTAACCTGGTGAGTTAAGTTTTGATTAGATCACTTGGTGATTAGGACTCACCCATGTCATTAAGTAAATCAGTGGGACTGATTTAGGTGCTCCTAATGTCGGCTTTAATTAAATCTTTTTTTAATCTGACTTGGTGAAGTCAGTGGGAGGATTGAAATTGGCCGATTAATTTTTTTTTCTATCTTTTAATAAAATTCTTAAAATTATTAGGTCTCTAAAATGATTAAGTTATAGTGATAACTAAGTCATAGCCTCCCATTAAGTGAGTGATAATGAGTCCATTAGTTTAATAATCACTAGAGGCTCAAAGGCCTGGTGCTTATTGACTAATAGAATTATCATTCATAGTATGATAATTTGGTTGAGTCTTTCTGATGGTGGTCAGGTTGGCCGGCCAAAGTTGGGCCCAATCATTTATTGGTCCGATTCAAGTCATGTTAATGGTTGGACCTAACCAGATCTTTTCAGTGGAGGCCAAAGCCTACTGATTAGGTTCTGGGACAAAATTAATTACTAGAAGTTGTTTAGAGAAACAACTGGTTATGAACCTACCCATAGATGCACATGGGTTGACCAACCAAAGTTGGGCTCGTGTGTGGTCTGTGTGGATTCTAGTAGCCACTAAAGAATTAAAGTAATTCTCGAATTGGAGGTTGAGGCTACCAGTTTGTAAAAATACTGGGAGAAACTTTAGACTAAAGTCCAAATCTTTAGTATTAATAATTTATGTACTAATAAAGTCTGATTTTCTTTTATGCAGCTATGGCCACTACCTTGTCGCTCCGGTCATTATTAGATAATGACAAGCTCATGGGACCTAATTTTGATAGCTGGTATCGAAAATTAAAATCATCCTTGAGCATGAGCGGATCCTTTATGCAGTAATGGATCCAGCACCCGAGGAGCCAGCCCGAATGCTAGAGGGACGGTCCGAGACACTTACCAGAAGTGGGTCAACGACCGCACCACTGTTTGGTGCATAATGCTGGCGGCAATGAATGATGAGTTCAGCCTAGGTTTGAGAATGCCCAACCGCAGGAGATGCTTCAATATTGAATGACTCCTTTGGCATGCCTGACGATATTGAAAGGCACAAAACTAGTTGTGCCATTTTCAATGCTCGGATGAGGGATGGGGCCTCAGTCATCGATCATGTATTGTACATGATCGAAATGATTGAGTGCCTAAGTAAACTAGGCTTTCCCTTGTACGAGCAGCTCGGTAAGGATGCGATCCTTAATTCTTTGCCCAGTCCTTCCTCCCCTTCCTTACTCATTTTTGGATGACAAAGCCTACAGTGAACTACCATGGCTTATTGGGGTTACTGCAGAACTTTGAGAAGGACCACCAGCTCCAAAAGGAGTCGGTGAATGTTGTGGGAGGGTCTTCTTCTGATCGTCGACCTTTTAAGAAAGAGAAGAAGAACAAGAAGAAGAAGAATAAGAAGGTATAGCCGCATGCTGGGACGTCAGCACTGGGTTAGACCAAGAAGCGCAAGTCTGACCAGAGCCAGGCGGAGTGCTTCTTTTGGAAGAAGTAGGGGCACTGGAAGAGAAACTATCCTCTATACATTGCCTCCCTGGACCCGAACAGGCCAAAGAAGAAGCAAGGTAATTATATGATAATACCTTACAACTTTTTCATTTGTGATACTACTGCCTGGGTATTGGATACTGGAAGCCCTTATCATATCTGTAATTCGATGCAGGGTCTGCAGGTCAGTAGGAGATTTGATGAAGGCGAGAGGTTCCTAAATGTTAGAGATGGAAGTAAAGTTTCAGTTCTAGCTTTAGGAATCATGAACCTTGTAATCAATTCTCATAATGTAATTCTGAGTGAATATCACTATTATCCAATTTTTTATTAAATATTATTTCTGTAGGCCTTTTGGCCATGTACGATTATAAATTTTTAATAAAAGGAAACGTTTGTAATATCATTTTGAATAGTGTTATAATATTTGTTGAATAACTAAATAATAGAATTTACTTACTATCATAACTTGTTAATGTGGTTCAAACCTCCAGTAAACACCTTAGAATAGATAATGTGTCAGAAGTCTACCTTTGGCACTGTAGGCTAGGTCATATCAATAAGAACAGGATAAACAGGTTGGCTCAAGAAGGAATTTTTGAAGTACATGATTGTGAATCACTTCCAACCTGTGAGTCCTGTCTTCTGGGAAGATGACCAAGTCACCTTTTATTGAAAAAGGTGAGAGAGCCAGTGAACTCTTGGGTCTGGTACATTCTGATGTATATGGACCCATGAGCTCAAATGCAAGAGGTGGATATTTCTACTTTATAACCTTCACAGATGACCTATCTAGGTATGGGTATGTCTACTTAATGAAGTATAAGTCAGAATCATTTGAAATGTTCAAACTATTTCGAAATGAGGTAGAAAATTAAACTAGGAAGTGTATTAAAACTCTTCGATCTGATCGAAGAGGTGAATACCTTTTCAATGATTTTTTGACATATCTTAGGAAGAATAAAATTCTCTCTCAGTGGACTCCTCCTGGAATACCATAGCATAATGGTGTGTCTGAAAGGAGAAATCGGACCTTGTAGGACATGGTTTGATCCATGATGGGGTTTGCTGGTCTGCCAATCTTTTTTTGGGGATATGTGCTCGAATCGACTTGTTACCTTCTAAATAGAGTTCCGAGTAAGTCTGTAACCAAAACACCATATGAGATATGGATAGGACGTAAGCCAGTACTCTCGCAGCTTAGGGTTTGGGGGTGTCTGACTTATGTTAAATGTTTAATTACGGACAAGCTTGGACCTAGGTCTGACAAGTGTTATTTCATAGGGTATCCAAAAGAGACCAAAGGGTATTATTTCTATCTAGCTGATGAGCAAAAGGTATTTGTCAGTCTTAAGGCAATCTTTTTAGAAAAGGAGTTCCTTGGTGAAGGGATTGTTGCCTCTAAGGTCGAACTTGAGAAAGTTCGGCAGGTAAAAAAATTGACACAAATTATTGAACCTGAACCGGATTTGGTTAGATCAGATCCGGAGCCCATTGTTCATGCACCCTTAAGGCGGTCTGGTAGAGTACCACGTCAACCGGACAGATACTATGGTTTCTTGGTCCGGGATGGCGATCCTGTCGAACTTGATGAAAATGATGAGGATCCGATCACCTACATGGATGCAATGCAGAGACCTGACTCTGAAAAATGGCTAGAGGCCATGAAATCTGAAATGGAGTCCATGAAGGTCAACGATGTGTGGACATTGGTTGACCCACCTGAAAGGGTAAAATCCATAGGGTGTAAGTGGGTCTTCAAGAGGAAGAGGGCGCAGACAGAAAGGTGAAAACCTATAAAGCCCATCTGGTTGCCAAGGGATATCATCAACATTATGGTATAGACTATGACAAGATATTTTTTTCTGTGGCAATGCTCAAATCTATTCGGATTATGCTTGCGATAGCTGTCCATCTGGACTATAAAATCTGACAGATGGATGTGAAAATAGCTTTCCTAAATAGAGAGCTGGATGAAGAGGTGTATATGATACAACCTGAAGGGTTCACATCCACAGATGAGTCTAAGGTGTGCAGGCTACAGAGGTCCATTTATGAACTTAAGCAGGCATCTCGGAGTTGGAACATACATTTTGATAGGACAATCAAGATGTATGGCTTCGTTAAGAATGGAGAAGAGTCCTGCATTTATAAGTGAGCTAATGGTCCAGTAGTAGTATTTCTTGTATTGTATGTGGATGATATTCTCTTAATCGAGAATGATGTCTCTGCATTACAGGGAATAAAGATTTGACTGTCGTCATAGTTCTCCATGAAGGATCTGGGAGAAGCTCCCTACATCCTAGGGATGAGGATCTATAGAGATAGATCTAAAAGGTTGCTTGGCTTATCCCAGTCCATGTACATTGATACTATGCTGAAAAGGTTCAACATGGAAAATTTCAAGAAAGACTATTTACCGATAGGCCATGGAATTTCTCTCTCAAAGAGGGATTGTCCGACAATACCTCAAGAGAGAGAGCGTATGGATAGAATTTTATATGCTTCGACAGTGGGATCTATCATGTACGCCATGACATGTACACGACTAGATGTGGCATACTCACTAGGGGTAGTGAGTAGATACCAATCTGATCCAGGAGAGAATCACTGGAAGGTCGTTAAAACCATCCTGAAGTATTTAAGAAATACTAAGGATCAGTGGCTTGTTTATGGTGAATCGGACTTGAGACTTATAGGGTTTACAGACTCTAGTTTTCAGTCTGATCATGATGACAGCAAGAGTGTGTCAGGATTTATTTTTACCCTTAATAGTGGGGCTATCTGCTGGAAGAGTTCCAAGCAGCACACTGTGGCTGATTCAGTTTGCGAGGCAGAGTATGTCGCTACATCAGATGCTGCCAAAGAAGCGGTGTGGCTGAGAAAATTCATCACCGAGCTTGGAGTAGCACCCTCCCTTGTTGGTCCAGTTCTGCTCTACTGTGACAGCTCTGGAGCCATTGCTCAGGCGAAAGAACCGAAGGCACACCAGTGGACGAAGCATATTCTGTGCCGCTACCATCTTATCCGAGAAATCGTGGATCAAGGTGACGCCGACCTTCAGAAGATCGACAAGAAGGAGAACCTGGCCGACCCATTTACTAAAGCCATTGTGGTGAAGGAGTTCGACGACTTCAAATCGAAGATGGGTATTAGATACTGCACCAATTGGCTTTAGGCCAAGTGGAAGATTGTTGGAAATAGTGTCCCAAAGTCAATCGTCAGCCTATTGACGGTTGTGCTCTTTCTTGTATTAGTATATAAATTATAAATAAATAAAAGTTATTTTGATATTTTTCATCATAAAATGTTTCATCTTCTAATGAACTCCTGTGTTGTGGTGAAGTCCTTAGGACTATTTAGACTCGACAAAGAAGGATTTATCGTTTAGTCCTTAAACCTGTTCATGACCAAATGATACGTTGTTACCAAGGACGACAATATTTATCAAGCATAGGTTGTTATGTGCCATATGGGTTGGTTATCCTCTTAACCAAGGAGTGTGGAGACACTGGTATGGCATACAGGTGAGATGTAAGAGTACAACTGTACTGAACGTGACCGACTCCGGAGCTATTTCTACTGTCAAAATTTGCTCCGATGGGATATGGGTATAACTGTCCCTCTGACCTGAGATCGCCACAGTGACTTGCAAGAAACTCACTGTACTTAGGCACTGGACTACCTGAATTTCTAATTCAGTGACGGAAGGATGCTAGGTGTAGTCAAGTACTTGACTTGTCGGTGCGTGTGTCAAGATGGGATTGACCACTCTAGTTCAGAAGCTGTGTACAGTCATGTTTCAATTTAGTAAAATCTTGGCCAGGGTAATCCTAGTGAGGAGTCACAGGATTGTTTGAGTTGAGCATGATTCGGATGATCTAATCAGGGTTGATAGTTTAACCCTGAGTCATCCTCAACACAGGGTCAAAAGGGATGAATTATACAGTAACCATATTCACGTAGGTTCTGAGTGTTGTGATTGTGACTATTCGACCTATCCAGACGTCGGGTACCATTGCTAGATGGTCACTTCGATTAGTACAGAAATTGGTTCCTATGCTACCGGCTTAGGTTCGAACCTGCGGGGTCACACACATTAGAGGTTCTTATCTGATTTGATGGCTGGTGAAGAGTCCTAATGCTCATAGACTTTGAGTCCTATGTGTCTAGGACTCTGTGATCAAGAATTAAGATTCTCTGATCATGAGTTCCACACATTTTGGATACCGGGGTCAAGAGTCCCACTGGTTTGAGACTTTTTTTATTAGGATTTCATATTGATGAACTCTGATGTCCGATTGCCCATCGGATTTGGATTCAGTATTTATGAGAGATTTAATTAGTGATTTGATCACTGATTAACTCAATTTGATTGAGTAATTATTTTTGGATCAAGTCCAATTGAATTGGATTCAGTTAGGTTTGACCCGATTAGGTTAAGTATTGACCTAATTGCTAAAGTGTTTTGGTCCCTGATCTGATCAGAGGTTGGGCTTAGTCAATTCTTGATTTGATTAAAATTTTATTGAGCCTAAATAAGTCTAATTAAGTTAGATTTAACTTAGTCTAATTGTGTTTAACCTATTTTAATTAGGTTGGTTCAATTATGATCAAACCACTTTTTGAATTCAACTCTCTGTACCACCTCACTTCTCTGCGCCCATTTGAATTCACGAGAAGCAACTTCTTGTGAATTTTCTTTCATGCAGAAGGCATCATACGCCCACCCTTGTGCGCCAATTATCTGGATAAAAATAAGTTAGTTGGCCATTCAAATTCAAAGGATGTTTGAATTTGAATGGGCAACCAACTAATCCATGCACCACCCACCTTATCTTGTGTGCCCCTTGCTTTACATGAGAAAGAGTTTCTTGTGTAAACTCATGTAAACTTTCTACGCACAAGAGAGCCCATGCCCTTCTCTTCTCACACGTAGAGTGGATAGGAATGAGTTGGTTGGCATTTGAATTCAAATTTAATTTGAATTCAAATGAGCAACCACTTATCTTTATCCTCTCACGCGGTAAAAATGCTGCAAAGACGCGGCCTTGCATCGTTTTAAAAAAGAGATAAGATTGGGCGTGTGAAGAAGACATCTGAGAAAAAAGGGTGGCATGCGAGAGCTTTCTTACGTGAGAAAAGAAAAGAAAAGGAGAGAAAAGAAAGAAACAAGTGGGCGCAAGTTTCTTCAGAGTGTACCCTAAGGTTTTGGCTTAGGGTTCGGGAAGTGAGAACGTGAGCTACGAGTGTCGTGAGCCCACCAAACTTCAGGAAGAGCATCATCAACTTCTCAAGTGCATCTACTGACGATCCAGAGTGTCCGAGGAGTCGACAGATCAAGATCGAAGGAGTTTGATCAAAATCGGCCATCAAAAGGGTTCAGCACGAACTAGCATTCGTGAGGAGCCGATCAGACCGGGAGCTTCGTGTGGACGATCCGCAGAGGTCAGATACACTGTGTGGCTACATTACGATGATCAAACTTTTCTGACAGTGATCAGATTGCGGCAATCGATTACCCGCATAAAGGTAATGTATTCTGAACACAAAACAGTAAATTGTTTACTGTAGAAGTTTGAATTTCAAATTTAAATGCATGCTATGTATATATCATATTTAGATCCTTGTGTAGGGTTTATACATGTTAATTAATTAGATTAATTAATAATTTTTACTGTAAAATAGTGATTTTGAAAAAGTTTTAAAATTACTGTTTTACCCCTGCACTAAAATTCACTTCAACAACCAGGGAATAACCTACAATAAATTCTCTATCTATTCATTCTCTT
Organism: Elaeis guineensis; assembly: GCF_000442705.2. Classification (NCBI taxonomy): domain Eukaryota; kingdom Viridiplantae; phylum Streptophyta; class Magnoliopsida; order Arecales; family Arecaceae; genus Elaeis; species Elaeis guineensis. The sequence goes on from NC_025997.2 coordinate 20,648,975, forward strand.
GGAAGACTCCATCTGCCATTATGACAAAGGAGCCCCAAGGTATATCATGGATGGATGCTTGAGTTTCCAATAAGCGGACTCGTAGATCAACTTTGACCTATAAAGAGCCAATTACAGAGATCCCAACTACTCTTTTTCAATCTTCAGTGAAGATCTTGGTGGCTAAGAAACGAGGGCTAACCTATAAGGATCTCCAAAGGCCGCTCGCTCTTCAGCAAGCCTATGGCCCATGAAGACCTTAACTGTGCAAAAAATGGGGGCTAACCTACAAGGACCCCCAGCTCTCACTGATCCAACTGATATGAATAGAAGACCTCGATGACTAAGTAGCAGGGACTAACCTATAAGGATCTCCGAAGCCGCCTACTTTTCAGCAAGCCAACGGCCTATGAAGACTTTAGTCATGTGAGAGGTGAAGGATAACCTAAAAGGACCTTCGGAGGACTAACCTATAAGAATCCTTAGCCCATCAATTTCGGCCACAAAGGACATGGGTAGAAGATTTTGATGACTAAGAAGCAGAGGCTAACCTATAAGAATCCCTAAGGTCGCTCGTTTTTCAGTGAGCCAACGATCCATAAAGATCTTAGTTATACGAGAGATGAAGGCTAACCTAAAAGAATTTTTGGAGGGCTAACCTATAGGGATCTTTAGCCCATCAACTTCAATAACTAGCAAAATAATAATCCAAAAAGCAGGAGCTAACCTATAAGAACCCCCGAAGGCCATACTCATTTCTCAGTAAGTCAACACCCATGATGACCCAATTGATCGACAAACAAAAACCAACTCTTCGATCTATAAACTTCGACTATGCAGAAATTAGAAGTTAGCCTATGGGAGTCTTCGGAGGCTACGGCCAACCCATGGATATCTTGATAAAATTTTTGGACATAAAGATTATATACGACCAAGCTCGGACAACACAACCACAAAACTATTGAAATATGACACACCAGGTGAAATTAAAAGTTTTAATCTTATTTCATTAATAAGCTTTTGCAAAAGTTACAAAAGAGAAAATCTACAAAAAAGAAAAATAAAAAGTGCACTTGCTATCCGAAAGGCCCGCCTTCAACCAAGGAAGCTTTAGCTGGTCATGTATCTGATCTTTCTCCGGTTGTTGTACCCAATGCTTCTTCCATCACCACAACTTTAGGAGTTATGTTGCGGAAAGTCTCGATGAGTCTATCTTCCAAATCCTAGATATTAGCTTAGGTGTAACTCGCTGCCACTCTACTCTCTGCGAGTTGGATGTGAAGCATAGTTAGCACAGACCTGTCTTTGCTTAAAGCCTTTGAAAGCTCAATCATTGCATTCCAAGTCTTGATAAGCTCTTCCCGATCATCGTGGACAACCAGCTCATTAGTTCCTAATGAGCAACAAAGTCTCTTGATTTCATCTTCAGTCGAGTGAAGTTCATGTTGAAGTTGTTCAATCAGATCGGTCGAAGTGTCCGCCGCCTGGTGAAGTTCTTTGATCTTATCTTTAGTCGAACGAAGATTACATTAGAGCTGCTCCACCTTATTAATCGAATGCCATCGAGCATATTTCATTTTTGTAATCTCCTCCTAAACCTTGTGCAATTTCTCATCGCAAAGAGCCGATGCTGCAGCTATCTTCCAAGTTTTATCCCCAATCGACTTCGAGTTTATCACGCTCCTCGATCCATCCTTTGCGTTCTTTGGCCCACTTGTGCTTCTCAGTAGTATGCTCCTTATTAATGAGATCAAGCTGCTTTCTTAAGCTCCGAACTTCAGACCACCCCATATGACAATCCTTCATCATCTTCTGAAGTTTCTGTTGTGCATCATCGAGCCTGATACAGATCTTCCTCGACAACATTGAGCTAATCCTTCAAAGGTAGGGTCCATGGGAGAGGTTTAACGTTGTAACAGACAAAAGCATGATCACAACACTCACACCGAACCAACTGAAATAAACCTCACAAGCAAACACAAATAAAAAAGATAAGGATAAAAATTACTTTTTTTCCTTGATTCAAAATGTTCGTCACAAAAGTACAATAGAACAAAAGGAAAAGTACAAAGTTCAAACATGCTCAACCTCGGATTGAGGATGGACGGGAGGACTAGGGACGGCCACAGTTGGTTGCTCTGATTCCATTAGCTGCGAAGGAGCTGGCATAATTTTAGTAGGGACGGATCCTGACACATCTTCCGATGTTGGAGCAACCTTGGGAGGCTCTTCAGTGAGTTCTTCTTCAGTAAGCGGCACTTGATCTCCTCCTTGATCTGCTTCACCTCTGTCTGAACCTCCAACACCTTCAGGTTCACCTTCTCCGGCTTCTTCTTCTGCTTCCTTACCTCCTTCATCTAGGAAGCTCAAATCCAGCTCTGGATAGTGTACCATTATCTTCCGACAGTAGATGTCGCGATCGATGACAAAAGCTTTCTGACCGAATTCGATCTTTTCCTCGAAGAATTCCTCAGAAGCTCAAAAGGCTGCCATTGCTGCCTGACCAGCTTCAAGGATCCGGCCCTCCATCTTCTTCTCAAGTTCGGCAGCCTTAGATTGAGCTTTCCGCCACTTCTTTTCTGAAGCCAAGTCAGTCTTTGTCCTCACCCTCAAAGCTTCGGCTCCCTTCAGTGCCTCCTTCAGATAGATGACTTTAGCCTTGGCAGCCTCCTCCATGGACTTAGCTTCTGTAGCTTCAGCTCTTGCTTCGAACTTGGAAGCTTTGACCTCCTCGTGCTCTTTGTGCACCCTAGTCAACTCCTCCTTAATATCTTTTATTCGATTGATGACAGCAACAGAATAGTGGCCCGTCTATATCCAAAGGGAGAAGGGATATAAAAAAAATGAGAGAAGAAGAGAGAGAGACAATAGAATGAAGGAAAGACATACCCAAATCAAGGAAGTAACCAATCACTTCTGCTACTTCGTGAAGCTATCTCCCCCGACCTTCTCTAGGCTGGAATCAAAAAGCATCCTTTAGAAGGTGCTATGGACGGTCTTTCAATCATCAAAAAATTTTACATTGGATGGCGAAGTCGATCCCTATCTTTACTTCATGGATGTCCCTACAAAGTCTGGCACTGTTTGGGTAAGTTTTGTTAGAAGACAGGTAGGGTTACATGCATAGATTTCAAAATAACTTTTGAAAAAGTAATGGAAATGGATCTAGATTAAACCTTTTAACCCTACATGCATTAGATCAAATCTAATACTACCCATGCCTAGATCTAAAACATGTATATAATCTAAAAATTAAAAATTAAAAATATTAAGATCGAATCTCAATAATTTACGTGGTTTAAACTACACCACAGTTGATGATCGTAGATCTAAACATTTCCTCTAGCCATGCACGTGCCTGGCCTCCACAGATATCTACATGAGGACACATTCTAATCAGAGGTGAGATAATTTTCTCAGGATGCTAGCTCCCTTGCAAAGATATCCTCTTTGATGGCTAATCTGGTTCTCTCTTAGATATCACAGACTCTCTTGAGAACTAAGAAGAACGGGAGGAAGAAAAGAGGGAAGGAGGCTCGAACTTTGAGTAGAACTTTTCTCTCAAATTTTTTTCTATTTCTCATGCACTAGGCATCCAATTATTGGATCCTTTTTATAGGGAGCAAGGGATATTAGGGCTAGAAGGAGGTGCCACCTTTTCCACATGCCAAGAAAGGAGGGGCATCCAATTTTGTGCACCAAAGAAGGAAGTGGTGTGAGAAGAAATCAAATCTGATTTATTCTCATGCACAACTCTTTCTCAACGTGGAAAAGATAGGGTGGTGCCACAAAAGTTTTCTATTATCCCTTAATCTCTTTCCATCTAATCATTATTACAAGATTTGAATCAAATTCAAATATGGAATGGATAAGGATGATGAGTCATAACCATGTGCTGCCCCCACCCTTTCTGTGCCCTCCTCTCTTTCACGTAAATACCTCAATGCAAAAACCCTTTTTGTGTGAGGTTTCTTGGCATGAAACCTAGGGCATGCAAGGGGAGAGAGAGTCCTAAGGAGATGGGACTCTAAAATTTTCTATTTTGATTTAAATCAAATCAAATTTGATTTGACCCAAATAGATAATAGAACCTAATCAAATTAGGAATCCAATCTACTCAATCAAATCCTAATCTAATTAAAAATTAACTAAATCTAAGTCTTGATCAAATCAATAATTAATTTGCTTAATAATTAGGTTTGATCCAATCAAATCCAATCCAAGTCAAAATGAATCCAATTCAATTAGACTTGATCCAAACCTCATTGCTCAATCAAATTGAGCTAATTAGCAATCAATTGCTAATTAATCTTTCTATAATTTACTAGCACTTAGTAAATTACATAATTATAATATTTGCATAAGGTTAATCATCAATCATATTGATAGTTATATCCTTTAACGATTCATAATCGTTAATCAACTATCTGATCAGATAAGAACTACTTCTGTGTGTGATCCTATAGGTTCTATTCTATCTGATAGTGAGATATATTATGATCTCCATCACAATATCATCGAAACTCCTTTTGATAGGTTGAAATAATTCTAACTCTACCTTTCGAGAGTCATCGATTATCAAGATGACACCGATGACTCCCATAATCTACTAGTGATATCTAGCAATATGTAGTGGCAATCTAGTAGAATGAAAGAATGAATACCTAGATGCAGTTATCATATGATTCAGTCCTTCCACCATAAGTCTCGACTTGATAGAGGTCATGAAGAACTCATCAAACCCCATCGTCAATCATATACAAGATTAGCTCGACTCGAGTTCACTTATGAATCTCTTGAAAACTCTTTTCTAGTATTCACTCTTACTTTGGTTAAAGATTTTTTGAACCCAATCTCGCAAATCATATAGGACTTCTCTTTTTTTATCAAAATCGATAGATTCATCTAAATGCATCCTACTCCTAATAGCGAATCTGAACCTATTGAAGCTAACATACACAGCAATGATCTGAATGGCTAGAGATCAAAGAAATATGCAATCAAACTCAGTAGCCTCACTGTGAATAACCGATACCATCTCAGGTCAAAGAATCACTCACACCACTACAGCATCGATACAATCATTGACGAGTGAGTAGACATCTAAGTAATTTCTCATGTTGGTCATACTCAGTGTAAGTTATTCTCTAACGATCACCTGCACGTTCACCCCAGTGTTCCTACACTGTAGATCCAAGACTCATCTATCTAGAAGGAAGATGATCCATACATCAATCTTAAATGGATTGATCACTATCCTCTATAATGATTCTTTGATCGAAAGTATTTAGAAACAACCACTAATAATGTATGTCTCAAATTCTTAACATCTTGAGAATATACAAAAATCATCTTTGTTAATTTTTAGGACAAATTATGGACACATAAATATGATTAAAATAAAAATATCATTTATTAATAATAAAAGTGCTACAAGTATAAAGTTAAGTCTTGAAATTACAAAATGTGTCAGCCAAAAATTGGCTTCTAGGGCACTCATCTAACAAACTCTTACTTGATCTAAAGCCAATTGGCCGCATACCTAAGATCCATCTTCTCAAAGTAAGCTTCGATCTTCTGCCGACTGAGAGGCTTGATCAGTGAATCTATCATATTTTGCATGGAGTCGACTTCCTGCACCTTGACGAACTTCTTCTTGAGATATTCATATATGATGTGGAACCATCGCTCTATATGCATGGACTTCTAGTGAGACCTAGGTTCCTTAGCGAGGGCAATGGCGTCATTGTTATCACAATACAGTATAATGGCATCACACCCCACTTCGTAATAAACTTTTTGAATCAGAAAATTTTCTTAGCAGCTTCAGAGATGGTGATGTACTCTATTTTTATGGCTGAATCTACAATGATCGATTGTTTGAAACTCTTCCAACTAACTGATCCTCCATTACATAAAAAAATATATCCCGATATAGATTTTCTATCATCGACATCAGTCATAAAGTCTTAATCAATATATCCCTCCACTTTCAGCTCTGATCCTCTACCAAAGATCAAGAATAAATTCTTAGTCCTTCTCAAGTATTTAAGGATATTCTTCACAGCAATCTAGTGTTCTTCATCTGGATTCACCTGATATCTACTCGTGACACTCACGGCAAGAGATATATTAGGTCATGTATATAATATGGCATACATGAGACTCTCTATTGTCGAAGCATAAGAGATTTTGCTCATGCGCTGGATCTCCTCAGGTATATCAGGGCATATCTTCTCGGAGAGATGAATGTCATGTCTAAGGGCAAAAAATCTCTCTTGGAGTTTTTTATGCTGAACTTCTTCAGCACCTCCTCTATGTACATTCACTATAAGAGTCCTATTATTCTCTTAGATCTATTCCTATAGACCTTTATACCAAGAATGTAGGAAGCTTCTCCTAGGTCTTTCATTGTGAATTCTTTGGACAACCATACTTTGATCGATGTCAGCATAGGAATGTCATTCCCAATCAGGAGAATATCATCCACATACAATATGAAGAATGTAACAATGCTCCCACTGATCTTTTTGTACACATATGGCTCCTCCTCATTTTTTATGAAATCAAACATTTTGATCACATCATTAAAGCAAGCGTTCCAACTTCGAGATGCTTGCTTGAGTCCATATATGGACCTTTTTAGCTTGTAGACTTTGTGATCACTATCACCAAATATGAAATCTAAAGACTGCTCCATATAGATATCTTCCTCAAGATATCTATTTAGGAAAGCAGTTTTAACATCTATCTGTCAAATTTCATAATTATGAAAAGCTGCAATCACAAACAGAGTCCAGATGGATTTTAGCATGGCCATGAGTGAAAAATTTTTTTAATAGTCAATGCCTTCGTGTTAACTATAATCTTTCGCAACCAACTTTGCCTTATAGGTCTCTACTTGACCATTCGACCTAATTTTTTTTATAGATCCATTTACATCCAATAGGTATAATACCTTCAGGTGGATCTGCTAAGGTTCAAATCTGATTGGAATGCATGAAGTCAATTTCTGACTTTATTACTTTCATCCATCTCTCGAAGTCAACATCTAACATCACCTCATCATAGGTCTTGAGATCATTCCTAATATCCCTATCTCTCATAAAGAATATTTTCTCTAAATCTTTTATAAGAATACCTAAGTACCTTTCAGAAGGACGAAAGACTCTACTTGATCTACAAGATAGAGGAGGTACCACATCTACTAGCTCACTACTGGGTTCAGATTATTTGACTCGATGCTCTTTAGAGACCTTCTCTTCGAGCTCAATCATCCTCCCATTGCCTTCATCTTAGATAAACTCTTTTTTCAAAAAGATGAACTGATAGCTCACAATCACATTATGATCCCTAGAAAGATAGAAGTAGTATCCTATGATTTTCTTAGGATATCTTATAAAATGAACTCTAAAAGATCTAGCCTTTAACTTATTTGCTTGCTATCGCTTGACGTGGGTCGGACATCTCCAAATCTTAAGATATCCAAGAGTTGACTTCTTACCATGCCAAAACTTGTATGGTTTGGTAGGAATAGATTTAGAGAGAACCCGATTCAAAAGATAAATTATAGAAAGTAATGCATATCCTCAGAGAAAGATAGGAAGATCTGTGAAGCTTATCATAGATCGAACCATATCTAATAGGATCTGATTCCTCCTTTGAGATATTCCGTTGAGCTGAGGCATCTCTAAAGGTGTCCACTGTGAGACTATGCAGTTATCCTTAAGATCGGTCTGAAATTTTTCATTAAGATATTCTTCTCTTCGATCGGATTGAAGAATCTTTATGAAATTTTTAATCTATTTTTGTACTTCATGTCTGAATTCAATAAATTTTTCAAAGACTTCAAACTTTTAATGCATCAAATATACAAAGCTATACCATGAATAATCATCGATAAATTTTATGAAGTAAACATAGCTACCTCTGGCTTGTACATCGAATGGATCACATACATCAGTATATACCAAAGCTAATATCTCAGTGACCCTTTCTCCTTATCCCACAAAGGGCAGATTAGCATTTTTTCTTGAAGACAGGACTCACAAACCAGATAAGACTTAAAAGTTAAAGGTCTGAGAAGGCTATCTTTCTTCAGTTTGTTGAGTCTGTCCTCTCTTATATGGTCTAGCCTAAAGTGCCACAGATATCTTTGACTAATTCTATCTCTAAGTCTCTTAGATCCTACGATATTCATAGTTTGCTTGTTAATATTAACACTCGTATCCACATGCAAATGATAAAGACCATCAATTAAGAAAGAACATGCAATAACTTTATTTTCAAAATAGATTTCACACATATCTTTGTTGAAATAAAAATTATAGTGATCTTGTGCCAGCACAGATACAGAAATCAGATTTCTATTGGCTACCAGTACAAAATAACAGTCTTTCAAAATTAAACTAATTCCTAATGGTCATCATAAAGGGTAGGTTTCGATGGCCACAGCAGCAACTCTTGCTCCATTATCGATCTAGAGAGTGATCTCGCCTGCCTTCAGCACTCTAACTTCTTTCAGACCCTGTATAGAAGTGCACAAGTGAGCATTTGAAGTAAAATCTAGAACCTAACTAGAAGAAAAGGAAACCATTAGATTCATTTCAATTACAAGCAAATCAGACAAACCTTTAGAAGACCCATCCTTCTTCCTATTCTTCACAATCGTCAGGTAGGTCGGACAGTTCCTTCTCCAATGGCCTTCGACATTGCAATGAAAATATTTTTCTTTATCATCGGTCTTCTTCGGAGCCTACTTCTTTGGCTTGGCTTCATTCTTTTGCTTCTTTGCAAGCTTCTTCTTTTTTCTAAAAAAAAATTTTCTCTTAGAGAAAGCCCGCTCAATGGTGAGAACCGTATCCTTTGAACCTTTCAAGGTGCCCTCAACTGTCACCAACATATTCAGTAACTTGGGCAAAGTGCTATCAATTTTATTCATATAGTAGTTCATAATGAATTATCTATATGAATCAGGAAAAGATTGGAGGATCAAATCCACCTAAAATTTTTTATCCATATTCATCTCGAGCTTCTAAAGCTCTTCGATGTCCTTGATCATTGACAAACAATGATCATTGACCGACTACCCATCATATATTTTTACTTTGAATAGTCTCTAGAAGACTTTAAAATGAGCTGTGCGACTTTGCTCACCATACAACTCTTGCAAGTGAGTTAGTATCTCCTTGACAGTCCTCATGTCTTCATACTATCACTAAAGATCATTGGACATAGATGCTAGAATGTAGCACTTCACGTTATTGTCCTCATCCATCCACTTCTCAAGTACGACTCGTTGATCAGAGGATGGATGAGCTGGTGACACAAGCACATCCTGATCTAGGATATAAGTTAACTTTTTAGAACTGAGAATAATTTTTAAGTTTCTGAGCCAGTCTTTGTAGTTTATCTCGATCAACCTATTAGTGTCAAGGATTCAGACTAAAAGATTGGCACTCGATATGGTTATCTGTAGAAAGAACAATTTTTAATTAAATATTTATACTTATAAAATATTTATTCTATAAATTTTAAAAATAAATAAGGCTCTCACTATTTTCTCGAATCTCCCACACTCCTCGGATGAAAAAATAAAAATCTATATGCGATTAGTTTCTACTGGGTACTGCAGTCCCATTGATCCATACTCACCTCACCAATAGTTATCGGTGAGTATAAATTAATGAGTGGATAATACCTTGTCTATTGCTTCACTAAGCAAGATACAGTGGATTCAGTCTCTAAATCCTATAGCCTCATCTAACAGTTATTGGTACATTTTTTAAGTCAGATCCACCATTCACCAGCAGGCACAAAGCCATCATTGAGATCTTCACCTAATAGTTATTATGTCCAACCCCATCTCTACCTCGGGATATCTAATACCATTAGAGTGATTGTACCTTTTTGATGCAACCAAACCACTGTAACCAGCCAAGAATGATCAACGTCAGGAAGGCACCCACATCTCTATAATGGTGAAAGACTGCTAGACTTAATATTTAGTGAGAAGGTTTAGGTTCAGGTCTCTTCTAAGTTATCAGATTTGATATCTAATTGATCAAGTTTAGATCAACACATTCATATATCTAACTTATCTAATCGGCATGGGTGAACTTGAATCAACAAGTTACCTAATTCAAAACTCTTCCAAAATAGCTAGGTAAGTTAAGATGAGTGGGGGTCCCCCTATTCTTTTTTTAGACACCAACAAATTGATCAGGTCAGACAATGAAATCAATTAAATAACCACCATCTAGATACTTGCTTTAGACACCAAATTGATTGATTAGAATCGATCAGATTAACCTATTGATTCGGGTCTGAACCATTGAGCCAAATTAGATCTTCAGTAAATCAATTCACATCAAATATGAATTGATGTGACCAACTACAACTAAATCGACTTTGAGCCCCTTTGACCTAATCCTAATCAATAATTGATTGGTTCAATCAACTACTTAAAATCAATAATGGGTTCTAGCCTGATCTAATCGATCCTAATTATAGTTTGATCACTAGACCTAATTTGTTCAACCCATACCGACATATAATAACATAATTTTCAGATTCAAAAAATTTTAGGTTATATTTCATTGTATGCATTAGTGCTTATGATCTTGAAATAGTTTCAGATCTAAACCTAATGTCTTATATCATATATATAAAGTTTTAGATAAAAATAATAAATACATATCATATATATATATATATATTAAATTTTAGATCTAAAATTAAAAATATACATATCAAATACATATATTATCAGATCTAAAATAATAATTAAAATATTTTAAAAATAATTTTTAAAAATTAGTTTGCATCAAACTAGATTAATTTTTTTAATATAGGGGATAAACCCTATATTAAGACAACCTTATACTAGTCTGATGTAAATTTTTAATCATTCTAATTTTAGATCTAATATGAATAAAAATATATCACATATATTTATTTTTAGATCTAAAAGATGATTTAAAAATTTTAAAAATAGATCTCAAAATCAATCAATTTTATGCTAGGATAATCTTTTCAATATAGGGGATAAACTCTATATCAGGACAACCTTATAGCAACACAAGATCAATTTTAAATCATTTAAACTTTTAGATCTAAATCAAAAATCAGATTATATATGTCATAAAAACTAGTGGCTCTAATACTACTGTTAGAAGTAAGTAAGGTTGCACGCATAGATTTTAAAATAATTTTTGAAAAGCAGCAAAAATGGATCTAGATTAAACCTTTTAACCTCACATGCATTAGATCAAATCCAATACTACCTATGACCAGATCCATATAATCTAAATATTAAAAATTAAAAATATTAAGATCGGATCTTAATACCTTGCACGGGTCAAACTATACCATAGCCGATGATCATAGATCTGAATGGTTCCTCTAGCCATGCATATGCCTGACCTCCATAGGTATCCACATGAGGACTCATTCCAATTAGAGATGAGATGATCTTTTCGTAATGCTAGCTTTCTTATAAAGATCTTCTCTTTGATGGTTAATCTAGTTCTCTCTCAGATCTCACTAACTCTCTTGAAAACTAAGAAGAAAAAGAGGAAGAGAAGAAGGAAGGAGGCTCGGATTTTGAGCAAAACTTTTCTTTCAATTTTTTTTCTCTATTTCTCATGCACTAGGCATCCAATTATTAGACCCTTTTTATAGGGAGCAAGGGATATTAGGGCTAGAAAGAGGTGCCACCTTTTTCACACGTCAAGAAAGGAGGGGTGTCCAATGTTGTGCGCCAAAGAAGGGAGTGGCATAAGAAGAAATCAGTTCTAATTTTTTCTCACGCACAACTCTTTGTCAACATGAAAAAAGATACGATGGTGCCACAAAAGTTTTTCATTATCCCTTGATCTCTTTCCATCTAATCCATATCATAAGATTTGAATCAAATTCAAATATAGAATAAATAAGGATGATGATCGCTGTCGTAGGCGGTCAAAAATAAAAACCAACTCAAACTATATAGATAGAGTGAGTAGGGATTATTTTCATGGAGATTTAGGACGATTATCTTTTTCTTTTAAGAAGAAATAAAAGACAATTGATAGTAGAAGGATTAAAAAGAAATAGAATAGCAAGAATTAAATTAAAAATATAAATTAATTTATGAAAAAAAATAATTCAAAAAAATAATCCAGATATTCTGAATCCATCATGCAAATTAGATTTATTTTTTTTTATGTTACAATATTAATTTTTATGATTAAGATATTAGCATAGCTTATCTCTAAGGGGTACGAACTGTACCAGCAAATCACAACCCATCCTGTCAGAGTATAAACTATCTAAATTCAATTATAAGATCTAAGATTTAATCTCACATACTACAATCTATCTCTCCAAAGCACGTACCGTATCTAGAGATCACGGCACGTCAGTACAGGGTATAGGCCGTGTAGGCTAGATCAATACCTCAAAAAAATAAAAAGATATAAAATAAAAATATAATTTTCTTATATAAAAAAATTAAATACAAGAAAAAAAAATAAAACCCATTTACAGGCTTCATCGTATTCCTGAATTGAAGGGATTTAGCCACACATCAAGCTCTCTAACTCCATAATCTTCTAATATTTGATCCATAAAGCTCTTTGATTTTTTTCTTTATTTTTTTTTTACTTTTTCTCTGATTTTTTCTTTTTTCTACATTGATTCCCAGATCCCCTATTTATAGATAAATTTTTTATATTTTTTTGATAGAAAAAGGAATCCTAAAACTCTTAGAAATTATTTTAATCTCATAGGAATATTCCTGGCCATCGGATCAGGCTTGGACCATTCAGATTTGATAAAAAATTAATGTTTTAATCCTTATCAAAGTCGGATCAAACCGTAGCCATCTAATCTAGGTTCAGATTGGTTTTAGACTATCAGATCGTGCCATATATCTCCTTAACACAGTCGGAAGCATCCTCAACCATTGGATCTCTGGATGGATGAAATTTCGACCATCGAATCATGCAAAAGAGTCCTTCTTTCAATCGACAATGAGTATGGACTGTCGGATCTTCTCCAGAATCGATATCAACCATTAGATCATGCAAAAGAGGCTTCCACCGCCTGTAGACCGTGCCTGTGGACCACGTGAGGTTTTCGATGGACCGTGCCCTGAATCTGTGGACCGATCGGCTAGTCCATCGTGCATCGGAGGCTTTTTTTTTTTATTTTTTAGGATATTTTGGTTCGATTTTTGCTCTAATTTTTACTTGAAAAATTGAAAAAAAATATGCATTAAATTTTTTAAAAATTTTATATTATTTTGGTACTTAAATTGCTCAATTAAATTAACATCTATTTTTCATAAATACACTCTAATTTTAAAATTTTTTCAAAAAATATTTATTTTTTCAAAAAATTTAATTTATTCATGAAATTAGATTTTTTAGAAGATATTAGCACTATAAATTATTAAAAATACCTACAATAAATATAAAAATATACTACTTATCACACCCTCCAACTTGAACTTTGCTCGTCTTGAGTAAAGAAAGAATTTAGAATTAAGTACTGTAAAGTTTCGAATTTCATCAAATAATTTTCAAAAGATTACTAATGTTCAGTAGAGTATGAGTGAGGTATGTCATTGAAGTATTAATACTAATCAATATGAGAGTTAAGTTAAGAATACTAAATATTTTTTAAACCTTTTCTAAATTATTCCTATCTTTATCTCCGAATCATTAATCTCATATGGATAAGTATATTGTTACTTCGGTCCTTCATTTATTTTTTTTTTATATTGTACTGCTATTGAGTATCTTAACCCCTTAAGCTTTCTGTTTGACCTATATAGTGAGTTTTCAACCAATGACTCCCAAACTAGATGGCTTTAGGGTACTAGGTATAGAATACTCTTCAGACCTACTTGCTCGAATCAAATAGGCTACGAGTTAAAACTAATTTTACAACAAAACTTCTTTATCCTTCATATTATTTAATACAAAACTCAATGCTTGCTTAGGCAAAGAGACCCGATTACTCAGCATGAAGTACTTGGATATTTTTTTTAAAAAAAATATATGAAGAAACATATGGTTACCCTACATAAGTCTATAAGAAGTAAACTCTTCTTTGATACTGATAGAAAAATTTAGAAATACTCAAAGAAAACTGTTTAAGTTCTAAACTTAACTCCTTATTGAGTTTTCTTAATACTTGATCCCTTAATATCTCACAAACTCTCTAATTTATACATCAATTTTCTTTTAAAAATGCTTGATTTAACTTAATTTTTTAGTGTAATCAGGTGCTTAAATACTAAATACTAACTTACTTGAGGACTTAAAAAATTCAAAAAATTTTATTATTCTCCCACCCAACTTAATCGACATTGTCATCAATGGAGTAAAAAATAAAGGATGCATAAAAAAAGAAAGAAAAGGAGAGATGTCACCTGATCCAGAAGTCTTTTTAAAATTTATTCTCCCTTCAACTTAGCCAATATTTTGCTCAAATCTCTTCAAAAGGTATAAAGCAAGACTTGATTAACTTAAATAAAATACAAAAGAAAGCAAAAGCTGAAGCTGAAATTGGGTTGCCTCCTAAAAAATGCTAAGTTTATTGTCTTTAGTCAGACTAAATTATTGATAGGTGCTTCTACATAGAGTAGTCTTTTATTCTAAAAAAAATAAAGATCAATTAAAATAAAGTAAAAAAATTTAGATTACCTTCCAAAAAGTGCCAAGTTTATTGTCTTCAATCAGACCATACTAATTCTATCTCACTTATCCCGTATCAAATATTGGATTGACAAATTCAAGTGGGTAAGATGGGTGAGGTGAATCAAGTAGGGCATTAACCTCCGGGACTTGAATTTCTTCAATTGGTCCATTCAGAAAATTCATCTTTACAAGTGATTCAATAGGTGGTTGCCATTATGGATGAACTCTCCGATCACTAGATAAAAAAATTTCATAAGCTATTTCAAATTTTTGATCTATCCAGAGATTATAGTTAAAATCTTCTTCCTTTGGGTCAATGATCTCATAAATCTCATCCTGAATCAAGTTTACATCAACTAATTGATCTTTTTTATTTTTAAGATTAAAAATATTAAGATCAATGGACATGTTTCCAAATGAGAGTTTCATGAGTCCATCACGATAGTTGATCAGGGCATTGGTGGTCACTAAGAATGGTCTTCCTAAGATTACTGGGATGTGACCTTTTGGATTAATCGCTGATTCAGTCTTGAGGATCACAAAATCCATAGGATAAATAAAATTACTGATCTTAATTAGCACATCTTCCATAACTCCTTTGGAGACCCTCACTAATCGATCTGTCAATTGCAATATAATTTATGTAGGCTTTAATTCTCCTATCTCTAATTTCTCATAGATTGAATAAGATAAGATATTCACACTAGCCCCTAGGTCTAACAAGACCCTATCAATGATGGTTTTTCCAATGACACATGAGATTGTAGGAGACCCTGAATCTTTGTACTTGATTGGCATGTGGCTTACAAGATATGAACTAACACTAACTGCCAAGAAGGCTTTCTTAGGAATATTAGTGGTCTTCTTTGTGCACAGGTCTTTGAAAAATTTGGCGTATGTGGGAACTTGTTGGATCATATCTAGTAGAGGAATATTTACTTTCACTTGTTTAAACATCTCTAAGATTTGATCCATATGAGCTGAGTGTCTGTTAGACTTAAGTCTATTTGAAAAAGAAGCTATAGGATTGGTGGTTGATGTTTTAACTTGCTTGAACCTAGTGATAGGTTCTGCAATTGGCTTGGATGGCTCATCAACCTCTGTTGATTCAGGCTCATTAGACTTGGTTTGATCAGTCTGTGGTTCAGTCGGTTGGTCTTCTTGGTTCTCAGTTATACCTACCTGATTGTCTACTTGTCTCCCAGACCTTAAGGTGTGAATTGCATTTACATGGTTGAATCGACCTTCAGATTGAGATTGTTGACTAATTTGGGCTCTTGGGTTAGGTTCAGGTTGGCTTGGCCATTTTTCTTTTTCTCTTTCACTTACAACCATGGCTAATTGATCTAATTGCATCTCTAAATGGATAATAGCCTGAGTGTTGGAAGTTAAAAGCTAGCCTGTAGTCTGCATGAAGTTGTTCAGTATAGTGTTGGTGCTAACAGTCGATTTTGCTAGGATTTCTAGACTCTTTTCTAGCGAGTGAAGCCTTTGATCATTGCTGAAATCTGATGGAATATTTGATGATTGAGTGGGTCTGAGATTGGGTTGAGTGAAAGCAGGTCTAATTGAGTTTGACCCTTATGATCAAGAAAAATTGGGGTGGTTCCTCCATCCTGGATTATATATTGGTGCGTAGGGGTCATTTATGGATCTTTGATAGGCTGCGTTCACCTGTACTACTTTGTTCTCGGCTGGAAACATCAAGAAAAGATATCCTTCCATCATGTGGTCTATGGCATTACACCCATTGCAAGTGGTTGTTGCAACTTGGTTCACTTGGGTGTGTTCCATGAGTTCTAGAGCCTCTATCCTATGGATCAAAGATGCAAATTTAGCCTCTTCAATTAGGAAAGGTTGAACTTGATATACACCTCCTCTCGAAGGTGTGTCTGTCGGGTTCCCTAGTCATCTCCCATTGTAGGCTCTTTTCTGCTAGATCCTCTAAAAATTGCCAGGCTTCTATGGGTTCTTTGTTTATGAATTGACCCTGACACATTGATTCTAACATGGTTCTAGAGTTTGGGTTTAGTTCTTCATAAATGATTTGGCACAACCTCCAAGTTTCTATTTCATGGTGTGGGCATTGACTCAAAAGGTTCTTAAAACGATCAAAATACTTTCAAAAAGACTCACCGGGTAAATGATAAAATTGATTAATTTTATTCCTAAATTTGGCAGTCTTATGGTGTGGAAAATTTTTTTTCAGGAACACTCTAACAAAACTCTCCTATAATGCTATGGATTGGTTAGGAAGACTGTATAACCACTTTTTGGTACTATCCTTGATGGCAAAGTTGATCAATCTAAGTTTTACAGCATCCTCAATGAGCTGTTGAAGCCGCATTGTGGTGCATACTTGCTCAAATTTTCTTATAAAAATGTATGCATCCTCAATTCCAGTGAATTTGAGAAGCATGTTTATAATCTGGGGTTTAATTTCAAAACTGACATCAGTTTGTGGTAGTCGAATACATGAGGGTTTGGCTGACCCAACAGAATAGCAAAGATCTTTCAAGACCCTAGGTTCATATTCGGGTTCACCCATGGTGGGCTTAAAATCTACTACACTCGATGCAAAGTTTGGATCTATTCTCACTAATCGACCAGATATCCTTATCCATGAAGAAATTTGAAAATTTTTAGTTATTTTTATAATTTTTTTTCTCTCTCTTTTAAAAGAAGAGGGAATAGATGAGAAAAGAATTCTAAAAATGGGAGCCTAAGGAGTCCTAAATCTAGAGATGATAGAGAAGAGCATTTTAATTAGGGTTAATGTTTGTAGGTTACTAGTCATGTTATATAATCAATCCTAGCTAAGGGTAACCCTAGATCTAGATAGCTCCTAACTGTCAAGGTTGCCTTTGAGCACTCCAGGTAAAAAACTAACCACTTAACTGGCCAGATAAGTATAAGATTGATGGGGGTCCCCCCGTTGCTTTCTTTAGACACCAACTGAGTTGGTCAGATAAGCGAACGAAATTAATTAAATAACCACCTTCCTTCAGGACGTAGTTCCTGAATCACTTTTTTAGACACCAGTCAAACTGACTAACCCTAACCTGGTCTTACTCTTAGGATCCCTTGTCCTATTGAGCTCGAAAGTCCTTAAGGGCCAACGTCTAATTAATTTTAAGTTAAGATTTAGGTCAATGCAATATACAGGATGGTGGTTTGTGGGCCAAGGAAGGGTGATAAAATCTTCACATTATTTTGTTTAGGGTTTGTACCCTTAAGATGTTTTATGAAATTATGCAATTCAAGAAGAAAAGGTGACTAGATTTGGTAGTTAGTCAAGAGTAAATTGATTTGTTTCACTTTTTAGGTTTTGTAATTAAGTATCTAATTTTCTAAGTAGATTATGAGGTGTCAATGTAAAAATTTTTTTTTTAAGAAAGTAAGTTTGACTAAGGAACTAAGCAAGTTAGAAAGAAACTAAGAAAAATTTTTTTTTTTAAAAAATAATCATGCCTAGATCTCCGACAACGGTGTCAAAATTTGATAGCTATCATAGGTGGTTAAGAATAAAAACCAACTCAAACTATATAGATAGGATGAGTAGGGATCGTTTCCATAGGGATCTAGGATGATTATCTTTTTTTTTTAAGAAGAAATAAAAGAGAATTGATTATAGAAGGATTAAAAAGAAATAGAATAGAAAGAATTAAATTAAAAATATAAATTAATTTATAAAAAAATAATTTAAAGAAATAATCCAAAAATTTTAAATCTATCATGCAAATTAGATTTTTTTATTTATAATGCAATATTAATTCTTGTGATTAAGGTATTAGCATAGCTTATCTCTAAGGGGTATGGATTGTACCAACAGATCATAGCTCATCCTGTTAGAGTATAAACTATCTAAATTTAATTATAAGATCTAAGATTTAATCTCACATACTACAATCTATCTCTCCAAAGCACGTACCATATCTAAAGATCACAGCACGTCAGTACAGGATATAGGCTATGTAGGCTAGATCAATACCTCAAAAAAATAAAAAGAAATGAAATAAAAGTATAGTTTTATTGCATAAAAATTAAATACAAGAAAAAGAAAGAAAACCCATTTACAGGCTTTATCGTATTCCTGAATTGAAGGGATTTAGCCACGCATCAAGCTCTCTACCTCCATAATCTCCTAATATTTGATCTCTAAAGCTTTTTGATTTTTTTCTCTATTTTTTTTTATTTTTTCTCTGATTTTTTCTCCTTCCTACACTTATTCTCGGATCCCCTATTTATAGGTGAATTTTTCATATTTTTTTGGTAGGACAAAGAGTCCTAAATGTTGGAGCACGATCCCGGCTCCTCCCACAGACCTTTGGTGCAGCGGAACCAGCAACGAATAGATCTGGAGACTTCTGGACACGATTCAAGGCCCTTGACGCAATCAGCCTGGTTGCTGTCTTCTTCGTCAGCCTTTCATTCCAGATGAAGAACGCCTTTGAAATCACTCTAAAAAATCCAAGATCTGGTACCCAACCAGATCAGACCTGGACCGAGGTCTTTTGATTTATAGATCTCAAATCGGGGCGTTCTAGATGGAGAAGAAGATAGATGGAGACAGACCTCGCAGATCTATCCTGCTGTAGCCTTTTTGTAGATCTGTTGATGGAGATCTCACCCGCACCTCAAACAACCTCAGATCAACTCCAGATCTGAGAGGGACTTATACCAACCTCTTCTCAAGAGATTTCAGATCCTGGACCTGGTGTTTGGGTGCCTGCAAGAGAGGGCAGAGAAGAAATGGCTGGCGACTGCAATGGGGGAAGGGGCTAGCGCCTCCCTTCCTTTCTTTCCTTTTATGGACTGGCAGCAAGAAACCCTAGGGTTTCTTGCTCCTGGTGTGTGGAAGATTGCTGGAGAGAGAGAGAGACTTGGGAGAAAGAGTCATCTATTTTTCTTGGCTTAATCAAACCTATACAAGTACATGTATATATAAACACCGGGTCAAGTAACCCAAACCCAAAACTCCCTTGACCAACTCTATGGGAGATTAGGTTAACCCAAGCCCATGTACACCCATGACTTGACTTAATCTCACCTATCCTGGGCCCAGACCTAGCCCATAAAGAGTTGGTCCCTTGAGGCCCACATAACCTAGACCTCAAGAATCCGAAAGGCACACAGCCTTTCAACCTAGGGCCCAACTAGCCCTAGAGCCTCCATGAAGCCCTCATGAATGATGGACCTTGGCCTTAGCCTTGATCCCCTGGGCTTTGGACACACCACCTGGATCACAACAATCTCCACCTTGGTGTCCCAAGGCCTCAACCAGCTCCACTCTGTCCATCAGCCGCATCAGCTCAACACATCTTTGAAAGCTATCCCGTGGAAGTACCTTCGTAAGTGCATCAGTTGGATTCTCCTTGGTGTGTACCTTTACTAGCTCCACCTCACCATCCTCCACAAGCTCTCTGATCTGATGATACCGAATGTCGATGTGCTTTGTCCTTGCATGATAGACTGAATTCTATGCTAATAGAAGTGCACTCTGGCTGTCACAGTGCACTCTAACGGCCTCCTGAGTAAGGCCCATCTCCGTCAACAAACCCTTCAGCCAAATTGCCTCCTTAGCTGCTTCTATCAGTCCGATGTATTCCGCCTCTGTAGTGGATAGAGCCGTGATAGGCTGCAGACTCGATCTTCAAGAAATAGGACCTCTATACAGGCTAAAGATGAAGCCTATCATAGACCTCCGGGTATCCACATCTCCATCGAAGTCTGCATCTACATAACCACCAATCAGCCCCTGAGCCTCCCTAGACATGTCAGAGTATCCCACTGCACCTCCTCACTATCCGTAGAAGATGCCAACTCCAACTGATCCCGCCAGGTATCTGAATATCCACTTCAGAGCTCTCCAGTGCTCCCTGCCAGGCTGCGCCATGAACCTGCTAACCTGACTCACTGCATAAGCGATGTCTGGCCTACAACAGACCATCGCATACATCAAGCTCCCAACTCTTGAAGCATAAGGAACCTTCTCCATCTCCTGAGTCTCCACCTCAGTCTGTGGCGCCATGGTCTTCGAGTGTCTGAAGTGACCGGCAAGTGGCAGCTCCGTCGGCTTTGCTCCCTTCATCCCGAACCTCTCTAAGACCTTCTGTATGTAGCCCCCCTGAGATAGATGCAGCACCCTTCGGGCTCGGTCTCTGAAAATCTCCATGCCTAGGATCTTCCTTGCAGGGCCCAAATCCTTCATCTCAAACTCCCGAGATAAGGATGCCTTCAGATCTTGCACAACCTTCCTACTCTTGCATGCTATAAGCATGTCATCCACATACAAGAGTAGGAACAGCCTAAAATCATCCTTAAGAGATTGAACATAAACACAGGGATCAAACTCGCACCTGAAAAGTCCAATGCTGCGCACATAGGAGTCGAACCGCTTGTACCATTGCCTCGATGACTGCTTCAGCCCGTACAGCGACTTCTGCAACAAACAAACCTTTCCCTCTGATCTTGGATCCCTGAAATCGGGTGGCTGCTCCATGTAAATCCTCTCCTCCAAATGCCCATGGAGGAACACCGTCTTGACATCCATCTGCTCCAGCTCTAAATCCTGAGCTGCTACAATGCTTAGCAACACTTTGATGGAAGTGTGTCTGACGACGGGAGAGAAGACTTCACTGAAGTCGATGCCTTCCTTCTGGGAGTATCCCTTGGCCACTAACCTCGCCTTGAATCTGATACCTCCCTGCTCTAAAGGCCCTTCCTTGCGACTGTAGACCCATTTGCAGCCAATGGGCCTCTTCCCCTGTGGCAACTGCACCAATCGCCACGTCTGGTTCTGGTGGAGAGACTGCATCTCCTCGGATATCGCCTGGACCTACCGCTCTCTATCCTGGCTCTCAATAGCCTCCTGATACATATATGGGTCTCCATTCACTGTCACCAGGGCATATGACAGCATCTCCTCGAAGCCATATCGGTCCGATTGCCTGATGGTCCTCTTGGGCTTGTGTAGGGCAACACCGATATCAGTCTTCGTTCCAGCTCGCTCCTGCTGGACCTCTCCACCTCGATCATCCGTCTGAGTCCTCTCCACCTGTGGAGACACCTTAGGTAGGTTCTCCACCTGAATATCATGTCCTCCAGTAGTACCTGCAAGAGGCAAAATAAAAGAGGTAAGCTGTCCAGCAGCACCCTACTGGACCTCCTCCTACTCCTCCTGCTCCTCCATGCCTGCTTGCCTCCGTAGGACTGACTCCTCATCAAAAGTCACATCCCAACTAATGATGACCTTCTTTTCCAAGGGATCCCATAGCCTGTATCCCTTGACTCCTCGCGGATAGCCTAGAAACACTGTCTTGCGTGATCTGGCGTCTAGCTTGCTCCGCTCACCAGTTCCAATGTGCACATAGGCCGTGCACCCAAATACCCGTTGTTGCCCAGCTATGCAACCCAAGAGGGGGGGTGAATTGGGTTTCTAAAAATTTTAAGCCCAACAGATAACTTATGAAGAACAAAACAATGGCTTTTAAATCAATATTAGTTAACTAAAGCAGTATTGCAAGGATATAATAAAGAAATAAGATAAAGCGATAAAGCACACCACAAACACAAGGATTTATAGTGGTTCGGTGCTAACCTTGCACCTACATCCACTCCCCAAGATCCCACTTGGGAATTTTAATCCACTATCCTTTGTATTCAACCCGAATACAAAACGTCGGAAACTCCGACACTAGCTATCCCAAGCTAGAATACAAGACGTCAGAAACTCCGACCCTAGCTATCCCAAGCTAGATCACTTGTTTCCCGGGTACAAGCCAACCCAAAACACTCCGATTTCAGGTTCGGATCAACCTTTCCTTGTTTTGGAAATCCTCCAAAAACAAGAGCAAAAACTCACAAAGAGTAAGAATATTTAGAGCACAGATGAATACAATAACAGCTCCTTAAATGAGCAAATATAACAATAAAAGCTTTACTCAAATGAAGAACCCCTTTTTCAGATTTTCTCAAGATGAATGAACGGTTGAACGCTTGAGAAGAGGTTGATTGTTGATTGAAGATCTCTTGAAAGCTTTGAACGATCTCTAGATCAAGGTTGAAACGATAGGCGTGAAGAATTCTCTCCTTGAAAGATCTTCCTTTTCTCTTTCACAATCTCTCTGGTATATTGTGGATCCTCTCTCTTTTTCTCTATGGATATTTCGTTGATCTCAGGCTTTTTCTTGCAAATTTCGGATCCTCTCTTCTGTTCTTCTCTTTTTCCTCTCTTTTTCTCTTCACATTTGATTTCACGTTTGATCCGCTATTTAATCTGCAATTTCTTTCATCATTTAAAGCATTTTGTAGCATTAGAAGCAAGAGAAAATAATTTAGGCAGATAAAGAGCCGTTAGAGGATTTTTAGGAAGCATAAATGGCAATTAAAACGGACAAAAAAATAGCCGTTGCTGACATTTCCCGTCGCAGGGGTCGACTCATGAGTCGACTCATGCTTCAGGAGTCGACTCATGAGTCGACTTCTGTTGCAACAGACCAGAAGATCTGATTTCTGGATTTTTCGGCTCAAATCAGCAGAGGTCGACTCATGAGTCGACTCATGCCTTGTGGGTCGACTCATGAGTTGACTCACAGGTCGTGCCAAGCCAAAAATCCAGCGTGCCATGGGAATTTTTTCATGCCATTCAGCTCATAGTGCCATGAGTTGACTCATGAGTCGACTCATGCACTTCAAACCTTCATAACTTCAAAAATATTAGTCCAAACACAATGAAATTTTCACCAATAGATTTCAAATCATTTGTTCTACCAAATGGTACTATCAAATCAGGATTTTAGTGAAATTATGATTTTGCCCTTGAAGAGCATAAGGACTTTTTCAATTGTTTGTATCCCTTCAATCTGCTTTGTAATCATCAAAATCAATCTAGGAGCAACAATCTCCTCCTTTTTGATGATGACAAAACATATGAACAAAAATATTTATGTTAATGCATTAATTTCAAAAGAATCCATTATGGGTGTATATGCTTGAAAAGAGTATGATTCTTTTGGCATGTAATATAAATGCAAAAATAGTTTGCCCATTTTCTTAAAGATTTGAAAAGGGTATTAGATCATTTTGAGTTCAAGATATTTCAGAGTAAGAGAAGATAAATAACTTTTTCTATGTATCAGAGCAAAAATAATTTTTACAATGATATCAGAAAAGATTTTATAATGTATCAGAGAAAGAAAATTTTTAATGTATCAGAGAAAATTTTATACAGTATCAGAGCAAATGTTATAATATTTTAGAGAAACCTTCACACTGTATCGGATCAAATGTTATCATGTATCAGATCAAGTTGAAAGAAATTGTAGGATGTATCAGAGTAAAATAAATTTCTTATTGATGTCTCAAGGTGAGTAAAATTTCAAAAGCAAGTTTGAATATCAGAGCATATATATAAAAAATACTTATTTGCATTGTACTCATGATTTTGCTTTTGATGGATTAAAGTTCTGTCTGATACCAAATTTCTCTGTCTGATACCAAATTTCGATACCAAAATTTCTCAAAGTTTTGTTTAATCTTTCAATCCTTGTTTTTGTCTAATTTCTCCAATATTTGTTTAATTTCTTCAATATTTGTTTTAATTTAATTTCTCCCCCTTTTTCTCATAATTTAGGGTTTTGCTTTTTGTCTAATTTCAATTTTTGTTTAATTTTAATTTCTCCCCCTTTTTGACATCATCAAACATAGTTAACTCTTTCTTTTCCTTTTCTGAAAATATTCTTTAATTTCTTCCTCTTTAGAGTTTTTCACAGATGTTTGCTCCCCCTTAATATAGCAATTATCAATAGCAAACAACAATAAGGAAAAGATAATATTTCAACAGATGTATCGGAGATTGAAATATAACCAAAATATAATCATTACAAAGAGGTAGAAATATAGGTAAAAGATGATTCCATTAATATCATAATTGTTTCATAAAATTCAACCAGCTAAATGTCAATACATGGCCCCAAGGTATAGATCCTAGAACAGGATACTAACTCCTAAGATCTAGATAAGTCAATGATCAGAGTCATCAGATATAGGGTGAGGAGATGATGGATCAGAAGTGCGTCCTCTACCCCGTCTGCCTCTACCACGAGTGGAGGTGATGGCACGAGCAGGAGAACGAGATGAACTAGGTGGCTGAGAATGCTGAGATACTAGGGCTGATATCATGAGTCTGATAGAATCAAGTACGTTCAGTGCTCTGGAAACAGATTGAAGTAGAGCAGTGAACTGGGTGGTAGCATGCTCACTCGATCCTCTGATCTCTTTCCTCAGTAGCTCATATCCTCCTTCTAGTGCTCCTCTGAGCCTGCCAGCCTCTGCAGTGAGGTCTGTGACCTCAATGGTAGACTCCTGTGGCTGGGGATGGGCCAATGCAAGGACTTGCCCCTGCAAGTCAAGAACTCTGCCAGTAAGTCTCCAGACTGTATCTTCAAGCTGCTGTATCCTGACGGACTGATCTGAAATCATCTGAAATATAGTGGAGATGTGGGGAGTAATGGTCTGATCAGAAGAAGTAGCTCCAGGTGCAAAAGAAGTACTACTCCACTGGCTAGACAACAAAGAAGCCACACGCTGAGATATATGCTCGATCTGATCGTCAGCCAGTCTGAACTCTGAATGAGGTGCTCTGCTCTCTGGCTGATACACTGGTGTGGGCATCCTAGTAAACGCAGAAGGGCCAGCCTCAGTATCATGAATGAACTGGGTATCTGGTGAAGCTGCCCTGAAATCATGTACAGGAGAAGATGGACCTTCTTCTTCTACTCTGCCTTCAGTTCTGTCTTCAGCTCTTTCCTCAGCTCTCTCCTCAGCTCTTTCTTCAGAGCCCTTGATCCAACCACCAACAGTCTTTGTAATTCCCATTCGGTGTAGGCTGTGTTGGTTGAAAGTGTCCACATGTGAGAGCTTGGTAGGTGTCTCCCCTTCACAGCTAACTCCAAACCTCCTAAAAACTCTAGTAAGGGCCATACCATAAGGCAAGTGTGCCTTGGATCTGTTCAAAGTTTCTCTCATGGCCTCTATCATAAGTGTAGGGAGGTTTAAGGGGGTCTGAGTGATGATATGAAACATGACACATACATCTCTGCCAGATAGTAAGTCATGTCTACCACTCCTAGGAAAGAATAGTTTTGTCACAATCTGATGCAGGACCCTCATCTCAATGGACAGTAGCTTTGCTTCCAATTTGTTTAAACTTCCTGAAAAATCTTCTCCTAAGATAATTCTGATCCCTTCTTCTTTAATTGGGAGTTCCATATATGAGTATCCTTCACTAGGCAACTGAAGTATCTCTCCCAATATCCTAGAATCCAAACAGATGTCAATCCCCTTTACAGTTGAAGTCACAGATCCGTTTCCATAATTTAGGTTCTGGTAGAACTCTCTGACTAGATCAACAAAGGTGACTTCCTTAAGAGAGCAATAAAGTTCCCATCCTTGATTTTTGATCTTACTTGCAAAAGTAAAGCCTTCTTTCTCAAAGAACCGAAAATCTATATTTTTCCCGGTTTCTACTTTTCTATCAGAAAGAAGATTTACACTGGGGCTTATGGAGGGTTGAGAGGGACCTTGAGCAGGTACTGAAACTGGATTGGGAACAGTGGAAGACTGAGCATGCCTTTTCTTTCGGACAATTTCCTCAGGCTCTCGGATTGATTTTCTTCTTTGGGGAAGTTTCATCTTTGGAGCCATATCCAATAAGGTAGCGGACAAGAAGACTTGAATTCAGTGGAGGAGGGATCATAAAAGAGTAAAGAAGAATTTTGGTGGAGAAAAGAAGTGAATTTTGAATGAACGGTGAAGTTCTAGGGCACGTTCCACCCGCGCCTATCACTGCGAGAAAGCACAGAAAAAATCCTTTTCAAGGAGACAATTTTTGGTGGAGAGGAGGAGGGAGAATTGCCTCGAAATTAATCCTTGGATTTGGAGCAAAACAGAAGTTTGGAGAGGACGGCTTTCGGAAGGAAGACGACGAGAAGATGAGTCGTCTCATAAACAAGGTTTCCCATTTTAAAAACAATGAACCCGATGGAAGTTGGTGGGATTAACAAGTTTGCCATTGAGTCGACTCATGGGGGTCGACTCATGAAGTTCAGAAAATCAGGAAAAATGCAAATAAATTCCAGAAAAATTCAAAATTTTGGGAGAAAGAATTTTGCTCAATGATAAGTTTTTAGAGTGATAAAACTGAGCTTTTGGAACCAGGATAGATGTTGAAAATTGAGCTCTAAGAATATTTGATAATAATTAAGAGAAGTTTAGGCAAATGGATCTAGAATTCCTAGATTTCTCCTAATTTCACAGAATCTATCCTCACTAAGGGCCTTTGTAAAGATATCGGCTAATTGATTTTCAGTGCAAACATATTCAAGAATTATATTTTTATTTTGAACATGTTCTCTTATAAAATGATGTCTTATTTCAATATGTTTAGATCTTGAGTGTTGTATTGGATTTTTAGATAGATTTATAGCACTTGTATTATCACATTTTATTGGTGTTTCATTAAGTTTGATTCCAAAATCTTCGAGTTGTTGCTTAATCCACAAGATTTGAGCACAACAACTTCCGGCTGCAATGTATTCGGCCTCAGCCGTAGACAGTGCCACCGAATTTTGTTTCTTGCTAAACCATGAGATTAGGTTAACTCCAAGAAATTGGCAAGTTCCACTTGTGCTTTTTCTATCTAATTTACATCCAGCAAAATCAGCATCAGAATATCCTAACAAATTAATTTGTGAGTCCTTAGAGTACCATAACCCTATAGTTTGTGTACCATTTAAGTATCTAAGGATTCTTTTAACAGCATTCAAATGAGATTCCTTAGGATTAGATTGATATCTTGCACATAAGCAAACACTAAACATGATATCAGGCCTACTTGCAGTTAAATATAATAATGAGCCAATCATACCTCTATAGTATTTTAAGTCTACGCTTTTACCTTCATCATCCTTGTCAAGCTTACATGAGGGACTCATTGGTGTGCCAATTGGTTTGCAGTTCTCCATTCCAAATCTTTTGAGTAGTTCCTTGGTGTACATGCTTTGGGTGATGGAGATTCCCTCTTTTGATTGTTTGATTTGGAGTCCGAGGAAGAAGGTGAGTTCTCCCATCATGCTCATCTCGAACTCTCCCTGCATAAGCTTAGCAAAGTCTTGACAAAGGGATTCATTAGTAGACCCAAAAATTATGTCATCAACATAAATTTGTATAATTAGCATATCATTTTGGTTTCTTTTAATAAATAGAGTTGTATCCACATTGCCTCTTGAGAAACCATTATTTAGTAGAAATTTGCTTAGCCTTTCATACCATGCTCTAGGTGCTTGTTTTAGACCATATAAAGCTTTATTTAATCTAAAGACATGATTGGGAAAAGCATGATTTTCAAATCCAGGGGGTTGTTCTACATATACTTCTTCAGAAATATATCCATTTAAAAATGCACTTTTAACATCCATTTGAAATAGTTTGAATTTCATAAAGCAAGCATAAGCAAGTAGAAGTCTAATGGCTTCTAATCTAGCAACAGGTGCAAAGGTTTCATCAAAATCAATTCCTTCTTCTTGATTATATCCCTTAGCAACCAGTCTTGCTTTATTTCTAATTACATTTCCATGCTCATCTAATTTGTTTCTAAAGACCCATTTTGTGCCAATTATTGAATAATCTTTAGGTCTTTTCACTAAGGTCCAAACATTATTTCTTTCAAATTGACTGAGTTCTTCTTGCATAGCATTAATCCAGTTATGATCATTTTCAGCTTCTTCAAAAGTTTTAGGTTCAAGTTGAGATACAAAAGCACAATGATTAAGTACATCTCTAAGTGAAGAACGTGTTTTTACCCCATGCATAGGATCACCGATAATTAATTCCTTATGGTGGTTGTGAACATACCTCCATTCCTTGGGTAAGTCATTTGTACCTTGAGGTTGTTCTTGAATTTCTTCACCTTTCTCATTTTGTTCATCTTCTTGATCCTTGTCTTCTGGAGTTGCTGAATCTTTTAGAGTGATCTCCTTCATACCTTCTATTAGTGGATCTGCATCATCAACACCCATATTCTTCCTTGAAGGAAGATCGTTAGATTCATCAAAGACAACATGTATGGACTCCTCAACTACTAAGGTTCTTTTGTTGAACACTCTAAATGCTTTACTAGTGGAGGAGTAACCTAGAAGGATTGCTTCATCTGATTTTGCATCAAATTTACCAAGTTTTTCTTTGCCATTATTTAATACAAAACATCGGCAACCAAAAACATGAAAATAGGCAATATTTGGTTTTCTTCATTTCCAAAGTTCATAGGGGGTTTTCTTTAAAAATTGTCTTATTAAAGCACGATTTAAAATGTAACATGCTGTGTTAATAGCTTCCGCCCAAAAATATTTTGGAAGATTGCTTTCACAGAGCATGGTACGGGCCATTTCTTCTAAGGTTCTATTTTTCCTTTCAACTACCCCATTTTGTTGGGGTGTCCTAGGAGCAGAGAAGTTGTGGCCAATTCCATTTTCATCACAAAAATTTTCAAAGTCATGATTTTCAAATTCTGTTCCATGATCACTTCTAATATTTTGAATTGAAAACCCTTTTTCATTAGTGACTTTTTGATGAAATTTCGTGAAAATTTGAAAAGTTTCATTTTTGTGAGCTAAAAAGAAAACCCAAGTAAAACGAGAGTAATCATCAATTATTACAAATCCATATCGTTTTCCTCCTAGACTTGTGGTTTTAGTTGGTCCAAATAAATCCATATGTAAGAGCTCTAAAGGTCTAGAAGTTGAAATAGTGTTTTTGGATTTAAATGATACTCTAGTTTGTTTACCTAATTGGCATGCATCACAAATTCTATCCTTTTCAAAATTTAATTTTGGCAAACCGAGAACTAAATCCTTTTTGATTAATTTTGAAAGAGAATACATGCTAATATGTGCAAGTCTACGATGTCACAGCCAACTAGTCTCATTTATTTTAGCTTTTAAGGAAACTAGGCATTGCATGTCTAATTTAGTTAAATCATTCAAGTCTACCATATAAACATTGCCATGCCTATGTCCTATAAATTTAATGCCATCGTTAATAGGACTCGTCACAATGCATACAGATGATTCAAAACTTACTTTATACCCTTTATCACAGAATTGACTAATGCTAAGTAAGTTATGCTTTAAACCTTTAACAAGTAAAACATTCTCAATGTATTTGGAGGGAGTGATACCAATGTTACCTATCCCGATGATCTTTCCTTTACCATTATCTCCAAAGGTGACCATCCCTCCATCCTTAGCATCAAGCGTGATGAATTGTGATTCATCACCAGTCATGTGTCTCGAGCATCCGCTGTCAAGATACCATTTCCTGTTTTCTTCTTGGGATGCTAGACACACCTGCAAGCACAGATCAAGTTTCTGTCTTAGGTACCCAAGCTTTCTTGGGTCCTTTCAGGTTAGTCAGAATGGTTCCTTTTGGAACCCATATTTTCTTTGTGTTTGCATATTTGTTAATAAGACATGTGTATGATTTATGTCCTATTCTTCCACATTTAAAACAAGTAATATTTGTAGGCTTTTTGCTTGAATAATTTGCATAAATATCCTTCAAAAATTTTTGTTTCTTCAGGGGTTTATAACCAAGTCCAGCCTTATCATATATAGCTTTCTGATTATCAAGGATCATATTTAGCTTGTTTGAACTTAAGGTGAACTTATCTACTATAGATTTCAGCCTGTTAATTTCATCCTTAAAGTTTTGATTTTCTTGAATCAATGTGAATTTTTCAATTGAAAGAATTTCAGCTTGTTTCACTAAGGACTGATTTTTCAATTTCAGCTCTTTGTTTTTCTTCCCTAGTTTCTTTAATTCATCAATTAAATCATAGAAAGCTTCATGCAATTCTTCAAAAGTAAATTCACTAGTGGATTCAGAAGTTACCTCATTTTCATGTGCCATCAGGCACAGATTGGCTTGTTCGGTTGAGGTTTCCTCGTCGGAGCTTGAGTCATCACTCGCACTCCAGGTCGCCATCATTGCCTTCTTTTTGAATTTTTTTGGACCTTTCTTCAATTGAGGACATTCGGATCTGAAATGTCCTGGCTTCTTGTACTCGTAGCATATAGGGGTTTGATCTTTCTCCTTTTCTATGCTTTGATCCCCTTTTGTAAATTTCTTTCTCATCCCCTGTTTCCTTTTTCTTAGAAACTTCTTGAATTTCCGGGTGATGAGAGCCATCTCCTCATCCTGATCTTCATCTTCAGAGTCATCTGTTTCATAATCAGGTGAAGTTGTGGATTTGAGGGCAATGGTTCTTTCCTTTTTGATTTCATCCTCTTGATGTTGCATCATGCTAAGTTCATGAGTCATCAAGGATCCAAGAAGCTCTTCTAGAGGTAGAGTGTTCAAGTCCTTTGCTTCTTGGATGGCAGTCACCTTGGCTTCCCAAGTTCTTGGCAGTGACCTGAGAATCTTCCTTACAAGTTCACTGTTAGTATAAGATTTGCCAAGACTCTTTAAACCATTGATTATATCAGTAAAACGAGTAAACATAGCAGTTATGGACTCATCATGCTTTATTTTGAACAATTCATATTTATGTACAAGCATGTTTATTTTAGACTCTTTTACTTGATTTGTTCCCTCATGGGTGACTTCTAACCTATTCCATATTTCTTTAGCAGATGCACAAGTAGAAATGCGATTAAATTCACTAGCATCTAGTGCACAATAAAGAACATTCATAGCTTTGGCATTTAATTGTGCCAATTTCTTGTCAACCTCATCCCATTCTTTCTCGGGTTTGGTTGACTCCTCACCATCTATAATCTTGGTGGGTGTGTGAGGACCATTCACTATGATACTCCACATATCATAGTCGAGTGCTTGTATGAAAATCTTCATCCGAGCTTTCCAATAGGTGTAATTAGACCCATTGAAAAGTGGAGGTCGGTTTGTTGATTGCCCCTCAGCTAGAGAAGTTCCAACATGGGTTGCCATAGATCTTTGGCTCTTTGATTGTTAGATCAAAGAAGGGCTAGAGCACTGGCTCTGATACCACTTGTTGCCCAGCTATGCAACCCAAGAGGGGGGGTGAATTGGGTTTCTAAAAATTTTAAGCCCAACAGATAACTTATGAAGAACAAAACAATGGCTTTTAAATCAATATTAGTTAACTAAAGCAGTATTGCAAGGATATAATAAAGAAATAAGATAAAGCGATAAAGCACACCACAAACACAAGGATTTATAGTGGTTCGGTGCTAACCTTGCACCTACATCCACTCCCCAAGATCCCACTTGGGAATTTTAATCCACTATCCTTTGTATTCAACCCGAATACAAAACGTCGGAAACTCCGACACTAGCTATCCCAAGCTAGAATACAAGACGTCGAAAACTCCAACCCTAGCTATCCCAAGCTAGATCACTTGTTTCCCGGGTACAAGCCAACCCAAAACACTCCGATTTCAGGTTCGGATCAACCTTTCCTTGTTTTGGAAATCCTCCAAAAACAAGAGCAAAAACTCACAAAGAGTAAGAATATTTAGAGCACAGATGAATACAATAACAGCTCCTTAAATGAGCAAATATAACAATAAAAGCTTTACTCAAATGAAGAACCCCTTTTTCAGATTTTCTCAAGATGAATGAATGGTTGAACGCTTGAGAAGAGGTTGATTGTTGATTCAAGATCTCTTGAAAGCTTTGAACGATCTCTAGATCAAGGTTGAAACGATAGGCGTGAAGAATTCTCTCCTTGAAAGATCTTCCTTTTCTCTTTCACAATCTCTCTGGTATATTGTGGATCCTCTCTCTTTTTCTCTATGGATATTTCGTTGATCTCAGGCTTTTTCTTGCAAATTTCGGATCCTCTCTTCTGTTCTTCTCTTTTTCTTCTCTTTTTCTCTTCACATTTGATTTCACGTTTGATCCGCTATTTAATCTGCAATTTCTTTCATCATTTAAAGCATTTTGTAGCATTAGAAGCAAGAGAAAACAATTTAGGCAGATAAAGAGCCGTTAGAGGATTTTTAGGAAGCATAAATGGTAATTAAAACGGACAAAAAAATAGCCGTTGCTGATATTTCCCGTCGCAGGGGTCGACTCATGAGTCGACTCATGCTTCAGGAGTCGACTCATGAGTCGACTTCTGTTGCAACAGACCAGAAGATCTGATTTCTAGATTTTTCGGCTCAAATCAGCAGAGGTCGACTCATGAGTCGACTCATGCCTTGTGGGTCGACTCATGAGTCAACTCACAGGTCGTGCCAAGCCAAAAATCCAGCGTGCCATGGGAATTTTTTCGTGCCATTCAGCTCATAGTGCCATGAGTTGACTCATGAGTCGACTCATGCACTTCAAACCTTCATAACTTCAAAAATATTAGTCCAAACACAATGAAATTTTCACCAATAGATTTCAAATCATTTGTTCTACCAAATGGTACTATCAAATCAGGATTTTAGTGAAATTATGATTTTGCCCTTGAAGAGCATAAGGACTTTTTCAATTGTTTGTATCCCTTCAATCTGCTTTGTAATCATCAAAATCAATCTAGGAGCAACACCCGTAGATAGCCCAGCCCAACTGTCCTCCCAGACCACACCTCCTCTGGAAGCCTGCCATCCAACCTGGTGTGAGGTGATCGATTGACCAAGTAACCGGCTGCATCAACAGTGTCAACCCAGAACACCTTTGGAAGCCCTGCCTACAGCCTCATGCATCGTGCCTTTTCCAGAAGTGTTCTGTTTATCCTCTCGGTCACCCCATTCTGCTGTGGAGTTCTCCTAACTGAGAAGTGTCTCCTGATCCCACACTCCTCACAGTAGTTCTGGAACTCTTTGCTGATGTACTCCCCGCCATTGTATGACCTCAAACACTTCACGCTCCTCCCCTACTCCTTCTCCACCTCCGCTCTCTAAATCTTGAACTTGGTGAAGATCTTTGACTTTTCTCTCATGAAGTAAATCCAGAGTTTTCTTGAGAAATCATCAATCAGGATTATGAAGTATCTGGCCCCATTCCTAGCTAAAACTGGGGCTGGTCCCCACACATCTGTGTGTACTAACTCCAGAGGGGCTGCACTGTGGGCTGTACTGATGTTGAACTGAACTCTCCTCTGCTTTCCCATCTGGCAAGGCTCACAGATCTCCCCTATAGCTCCATCCTCCAGATCAGAGATGAGTCCTCTCCTGCTCAACTCTCTCAGTCCCTTGTCACCCATGTGGCCTAGGCGGTAGTGCCATATCCTGTGAGCCCCCTACTGATCCTGTGCTGTAGCTGCTGCATCAGACTCTCCGGTCACCACAGATCCCTCCATGCGATAGAGGTTATTGTCCAACCTCCTGCCTCTCATCACCACCATAGCTCCATTGGAGATATTCAGTACTCTGCTTCTAACCCTACTGCTGAAGCTGTATCCACTACACTCCAAGTAGCCTAGTGACACCAGATTCTTCTCCAGCTCCAGGATGTGCTTTATATTTGTCAATGTCCTCACAATCCCATCAAACATCCTCACCCTGACTGTCCCTATCCCAGCCACCTTACAAGGATGATTGTCACCTAGAGTCACTGATCCCTCATCTATCTTGGTGTATGTCGCAAACCAAGACTTGTGTGATGTGTAGTGATGTGAGCACGCAGAGTCTAGTGTCCACTCCTCTGTGTAATGCCTATGACCATCTGATACCACAAGTAGATCATCCTCCATCTGCTACCCAGCAACTGCACTCACTGATTCTGAGCCACTTCTTTCTCCCTTCTTGCTCTTCCATAGTGGACATTCTCGCTTGAAGTGCCCGAACTCATTGCACTTGAAGCATTTCACCTCTCTCTTTTCCTTCCTGGACTTGGACCGCCCCCTGGACTTGCTTCTACCTCCACCTATCCTTTCCCCTACTACCAAACCCTCCTGGGGAGCCCGATCTCTGGTCAACTTTTTCCTCTGCTCATTCGACCTCAGCACCCAGACCATGTCCTCATACTCCAGAGTCTCCTTGCCGTAGAGCAGTGTAGTCACCAAAGAATCATATGATCCGGGCAGCGAACATAGAAGCAATAGTGACTTGTCCTCCTCATCCAGCTTCACCCTGATATTCACCAACTTCGTGCACAACTGGTCGAACCTCTGAATGTGGCCAATTACATCAGATCCCTCCTGCATCCGAAGACTGTACAACTTCTTCTTCAGCATCAGCTTGTTGCACATATTCTTCCCCATGTACATGGTGTGCAACTTCGACCAAAGGCCCTTCGAGGTCTTTTCTTCCAGCACCGAATACAATGCCGCATCTGCCAAACATCCTCTGATCATCGAGCATGCTTTCTTCTCCAACGATGCCCACTGTCTATCTATCATTCCCTCAGGCTTCTCATCCAAAGCCTGATCCAGATCTGCTTGCACCAGAAGATCCTCCACCTGAATTTTCCACATGGAAAAATTCTTCTTGGCATCAAACTTCTTGAAATCGATCTTCATATTGCTGCCCATGACTGGATCCAAGTCAAACAAGCAATATAAATTCAAGAAGTGTAGAATATACCTTGATAGTACCTTGCTGAAAATTTTCAGCACTTGGGATCTTCAACTTCTCGCACTTGGAACCGCTTCCTCACCACCATGGCTCTGATACCAACTATTGGAGCATGATCCCAGCTCCTCCCACGGACCTTTGGTGCAGCAGAACCAGCAACGAATAGATCTGGAGACTTCTGGACATGATCCAAGGCCCTTGACGCAATCAACCTGGTTGCTGTCTTCTTCGTCAGCCTTTCGTTCCAGATGAAGAACGCCTTTGAAACCACCTCTAAAAAATCTAAGATCTGGTACCCAACCAGATCAGACCTGGACCGAGGTTCTTTGATTTGTAGATCTTGAATCGGGACATTCTAGATGGAAAAAAAGATAGATGGAGACAAACCTCGCAGATCTATCCTGCTGCAGCCTTTTTGTAGATCTGTTGATGGAGATCTCATCCGCACCTCAAACGACCTCAGATCAACTCCAGATCTGAGAGGGACTTATACCAACCTCTTCTCAAGAGATTTCAGGTCCTGGACCTAGTGTTTGGATGCCTGCAAGAGAGGAGAGAGAAGAAATGGCTGGCGGCTGCAATGGGGGAAGGGGCTAGCACCTCCCTTCCTTTCTTTCCTTTTATGGACTGGCAGCAAGAAACCCTAGGGTTTCTTGCTCCTGGTGCGTGGAAGATTGCTGGAGAGAGAGGGAGAAGAGAGAGAGAGACTTGGGAGAAAGAGTCATCTATGTTTCTTGGCTTAATCAAACCTATACAAGTACATGTATATATAAACACCGGGTCAAGTGACCCAAACCCAAAACTCCCTTGACCAACTCTATGGGAGATTAGGTTAACCCAAGACAATGTACACCCATGACTTGACCTAATCTTACCTATCCTGGGCCCAGACCTGGCCCATAAAGAGTTGGTCCCTTGAGGCCCACATAACCTAGACCTCAAGAACCCGAAAGGCCCACAGCCTTTCAACCTAGGGCCCAACTAGCCCGAGAGCCTCCATGAAGCCCTCATGAATGATGGATCTTGGCCTTAGCCTTGATCCCCTGGGCCTTGGGCACACCACCTAGATCACAACTCTAAAATCTTTAAAAATTATTTTAATCTTCTAGGAATATTTCTGGCTGTTGGATCAGGCTTGAACCACCCAGATTTGATCAAAAAATAATGTTTTAATCCTAATCAAAGTCGAATCAAATTGTAGCCATTCGATTGGGTTCAGATTGGTTTTGGGCTGTCGGATCGTGCCATATATCTCCTTAACACAGTCGGGAGTATCCTCAGCCATTGGATCTCTTGATGGATGAAATCTTGACCGTCGGATCATGCAAAAGAGTCTTTCTTTCAATCGGCAACGAGTATAGACCGTCGGATCTTCTCCAAAATCGATATCAATCATTGGATCACGTAAAAGAGGCTTCCACCACTCATAGACCGTGCTTGTGGATCGCGTGAGATTTTCGATGGACCGCGACCTGAATCTGTGGACCGACCGGCTGGTCCACCATGCATCGAAGGCTATTTTTTTATTTTTTAGAATATTTTGGCTCAATTTTTACTCTGATTTTTGCCTAAAAAATTGAAAAAAATATGTATTAAAATTTTTAAAAATTTTATATTATTTTGATGTTTAAATTACTCAATTAAATTAACATCTATTTTTCATAAATATATTCTAATTTTAGTTTTTTTAAAAAAATATTTATTTTTTAAAAAATTTAATTTATTCATGAAATTAGATTTTTTAGAAGATGTTAGCACCATAAATTATCAAAAATATCTATAATAAATGCAAAAATACACTACTTATCAGATGATGCGTCATAACCATGTGCTGCCCCTGCCCTTTCTATGCCCTCCTCTCTTTCATGCAAATACCTCAATGCAAAAACCCTTTTTGTGTGAGGTTTTTTGGCATGAAACCTAAGGCGTGCAAAGGGAGAGAGAGTCCTAGAAAGATGGGACTCTGGAGTTTCTTATTTTGGTTTAAACCAAATCAGATTTGGTTTGATCCAAATAGATAATGAAACCTAATCAAATTCGCAATCCAATCTACTCAATCAAATCCTAATCTAATTAGAAATTAACTAGACCCATGTCTTGATCAAATCAAGAATTAATTTCTCTCATAATTAGGCTTGATTCAATCAAACCCAATCCAAGTCAAAATAAATCCCAGTCAATTAGACTTGATCCGAACCTCATTGCTCAATCAAATTAAGCTAATTAACAATTTAATTACTAATTAATCTTCTTATAATTCACTAACACTTAGTGAATTACATAATTATAATATTTGAAAAAGGTTAATCATCAATCATATTAATAGTTATACCCTTTAATGATTCATAATCGTTAATCAACCATCTGATCGAATAAGAATCTCTTTTATATATGATCTTATGGATTTCATTCTATCTAGTAGTAAGATATATTATGATCTCCATCATAATATCATCGAAACTCTTTTCGATGGGTTGGAATAATTCTAACTCTACCCTCTAAGGATCATCGATTATCAAGATGATGTTCGATGAGTCTCACAATTCACTAGTGATATCTGACAGTATATAATGGTAACTCAATAGAATGAAAGAATGAACCTCTAGGTGCAATTATCGTTTGATTTAGTCCTTCTATCATGAGTCTCGATTTGACGGAGGTTATGGAGAA
This sequence comes from Elaeis guineensis, assembly GCF_000442705.2. Classification (NCBI taxonomy): domain Eukaryota; kingdom Viridiplantae; phylum Streptophyta; class Magnoliopsida; order Arecales; family Arecaceae; genus Elaeis; species Elaeis guineensis. The sequence continues at coordinate 20,686,857 of NC_025997.2, forward strand.
TTCGTCAAATCCCATCATTAGTCATATACAATATTGGCTCGATTCGAATTCACTTGTGAATCTTTTAAAAATTTTTTTTTAATATTCACTCTTGCTTTGATCAAAGACTTTCTAAACTCAGTCTCACAAATTGTATAGGACTTCTTCTTTTCTATCAAGATCGATAGATTTCATCTAGGTGCATCCTACTCCTAATGAACCTGAATCTACTGAAGCTAACATATACAGAAAGAATCCGAATGGCTAGGGATCAAAAAAATATGTAGTCAAACTTAGTATTCTCGCTGTGAATAGTTGATGATGTCTCAGGTCAAAAGACCACTCATACTACTACAACATCAAGATAACCACTGACGAGTGAGTAGACATCCAAGTGATTTTTTCTATTAATCATGCTCAACATAAATTATTTTCTAACAACCATCTGTACTCTCATCTCAATATCTCTATACTGCAGACTCGAGACTCACCTATTCAGAACGGAGGTGATCCATGCACCGACTTTAAATAGATTGATCACTGTCCTCCATAACGATCTTTTGATCGAGATCATTTAGAAACTAACCACTAATAATATATGTCATAAATTTATAATACTTTGAGAATATATAAAAATTATCTTTGTTAATTTCTAAGACAAATCATGGATACATAAGCATGATTGAAATAAAAATACTATTTATTGATAATAAAAATATTATAACTACAAAGTTAAGCCTTGAAATTATAAAATATGTCAGTCAATAAGTGGCTTCTGGGGCACTCATCTAACAAGTTTGACATGGATGGCTGGAAGCATAGGTCGGGATTGGATCAGAGAAATTGAAATAGCCCTTGACTAGGTAGAAGTCGAAGCTGGTGCCTTGTTCTAGCCCCCACTTGAAGTTTTTGGCTTCTTTTGGGCTCTTATAGCAGATGAGGAGGGTGCCTTTCTCTTCATGGCATGCATCTCCAACTTTTTCTATTCTTCAGGCATCATTTCTATAATGAAAGATAGATCAGTACTAATAAAGAAGAAAAGGAGAAAGATCAACTTTAAGAGTCAGGCAAATCACCTTCGGGGTTGGTCGGACTGAGGCCAACATTGAAGAAAGCTTGCTCTGACAACAACTCCTTCAATGGAGAGATTTTGTATTCTCTCAAAGTCACGAAGCACTTTTGATCCTCATCCCCAAGCTTTGAAACTTGAAGGATAGAGTCCCTCTGCCAACCCCAATAAGGGGGCCTCCATTCATCAAAAGAAGGCTCTGAAACAAAATAGAATTGGTCCTTCTAACCATGGATCGAAGATGGGGCTCCTTTCAATAGAGCCTTAACTCCCTTTAGAGGAAAGACATACCACTAATTATCAGTATGCCTCTTAAGGATATAGAAAGATCTAAAAAGAGAAATGGTTGGTTGGACTCTAGCTAAAGAACAGAGGATGATAAACCCGATGATAAAATGGAAAGAATTTGGAAGATAACTGAATAGAAGAAAATATTGAAAAATTGATAGAGGTCGACAATAAATGGATGAAGAGGTAATCTAACTCCCGCTTTGAAGACTTCCTTATACAAACTAACCCTACCGAGAGGGAGACTACCAATCAAACCACTCGGCCTAGAAGATTCTAATTCAAAGGAAGACAGAATCCTATATTGGATGTGGATACAACTTAGATCCTCTGGACCAAACCTAGACCCAATAGTGTCAGCCACAAATGATGATGCCCTATTGCCCCCTGCACTCGAACTGGTAAGGGCTTCCCCTGAAGGAGAAGATTCAGAAGATCGGCCCTCATCGGTACTTCCAGAACCCACCATTGGAGGACCCATGAAAAGGAACAGAAAGAAGGACGAACATAGAAGAGTAATAAGGTTAGAGAGATAAAAAGGAAAAATGAGAGAAGGATACCAACCTTCAATGACATAGGAGATGAGAATGATGATTCTATAGGAGGAACGATGATTCAAAGAAGAGCCATTGATGACCAGGGAAGCTCTCAGAACAAGAAGGAAAATTGAAGGAGAGAAATAAGGGCTTGAAAGAGTCTAGATGCAAGAAATAATACGGAAAGCACAACCCCCAATTTATAGATACAGAAAGGCAAACAATCCAGATATCGAATCCCATCCTATTTTTCGATGATCGCCATTTGGCATGCCTCCATTAGTCAATGAAGCTGTCAGTTGGCCCATTAATAATCAATGTCAAGAATGAAGCATGCCATCATTTTTTGAATTTCTCCAACTGCTCCATCTTTCATACCCATGAACATAGGCTGATGCGACTTTTCATCTCACCCAAAGGTCATGAGCATCATTTCAATCATAATGAAGGCATGTCTTTGGTTATCCAAGTCTCGCATATGACCTACACCCATACAGGACTCGAAAGTACGGGGCATGCATTGGGGGATAATTTATTACCCAGACTGAAGACATGTGCTAGTAGATGAATGCTGGTAGAAGAGCACATGACAAAGCTTACTGAATATCTAAGCCAGACATCAGATCCAGGGTAGCTTCGGCTTTCAACCTCGACAGCAGACGTTGACATGGATGTTGGAATTTCTTGTGAGCGCATGCATGTATATTTCAATTTTTTTTTAAAACAATGTAGTGAAATTGAAGATTAAAACTTTTTTTAATATAAATCATGTATGCATAAGAATATAGCATATAAGGTTCTACATTATATGCTGAAATAAACACATACTAAATTTTATATTGAAATTGAATATGTGATCGGATCACATACCTGTATTACTATTTTTTTCTTCAAAGCTGGATCTGAAAGAAGGTAAGTTCTCCTTTAGCCGCGCAAGTATCCGACCTCTATAGGTATCTACTCAGGATCAACCTGGAATAGTTCTCTATAGTGTTGATATTTCTTCTCTAAGAATGATCACTCTATGAATTTGAACAAAATTTAGATCCTTTGATCAACTCTTGATCTTTCCTTGATCTTCTTCTTTTCTTTTCTTCTCTTGATCTTCTTCTCTTGATTTGGGTGTAACCAAGATCTAAAAATCTGATAGAGGAGAAGGGGATGCCCAACAACTTTGGGCGTGTGAATGATGGATGCCCAACAACTCTTGGGCATTGAAACCAAGAGGGAGAAGAGAGGGAGGCATGGGGGCTGATAGGAGGCTTGGAGCTTGCTGGAAACCTGATGCTAAGACTCTTAAAAAAGAGTCCTTTAAATAGAGAAAATGTTTGAATCTTATTCAAAATCAAACAGCCCCTTAATGAGAGCTCTACTCGCATTAGAAATCTTTGTAGCTCTCTATCTTTTGTTAGAAAATGTGTCCCAAAGTCAATCATTTAATGATTGTGCTAATTATAAATGTATATGAATTGATAAATAATAAAAGTTAGTTAACCTTTTTCATCACAAGATTACATCTTCTAACGAACTCCTATATTGTGATGAAGTCCTTAAGACTACTTTGATCGATAAAGAAAGATTTATTACGTAATCCTTAAATTGGTTCATGACTAAATGATAGACTATTACTAGGATGATAGTGATATCAAGTGTAGGTCATTATGTGCCATATACATTGGTTGTCCTTGTAACCAAATGGTGTGGAGATGTTGATATAGTATACAGGTGAGATGTAGGAGTACATCATCACTTAACGTGACCAACTGCAGAGCACTCTGCTGTCAAGGGTAGCTCACGAAGAGTATGGGTAAAAGTGTCCCTCCAATCTGAGATCACTATGGTGACTTACAAGCAACTCACTGTACTTTGATGCCAGACTATTTGAGTTTATAATTCAGTGACGAAAGGTTTTTTAGTGCAGTCAAGTACTTGTCAAGTCGATGCGTGAGTCAAAATAGAATTGACCTCTCTGAATTAGTAGGAGTTAATATATCAATGAATTTTAATTTAGCAAAATCTAAGCTCGAGTAATCTATGAGATGGATTTGAAAGGTTAAAATATAATGTTGATAACTTATCTAGAATTGATAGTTAAATTCTTAGTTATCTTTGAGTATTAGGATCAAAGGGATGAATTATATGATAACCATACGTCAATAGATTCTTGAATGTTGCTTCACGTTCATTCGACCTATCTGGACATCGGGTCACCATTACTAGATGGTTACATCGATTGCTTCAAAAAGTTATTCTTGTACTACTGACTTAGATTTGAACGTATAGGGTCACACTCAAAAAAAATTTCTAACTGATCATGTGACTGATCAATGATTGAGAATCGTTCAAGGGCTTAATCATCAATTCGATTGATAATTAACCTTATGCAAAAATTATAATAAATTAATTCACCAAGTGTTAGTAAATTAATAAAAAATTAATTAATAATTAGATTATTGGTTAACTTAATTTGATTGAGTAAAGAGGATTAAATAAAATCTAATTGAATTAGATTCAATTAGGTTTGACCCGATTAGGTTATGAGATGACCTAATCGCTAAGGAAGAATTATCTCTGATTTGATCAGGACTTTGGATCAATCAATTTTTAATTTGATTAAAATTTGATTAAAAATTTATAAATCTAATTAGATTAAATTTTATATATTTTATTTGGGCTAAATCAGATGTGATTTGGTTTGGATTCAAATAAAAAAATTAAGAGTCCTTATTGGAATATGACTCTTCTCCCATGTGCCTCCTACTTTGATGCCATATATCCTCACTCACAAATAATTTTTATATGAGATTTTTTTATGCCAAAGATTTCTTTTCCTTCTCTATCTCATGTCCAAATTTGGATAGGATCAGGTTTAAAATGATATATTCAAATCTGATTTGAAATAGGATACCATATAGATAATATTTGACATTATCTTTAAGACCTTGCCACCAACTTATTTTTTTCTCTTTATATGTGTGACATTTTGAGGATATTTTTTGTAAAATATTAGTTGGAGAATAATTTACCTTGAAAAAATATGGGAATGGGCATCCCATGTTTTTTTGGCATGTTTTGGTATAAACTTTTGAATAGGGGCGACAACACATCAAGAGTCCATGATCTCTAGGACTCTTTACCCCACCTCCTTATATGTTGAAATAAAAGGAGTTTTATTTTATTTTTATATATATAAGAGACCTGAGAGAGAGGCCTTCATATTGAGAGGGGTCTTGGGTATGATTTCATGGCATGAAAGAAGAGGAGAGTCTTCTTCTCTTGGGGTGTGCGCAGAACTTAGTCTTCTAGGGTTTTGGTCCTCAAGGTTTCGGAAGAGAGAAAAAATAAGAAAAAAATTATTTTTTTCTCCATCATTCTTTCACCTCTTCATCTCCTCCAAAATTTTATCTATAATCTCTAAAAAAATTTTAAAGATTTAAAGAAAAGATTTAGATCAATCAAGAAGAAAGTCTTCACACGAGCTAGCACTCTCAAGGACCAATCAGATCGGGACTTCGAGTGGACTTCCCATAGAGGTTGGATGCATGTGTGGCTATGAGCAACCAGTAAGAACCTTCTTACCATGTCTCTCAATAGCAACATTCATCGACCCATGCTCAAGTATCGAGTTCTGAATTCAGATTAGAAGTAGATGTGATCTACTACTCACATGCATGCATGCTAATTTTATCTTCAATATTTTTTAGATTTTATATGCAATATATCATGTCATAGATCCTAGAGTAGATTAATTTGATAATTAGTTCATATACATGTTAGATTAATTTAATTAATTTAATTATCTTTCACTATAATTCATTCAAAAAAGTTTCAAAATACATACATGAAATCACTTACGTTTTCCAATAGTGATATCAAAGCCTAAGTTCATTATAACATGATTTATGTGCATATTAAATCTAAAATTTAATTTTATTTAGATCTGATATATAATATTTAGATCTAAATTTAATTAATGATAGATCGCATAAACTGACATAAGGTTGTCATGCTGTAGGGTTTACCCCTTACAGTGAAAAGGTTGTCCTAGTTTATACTGATCGTTGATAAAATCTGATTTTATGTCATGCATGTGATGTTTATGATCTGATTTAGATATGATCTAAAGTTATAATCAGATCTGATATAATTTAGATTAGATCTAAATTCATACATATATGATATGTGATAAGATTAGATAATTCAATTAGCAAGTACTTGGATTGGATTGATCACCAGGCCATTCGATTATAGAAGCAAGAAAAGTTTAAAGACCCTCTCTTCCCATTCAATGAGGTGCTCTTATGGTATATAGGGGTGCTATGTGATTAGATCCCATGAAGAAGAATGCGAAAGGAAGAACTAACTTTTTTGCAAAATCTTAGACTTTGAAATCCTAGATTTGTTGTATGTGATACAAAGTTGTATGAAATATAAAATATCTAATCTATATAATTAAAATTATTTTAATCATAAAAAAAAAATCTCAAATCATAAAAGTTTTAGATATGATCTAAAAGATATTTATGATTGATTTTATTTTAGTGTTATGCAAGATTTTTTCAGATCCGAAACTCTTTAAGAAGTGCTCGCACAATCATTGAGCTGACTCAATTTTAAGTTGAGTTGATTCAGTCCTCTTGTGTAGCTGACTCAATGTTGATTGAGTTGATCCAATTTTAGAATAGAAAATCTTTGCATAACATTTGTTGTAAATTGTTTACAAAATGAAAAGGTTGAAATTATTTCAAACCTAAACCTAAACCCATGTTGATGCTGAAACTTAATTGAGAATTAAATATAGAATCAATTAGATATAGAATTATTATTTAAGATCTAATGATATTGCATAAAATATGGGGGCATAGGTTAGCTCAAATCAAATCCTTTTAATTGGGTTAGATCTAAGGTTAGAATCAAAGAATTAATTGATCATGTAGAGAAATTGATTAAGTCTAATCAAATATTGAATTAGATTAATCAAAATTTTTTTAATACAATAGTTATAGATAGTCAAGTCCATATCTTTGATTAGACCAAATGAATCTTAATTATGGTTCAGTGGTTGAACCCAAATCATTAGGTTGGTCAAATCGAAACTAATTAACCAATTGATGTCTAAGATAAGTTTGGCATTTCGATCAATAATTTTTAATTGAGAGCAGCTTACCTGATCATTTTGATGGTATCTAAGATAAGCTTAGCAGACCCTCCTATCGATCTCACTTACCTGACTAATTTGATAAATTATATCTTGATTAGACCGCTAAGTGATTCGAGTTGACCCATGCCATTAAGGTTGATCAATGTGACTAATCTAGGCACCAGTTCAACCAACATGACCTTAATCCAATTCAATGATTTAGTGAAGTCAGTGAGAGGATTGTGGTTTACTGATTGATCTCTTCTTTTCTCTTGACTCATAAATTAAATCATCTAAATTATTAGGTTCCTAAAATGAGCTAGTTATGGGGATAAGTAGATCATAGCCTCCCATTAAGTTGGGTGATAATGGGTTCATTAGTATGATGATCATTGGAGGCCCAAGGGCTTGGTATTCATCTACTATTGGAACTATCATTCATAATATGATGACTTAGTCGAGTCTCTTTGTCAAGTGGTCAGGTTAGCCGACCAGAGTCGGGCGTGATTATTTGATAGTTGATTCGTAAGTATGATCATATTAATGGTTGGACCTAATCAGGGCTTGCATATTGGGTTCCAACCATACAGTGAAAAATAATTTTAAAATTTTAAAATTAAATAAATCAATAGCTTTAATTATTAAAACTATTGAACCGAATCCAAATCCTAGAATCACCTTACCGAAGTCGATCAAAACAAAATAAGCATGCAAAAAAGATAGAATTTTATACTTTTACCAAAATAAAAAAATGGCATATTAGTGATTTCCATGAGACTCCAAAGTATAAGCTCTCCAACGATGATCCACATGAAAGTTGGCCAAGGTCCTTCCTAATTGGTGTACCACCGCAACCTTATCTTCTCAAGAACACTGCCGGCTTCAAACTCAAGGAACGATCATGTCAAAGCCCAGCTGCTTCCAAATTTACCACCAAGATCATTCCAAGAAGACACTCTTCAGATGTCTCACAACCTAGGATTTGATTTTTGGCTCCAACACATGAAAAAACCAAACCCTACGGCACATTAGTAATACTTGCTAATTCTCTCACCATCCTTCTTACAACTTTTGCCACTCAATTTCTCCTTGCCTTTTGTCAGATTTTTTTCAAAATTTTTCTACTAATTCACATGCCTCTTATCTCTAGTTTTCACCCAAAATCTCAGTAGCTAGGCCATGTGGGATGTCCCATATATATAAGGAACCAAGAGACATGTCATGGGACCAAGGGGTGCCAACCTTTGGCACTCCACTTTCTCACGTGGTGAATAAATTTACCATGTGGAATTTTGATGCAAGAGAGGCTTCACATAGAAGAACTCTCTCTCTTCTATGTGCCATAAAAATCTTATTTTAATTGATATTAAATCATAAGAGATCGGGTTGAGAAATTAAGGCAACATGTTAAGATAAGAGTCTTCATGAAGGACTCTTCATCTTCACATGCTAAAATGAGTGGGGTGGAAATTTATTCTTGGTGTGGCTTCTGGTGCGTGTAGAGGAGTCTTCTCCACTTGAAACTGTTTCAAGTTGGGTAGGAAACCAATTAAGATAGATCCAATACCATTAAGTCAAAGACAACTGGTCTATGTTAGCTCAAACACTTTGATCTAAACCAATTTAGGAACTTGGGTTAATATAATGTGCTAGCATATCTAATTAACCCATAAAATTTATATTAAACTCTAATTAAATTAGACCAATGCTAAATCTCAAAGTGTGTGACCCATTGGGTTTCAAATCTAGCCAGTAGTGAATCTAGACTTTCAACGTAATCCTAATCCAATTAGATTAGGTCACCCGAAGAGTCCCAATCAACTAGGACTCTTCCTAATTAATTTTGAAATTAAACTCTTTTAATTTTGATGAGCTTACAAGTCAAGATTGACATCTAGCAACATATCATGACTATCCGAAAGATTTAAAATTTTGATAAAAAATTATCAAAATATCCTTCAGTGGCAAGTTACCGTGTAATTCAATCCTTCAGTCAAACAACATCTCAGATGAGCTGTGGGCATGAAAATATATCAAATCTAACTACTTATCTTTATGTATCTCGATCTGAAGATGATGATTCAGTTGATGATATATTAGAAACTCTTTTCTAATTATCATCCTACTTTTGCCAAAAACTTCCAGAATCACCGACCTATGAGATCACATAGGATGTTCGCTCCCCTTATTAGAAGTGACTGATCCCTTATTGATCACTCACAACCTCCATGCATATTTTACCACATCCAAACACCCCATACAAGGATCAAAGAACCAAGTTAGAAAGTGAACCAAAATATGGATTCATGTACACAAGGTACCATGATGATCTCAGGTCAAAGGATCACTTACACAACTCCCACTAGAGAATCATCACTTGACATGTAAATAAGACTTCATCTGATATTCTCTTGTAGGTCTATTCAATGAACTCATTCTCTAATGAGTACCCATATCCTTGTATTAGTGTCACCACATAAGTAGTTGTGAGATCAACCGCTCTCATTTCTGAGCATACATAGGACATGCCAGTCTTACCGGTATCATTGATCTCTGACTCAATGAACTAACGACTAGAAATATTTTAGGTCATGACTCATTAGCGTGATCTCATCACAGCCCAAAAACCTTTGTCAAGACCTATGGGGTTCATTATAATCTTAAAAATAATAAGATGCAACATATAATGAATCAAAAAATATTTATTTTATTAATAAATTAATATCAATTATATGAGTCTGAAAGATAAATTATAGAAAATATTCTATCGTATTTCATATGCAATTGGCTTGTAGGGCATTATTCTTTCAATCTCTCACTTGCACTAAAGCCAATCGCCTTTATACTTGATATCCATGCTATCAAGGTGATAGTCAAACTGCTGCATTGACAAGGCCTTAGTAAACAGGTCTGCTATATTATTCTTGATGTCAACTCGCTCCATAATCACATCGTATCTTTCGACTATCTCCCGAATAAGGTGGAACCATCTTAGGATGTGCTTGGATTTATGATAAGATCTTGATTCTTTGGCTTGAGTAACTATCTCAGTATTATCACAATAAAGGGACACAGGTTGTTCAATCTCTGGAACCACACCCAACTCTGTGATGAATTTTTTCATCCAAACAGCCTCCTTAGCAGCCTCACTTGCAGCAATATACTCAGCCTCAGTGACTGAGTCAGTAATAATTTACTGTTTAAAACTTTTTCAACTTACTTCACCACCATATAGAGTGAATGCATATCTAGATATAGATTTACTAGTATCCAGATCAGATTGAAAACTAGAATCTGTATAACCTTCTAGTTTTAAATCAGATCCATCATATATTAAAAAAATATCTCTAGTCCTTCTCAAGTACTTGAGTATGTTTTTCATAGTTTTTCAATGATCCTCCCTGAGATCAGCCTAAAATATGCTTACAATGCCTAAGACATAAGCTACATCAGGTCAAGTACATAACATAGCATACATAATTGATCCTACAATCGAAGTATAAGGAATAGAACTTATTTTATTTCTCTCTTCAGGTGTTTTAGAAGACATCTTCTTAGAGAGTTGTATGCCATGACCTATGGGTAAGTAACCTCTTTACTTTCCTCCATGTTAAACCTCTTCAACACAAGGTCAATATACCTAGACTGGGATAAGCCTAGTATCCTTTTTGATTTATCCTTATAAATCTTTATATCTAGTATATAGGATGCCTCACCCAAGTCTTTCATGAAAAACTTTTGTGATAGCCATGTCTTGACCAATTGCAATATCGGGATATCATTCTCAATGAGCAGTATGTCATCCACATACAAGATCAAGAAGATAATAGCACTCATACTAGTCTTCTTGTACACACAAGGTTCATTTATATTTTTGATGAAGCCAAATGATTTGACTATCTCATCAAAATGGATGTTCCAGCTCCTCGATGCTTGTTTTAATCTATAAAAGAATCTATTCAGCTTGCATACCTGATTTGCTCTTCCATTAGAGATAAATCTCTCTAGCTGAGTCATATAAACTTCTTCCTCAAAGTTTTCATTGAGGAAGGCAGTCTTGACATTAATCTATCAAATATCATAGTCATGGTATGCTGCAATAGTAAGCATTATCCGAATAGACTTGAGCATAGCTACCGGTAAAAAGATCTCTTCATAATCAACACCTTCTTTTTGTCTGAAACATTTTGCCACCAGCCTGACCTTATAGGTCTCTACCTAGCCATCTGCTCCAATCTTCTTTTTGAAGATCCATTTGCAGCCTATTGGGGTCACATCCTCAGGCGCATCAACCAGAGTCCAAACTTGATTGGTATATATAGTGTCTATTTTGGATTTCATGGCATTGAGCCACTTGTCAGAGTTACTACTTATGACAGCTTCCGAATAGGTCGTGGGATCATCATTCTCAATGATGTGGGATGTATTATCATTTTCAATGACAAACCCATACCTGAGTGGTATATTACGCACTTTACTTGACCTTCAGAGAGGAGGTGGGTAAAGTGACTATGCCTCAACAATCGGCACATCTAGTTGAGAACAATTTTATAAATCCTGAATGGGTTATAGATTTTGAACTTCCATAAGTTCAACAAACCTCCCACTGCCTCTTTCTTGGACAAACTCTTTCTCCAAGAAAATGACATATCTACCAACAAACATCTTTTGTTGAGTAGGGTTGTAGAAGTAGTATCCTATACTCTCCTTGGAATAATCTACAAACCTGTATTTTTCTGATCTAGCATCCAGCTTATGTCCATCAATATTTTTCATATAAGCCGGGCAACCTCAAATCTTAAGATGCTTAAGATTGGATCTTTTTTCTTTTCATATTTCATATGGAGTAATAGAAATAGATTTAGAAGGTACTTTATTCAGGACATACACTGCGACCTCGAGAGCATATCCCTAGAAGGATATCGAAAGATCAGTGAAACACATCATAGACCGTACTATATCTAATAAGATGCAATTCCTCCTTTCTGTAATTTTATTTAATTATGGAGTATAAGGAGGTGTCCATTGAGAGAGTATTTCATTTTATTTCGAATAATCGAGGAACTCACTAGACAAGTATTCTCCTCCTCGATCAGATTGAAGAGTTTTAATACTTTTACTAGCTTATTTCTTAATCATTCTTTGAATACTCTTTAAATTTGTCAAAAACTTTGGATTTATATTTCATTAAATACACATATCCAAATCTAGACCTATCATCAGTAAACATGATGAAGTAAGAGTATCCACCTCTGGTTTGAGTTGATATTGGACCATAAACATCAGTATGTACAAGGTCCAATATGTCATTTGCTCTTTCTCCATGTCCAGTAAATGGAGTCCTAATCATTTTTTTCATAAGATAAGATTTACAAGTTTCATATGATTCATAATCATAAGGATCAAAAAAATTATCTTTGTATAACTTGTTAATTTTTGACTCATTTATATGACCAAATCGACAGTGCCAGAGGTATATGACATTCACATCCTCTCTTTTTCTTTTCTTCATATTATCAATATGAAATATTTTATCATTAAATGAAAGAAATAAAAAATTATTATCAACAAAAGCACTTCCATAATATTCGTTAGAAAAATATATGGAACAACAATTTGTTCTTTGTATTTATTTCAAAATCTTGTTCCAATAATAATAGTACAGAAATAATATTTCTAATGATATTTAGAATATAATAATAAATCTTCAGTTCCAAAATTTTATCTGAAGGCAATTTCAAAATTCTGATTCCTACAGCTTCGGCCCAAATGGACTCTCTACTAGCACCGAATAGCTCGAAGTCACCTTTATTCAGACTCTTTATTTTTTGTAGATCCTGCAATAATTTGTAAAGATGTGAGCCAAAGCGGTATCCAATACCTAAAAATCTGAAATTGAAGTACTTAATGATAAGTTAGTTTGTATCATATACAAACCTCTAACAATATTTGCCAATTTCATGATAGCAAGGTACTCCTTATAATTTTTCTTCCAGTGGCCCTCCTTGCCATAGTGATAGCAAGTACCTTTGGTGGAGACCTTCTTTGCCTTCTTCTTGGAGATGCTAGCCTTAGGGTTCAACTTTTTTTTGAAATCCTTCTTTACCTTCTTTTTATTGATCTTATCATTAAGAAGTACCAGAATATTTTTACCCTTGAAATGGCTCTCTACTGTTTTCAACATGTTCAGCAGCTTTGACAAGCTGATGTTCAATTTGTTCATATGGTAATTTATAACAAACTGAGAAAAAGAGTCAGAGAGAGACTGCAGGATCAAATTCTGACTCAGTTCACCATCCATGGCAAAGCCCACCTATTCCAAATGAGTGATCAAATCAATCATCCTCAGGACATGCATTTGCACAGAGATGACTTCAGTCGTGCAGCACGAAACAACTGCTTTGATATCTCATATCAAGCAGTTCGGCTTTATTCCCTATATAACTTCTTAAGATTAAAGAGTATAGAGGGAACATCCATATTATGCTGCCTCTGAAGCTCGTTGCTCATGGAGGCAAGCATGATACATTTGACAGTCATACTGTCATCTTTTCACATCTTGTATGTGGCCCTTTCCTCTTTGCAAGCATCTTCTCCAAGTGAATCTAGTGCAGGTGTATCCAGAATATAGGAGACTTTTTTCTGAGTGAGAACAATTCTCAAGTTTCTTAATCAATCGACGTAGTTAGGTCTGGTCAACTTGTTTGCATCTAGTATGTCTCTAAGTGACAGTGAAGATGCCATATGTATAGTTAATCTACAATAATAAGAACACAATATAAGCAGACAACTCATGATGATACGCACAACTAGATTAGGATTTTTGTCTAATTGTGTCTTCCATTATTTTATCGAACTTCATAGCCCTTAAATATAAAAATAAAAAAATATACTAATATTTTTTAGTGGGGTTGAGATCTCTATTTTTCACAAACATCTTGTGGATAGTACAATAAGTATTTATGAGTTCAAGAGTAGGTAACTCTTTACCAATTGTACCTCTACAATTCTCAATATTTTTTTCTCTGACCTCTAGATCATATATAGTCTTGTGGATAGCACTACAAACTATAGTGTTCTAGTTAAGTTGACCCTTCAATCCCATATGGTCATAGTTAAATAATGCCGCCCTTGTGGATAGCACAACAAAGCAAAACTATTCAAATATGTCATAAGCATCAAAATACACTTGATCAACATCATGTCAATTTCTATAGTAAGCCTTGTGGATAGTACAACAAGCTCACTAAGAGCTTGACATATGCTATTAATCAAGTTTGAAGTCTTTGTAATATCTACACCACTGAACAGTCTAAGTCCAAAATTTAATAAGACCAAATTGGTCAGGTCAGTAGGTGGGAGGCTTCCAATAGCTTTTCTTAAACACCAACAAAGTTGGCCAGGCCAATATACGAACCTAATTAGAAAATCACCTTTCATACTTTTCTAGACACCATTGATCAAAATAAATTTGATTTTTGATTAAAAAGTGAATCTCGATGTTACAACTTAATATAATTTTTAAGAAGATCTTTGAACTAGTCTCGGCACATCCTAACTACGAGTATATAAAATATACTTTATATATTATGCAATTCAACATGTAATCACAAATCACAATAGCAAAAATATAATCATGCCAAAAATCAAATAAGGATGCAATTGAAGTCATAACATATGACAAGCAAATCCAAGAAATATAACAATCCCTAATCATATTAGGCATGCATAACACCCTTAACCATACATCGATTTAAGCATCAAGCTACCATGATAATATAAATTCTAAATTATCATAAATTTATAATTTTAATAATTAAAATTTAAAACTATAGTACTAATAGAGTCAAAAATATTTTTTGATTTTAAAGATCGATGCTAAAAATCAAAGTAATATATTTGGCAATATATGAACAAGAACAATTCTATGCTACTACTTTACATTTGTTTGATCGAATCAAACAAAGGTGTCTCTGATACCACTATTAAGTTTCAGCCATGTAGTGAAAAATAATTTTAAAAATTTTAAAACTAAACAAATCAATAGTTTTAACTATTAAAACTATTGAGCCAAACCCAAATCCTAGAATGATCTTGCTGAAGTTGATCAAAACAAAACAAGCATGCAAAAGAGATAGAATTTTATACTTTTATCAAAATAAAAAAATAGTACATTGGTGATCTTCATGAGACTCCAAAGTAGAAGCCCTCTAATGATGATCCACATGGAAGTTTGCCAAAGTCCTTCCTAACCGGTGTGCCGCAGCAGCTTTGTCTTCTCAAAAATACTGCCAGCTTCGAACTCAAAGAATGATCACATCAAAATCCAGTTGGTTTCAAACTTACCACCAAGATCATGCCAAGAAGACACTCTTCAAATTTTTTATAATTTAGAATTTTATTTTTGGCTCCAACACATGAAAAATCAAATCCTAGGGCACACTAGCAACACTTGCTTATTCTCTCACCACCCTTCTTACAATTTTTGCCATTCAATTTCTCCTTACCTTTTTCTCAAACTTTTTTCAAAATTTTTCTACTAATTTACATGTCTATTATTTCTAGTTTTCACACAAAATCCTAGTAGCTAGGCCATGTGGGACATCTTATATATAACAGACCAAGAGATTTGTCATGGGACCAAGGGGCACCAATCTTTGGCGCTCCACTTTCTCATATGGTGAATAAATTCATTGTATGGAATTATAGTGCAAGAGAGTCTTCACACAAAAGAAATCTCCCTCATCTACATTCCATAAAAATCTTATTTTTAATTGGCATTAAATCATAAGAGATCAGGTTGAGAAATTAAGGCAACACGTTAAGATAAGAGTCTTCATGAAGAAGGACTCTTCATCTTCACATGCAAAAATGAATGGGATGGAAATTTATTTTTGGCATGGTTTCTGATGGGCATAGAGGAGTCCTTCTCCACTTGAAATTATTTTAAGTTGGATAGGAAACCGATTAAGATAGATCCAATCTCATTAGGTCAAAGACAACTGGTCTAGGTTAGCTCAAAGACTTTGATCTAAACCAATTTAGGAACTTGGGTTAATACAATGTGCTGGCATATCTAATTAACCCATATAATTTATATTAAATTTTAATTAAATTAAATTAAAATTAAATTTTAAATTGTGTGACCCATTGAGTTCCAAATCTAGCTAGCAGTGGACCTAGACTTTCGACATAATCCTAATCTGATTAGATTAGATCACCCGAAGAGCTCCAATCAACTAGGACTCTTCTTAATTAATTTTAGAATTAAATTTTTTTAATTTTGATAAGCTCACAAGTCAAGATTAATGTCTAGCAATATGCCATAACTATCTAAAAGATTTAAAATTTTAGTAAAAAATTATTAAAATATCTTTCAATGGTAAGTTATCGTATAATTCAATCTTTTAGTCAAACAATATCTCAGATGAGCTGTGGGTATGAAAATATGTCAAATCCAATCACTTATCTTTATATATCTCGATCTAAAGGTGATGATTCAGTTGATGATACATTAAAAATCTTTTTCTAATTATCATCCTGCTTTGGTCAAAAACTTCCAGAATCACCGACCTATGAGATCATATAGGATGTTTACTCTCCTTTTTAAGAGTAGCTGATCTCTTATTGATCACTCACAGCCTTCACATACTTTCATCACATCTAGAACACCCCATACAAGGATCAAAGAATTAAGTTAAGAAGTGAACCAAAATATGGATCCATGGATACAAGGTACCATGGTGATCTCAGGTCAAAAGATCACTTACACAACTTTCACTAGAGAATCATCAGTTGATATGTAAATAAGACTCCATCTAATATTCTCTTATAGATCTATTCAGTAAACTCATTCTTTAATGAGCATCCATATCCTTGTATTAGTATCACCATATAAGTGGTTGTAAGATCAACCACCCTCATTTTTTGAACATGCATAGGACATGTCAGTCTTATCGGTATCATTGATCTCCAACTCAATGAATCAATGACCAAAAGTATTTTAGGTCATGGCTATCAAGAATTTAGGTCTCATTGGCGTGATCTCATCATAGTCCTAAAATCATTGTCCGAACCTATGGGGTTCATTATAATCTTAAAAATAATAAGATGTAACATATAATGAATCAAAAAATATCTATTTTATTAATAAATTAATATCAATTATATGAGTCTGAAAGATAAATTATAGAAAATATCCTATCATATCTCATATGCGATTGACTTGTAGGGCATTATCCTTTTATTGTAGAGAAGACCAAAATCAACTGAAAAGTTATCTGGGGTTAAATTAATTACTAAAAATTATTTGGTAAAATAATTGGTTAAGAATCTATCCATAGATATACATGGGTGAGCCGGCCAAAGTCGGGCTCGTGTGCAGTCTGTATGGATTTTAGTACCCGCTAAAAAATTAGAGTAGTTCCTCGGATTGGAGGTAGAGGCTACCAATTCGACTAAAATAATGGGAAAACTTTTAGACTAAAGTTCAAATCTTTAGGCTTAATCAATTCATAAATATAGAGGTCTTATATTTTTTTTTCAGTTATGGCTAGATGTCCGTTGCTCCTTTTACTGTTTGACCGTGACTTATTTATAGGACTCAACTTCGATAGATAGTATCAGAAGTTGCAAATAGTTTTAGAGCACGAACAGATCCTGAATGTAATTATGGATTCAACACCTAAAGTTTTCATGTCTAACACACATGATACGATCAAAGGCACTTATTAGAAGTGGCCAAATGATCATATCACCATGTGATATTTTTGAGAGCAGTGAAAAATCATGAATTTAGTTGTAAATTTGATGATGCTCAGTGAGAGGAAATTCTTCAAATATTGAAAGAGTTCTTTTGCACCTCTAAAGATGTGTCTTTGATGGACAATAATTCTTTGAGAAAGAAAAGAAAAAGAAGGTGTAAAAGAGTCATGCTTGGGCTAATAAGTCCGAACTAACAAAAGAGTCTAAGGTTAACCTAGTCTGACAGAATCTCTTGATCCAAACAGGCTAAGGAAGAAAAATCAGTAAAGGATTGCTGGAAAAGATACTTATTTGATAACACCTTATGATTTCTCTATCTATGATACTACTACCTCGGTATTGGATATTAAAAGTCCATACAAATTATTGCAACAACTTCAGATTAGTAAAAAGTTTGAAAATAACAAGAAATTTTTAAATATTGGAGATGGAAGTTATGTTTCAATCCTAATTTTAGAAATTCTCAAGCAAGTTTTTAATTCTAACAATATTATTTTAGAGATTGTCACTATTGTCTAATTATTTTTATATCATTATGAATGGTGTCAAAATTATGTGAAGAACTAAAAAATGGTATTTACAAATAGTCACAGCCTATTAGTGTATTGTACACAATAAACAAACTCCTTAAAGTAGATAATGTAGGAACCATATCTAGGATTTCAGGGTTAGATCTTGAAACTTTTTCAAGATCATACAGCGGAAGACTAAAATAAATCAAAATTTATTTTTTAAAATTAAAAAATTCTTAGATCTAAGATTCTATTACATGATTATTACATAGCATTAAATCAAAAATTAAAATATATAAATATAGCATGAACTATATGTTGATCATATCAATATGTTTCTATACTACATCTAATGTATGTATTAAACAATAGATCAGATCTATTACCTTGCAAGTTAGACATTCTAACCTTATTGATCTGGGCTTGAGGATGATGTTGCAAGCCACACACATGTCCGGCCTCTAGGAGTCGTCCACACGAGCCCACGAATCTCGATCAGAAGTCCTGCTTCAGGAAATCAGCACAGTATGCTAGTACTGCGCTGATCCTTCTTTGATGGTTGATCAGGTATCTCCTTCTTCTTGATTTGGACTCTTCCAAAGATGGAAAGTAGAAGGAGAAGTTTCAAATCTGAGACGCTCTTAGGAAGCTCAAGATGGAGGGAGGAAAGATATGAAAACAAAAATTCTAGAAGAAGACCCTCTTCTTCTTCACGTTTTTCTCTCTAGACATCCAAACTTGCATCTTTTATATATCCATGACCCAAAGGTATTTCTTTCTGATTTTTGGATGGCACAAAGGTCTCTCAAATCTCTGATTTTTGCTAAAATTTCATAAAGAAACTCATCTTATATAGAGAGATATGATAGAGTCCTTGTCTAGGTCAAACACCTAGTCAAGGCTTATCCAAACATGGCAAGTTAAGGGACGCCCAACTCTTGAGCACCTCCTTCATATTTTCATACATGGATCATTAGAAAAGGGTGCACAATGTATACCCTAAAATCCATGAAAATTTCAAAAAAAATTTGGATAAATTCGGTGCAAAATTGAAAGAGTTTTGGATTTCTAAAACTCTATCTCATAGAATTCGAAATCCAAACTTATTCCTTTTAGATTTGATCCAAACCACCTTCCATGTAAGAAAGAAGAGAGGAGACCTTTTGTGAACGTGGGAGAGATCTGGGAGAGGGCTTTTGTCACACAAAATAAGTGGAGATTGGCGTTGAATAAGAGAGAGGGCGTGGAGAAGGCTTATGTGGCACAAGGTGGAATTCTAGTCTTACTAGGATTCTGTCTTATGACTTGTTTTAATTTGGTTTCCCAAACCAAATCAAATCAAAATTAGATCAACCTAATTAAAATAGGTTTTAACCCAATTAAGAACCTAATTTAATCAGATTAAATTAGATTTAAATCTGATTTAATTTTCTAATCAAATTAGAAATTAGATTGACCCAAGTCCTAGTTGAACTAGGACTAGTTTTTCCTTGTACTTGGCTTATCCAATAAACCAATTGAATTTGATCCAATCAAGCCCAAACCAAATCTAATTAAATTATATTTAATTAGACTTAATCTCAGCCCATTGGCTTAATCAAATTAAGCCAATTAGCAATCGAATTGCTAATCGATCCTCCTGCAATACTTGCATTGGGTTAAATGTCAATCGTATTGATCATTTGACCCTAGAACGATTCTTAATCGTTGATCAACCATCCGATCGGATCATGAACTCTAATGTGTGTGACCTCATAGGTCCGAACCTAAGCCGGTAGCATAGGAATAAATTCTTATACCAATCGAAGTGACCATCTACCAATGGTACCCGACGATCGGATAGGTCGAATGTGTAGAACAACATCCTTAGAACCCATGCGGATATAGTTTTCATATAATTCATCCCCTTGACCAAAATGATCATAGGACACCCCAGAGTTTAACTGTCAACTCTGATCAGGTTGTCCACATTGTATTTCAAAATATCAAATCCATCTGATGGATTACCCTGGCCAAGGTTTTGCTAAATTGAAATACAGCGACTCATTCTTCTCCAACTCTTGGAGTGGTCAATCCCATCTCGATCACACTCTGACTTCGCAAGTACTTGACTATGCCCAGAAGCCTTCCATCTCTGAATTAGAAATTCAGTTAGTCCGGTACCAAAGCACAGTGAGTTGCTTGCAAGTCACTGAGGCGATCTCAGGTCTAAGGGACACTTATACCTATATCCCATCAGAGACATTCTCGACAGCAGAATGCTCTGGAGTTGGTCACGTTCAATGATAATGTACCCTTACATCTCACCTGTATGCCATACCAGTGTCTCCACACTCCTTGGTTAAGAGGACAACCAACCCATATGGCCTACAGCGACCTATGCTCGATAGAAGCTGTCGTCCTTATTAACAGCTTATCATTTGGTCGTGAATAGTTTTAAAGACTAATCGATAAATCCTCTCTTTATCGAACTTAAATAGTCCTAAGGACTTCATCATAACAACGGAGTTCATTAGAAGATGAAAGCTTATGATGAAGATGCCAAATATATTTTATTTATTAACAAATCAATTACAATACTTGGTTGCTCAACCGTCAACAGCTTGACGATTGGCTTTTTGGGACATATTTTCCAACAGATAATGTCATAAATATCTATCTTTGACAATTTAGGCTCAGTCATTAAACAAAAATAGGATCAACAGGAGATAACTCTCAAAGTCAATGATTGTGAATCATTGTCAACCTGTCAATCCTATCATTTTAGTAAGATGATAAAGATGAACGAGACAATGATGTTTTGAATCTAATACATACTGATGTATTGGATCTACAAATATATTTGTCATAAATTTGGATTATTTAAAATATTTAAATGATTCTATAATAAGGTAGAAAAGTAAACTTAGAAGAGCATTGAAACTCTTTGGTCAGACCAAGGAAGAGAATATTTTTTTGATAAATTTTTGACATATCTAGAAGAGAATAAAATTCTTTCTTATCGAAATCGATTTTGTTAGATATAGTTCGATCCATAATTGGGTTTATAAGTCTGCCAGTCTCCTTTTGGGGTTATGATCTTAAGACTACTTGTTATGTTCTAAACTAGATTTTGAATTAATTAGTTGCAAAAACTCCATATGAGATCTGGACTAGGCATAAGCTGATACTTTCTTACCTTGGGATTTGGGAGTGTTTGTTGAAAAAGATGTAGGATTTCATGCATGAATTTCAAAACTTTTTTGAAATATAACGCAGCAAAACATGTAAATTAAATAATTTAATCTACAATACATGTAATCAAATTACTAAACCCTACAATTAGGATCTATAATATATCATATTATATTTATAAATCAAAAAATAAAAGATTTGGTATTGATCAAATCAATATCCTAGATCTGAAATAGTTTCAGATCTAAAATCTAGATCACATCTAGATAAAAGAAGAGATCAGATCTTTTACCTTCATACAGGTCGAGAACTCTATGGTTGATTTTTTTTATTATCTTTAGAGCCGTACATGCATCCGACCTCTACAGATGATCCACATGAGGCTGCAACAAAATCGAAGGTTCGTCGAATGAAGATCCGCTCAAAGTGCTAGCTTCTTGCAGATCTCTCTGGATGGTTAATTTAAAAAATATTCTTTAGATCTCTTGGATATTTTAAGAGATGAAGAATATGAGGAGAAATAAGGAAGAAGTCAAATCTTTTGACCTCTCTAAAATCAAAATTAATATTTAATAGAAAAGGGTCCTAAGAGAAGACAGATCTTCTCCTTCAGTACATCAACAATTGATATCCTGAAAATATCTCTATGCTAGGACATGAGAAGACCTTCTTCTCTTGATATTTTTTTAATTTCTAGATCTTATGATATCTGATTTTTCTCATAGAAAAATCTCATGATTTATGGAGAAGAAGGGTTCTAAAAGAAACCTTAAGAAAAGACCTTCTTTTCTTCTTCTTCTTCTATCAGAACATGATCATATCATGCCCAAAATAAGATCACCATGCTCCAACTCTTTGGAGCATGAATTCACCATGCCATCCCTCTTTCTCTTTCAAATTTTTTATCATATAAAAAAATATAAAATAAAGAGATATTAATATGAAAGGAAAAATAATAAGAGAAGACAATCTTCTCTCTTACCTTTCTCTTTACAAGACATCAACCTTTGATCTCTTGATTGAAGAATTTTCTCCAAGGATTTTGGCACCTCAAACCACCCATGTAATCTTTATTTCTCTCTCATATTTTTATCATAAAAATATAAAAACAAAGAGAAAAAAATAAGAAAGAAAACTAATAAGAAAAGATAATCTTCTCTCTTACCTTTTTTCTATACAAGACATCAACTTTTGATCTCTTGTTAGAGGACTCTCCTCCATGGATTTTAGTGCCTGATAAGTGGTATATTTTTATAATTATTGAAGATATTTTTGATAATTTATGATGCTAACATCTTCTTAAAAACCCTAATTTCATAAATTTATTAAATTTTCTTAAAAAATAAGTAATTTTGAAACAAAATATGAAATTAGATATATTTATAAAAAAATAGATGTTAATTTGATTGAGCAATTTAAACACCAAAATAAAGAGAAATTTTTGAGGAATTTAATGCATATTTTTTCTAATTTTTTAGGTAAAAATCGAAGCAAAAACAGAGCTAAAATATCTTAAAAAATAAAAAATATTATCTCCGATGCATGGTGGACCGGTCGGTCGGTCCACAGAGCCAGGACGCAGTCCATAGGAATAGTTACGCAGTCCACAGGCGCGGCTCATAGTGAGAGAAAGATCTGGGTGCGATCCAACAACTGAGATTCAATCAGACCCAGATCCGACGGTTCAGACTCGTTGCCGACTTTGAATATGACTCTTTTGCACGATCCGACGGCCCAGAAGCAATCCATCATATGATCCAACGGCTGTTATCATTCCTGACTTTGAATAGGACTCTTTTGCATGATTCGATGGCCAAAACTTTTTCAGAACCTAGATCCAATGGCTAACATTTGATCCAACCCTGATAAGGATTATAACTCTAATTTTTTAGTAGATCTGGACAGTCCGAAGCTGATCCGACGGCTAGGAATATTCCTAAGGAGATTAATACGATTTCTAAGGGTTTTAGGACTCCTTTTCCTACCAAAAAATTATGAAAAATTTATCTATAAATAGAAGGTCTGGAAATAAGCTTGGAGAATAGAAAACTTGAATAGAAAATATAGAAAAAAATTAAAAAAAAATTAAAAAAAATAGCTTCAGGGACCCAAGGAAAAGAAGGAGAAAAGCCGGTTCGCTCTATGGAGTACGACAGAAGACAGAAAGGTCATCAACCATCTTTCCAATAAGGCTTGGCTGATCAACTTCAGATCCTTGTTATAATTTTATTTTTATTTTATTTTATTATTTTTTTTAAATTCTTTATACTTGAATTTTAATTTCAATTAATGTAAAATTTATTTTTCTACACTTTAAATTTCTGTCTTTTATTTTTTGCACGTAGATGCTAGGATCTAATTAGTAGATCTTAGTATCAATTTATTTTTATATTTTTTAAATTTTTATTATTTATTTTTATTGTAAGTAGATGCTAGGATCTAGTTAGTAGATCTTAGTACTCGATTTATTTTTCGCACTTTTAATTTTAATTTTTTGATTTAAATTACTTTCTTTAAACTTTTATTTTTTTTATAAAATTAAAGATTTCAAATCAAAATCTTGCTTTTTCTATAGATTCGACCTAACTCATTACTTTCTATATATTTTTAATTTTTATTGAAGTCAAAATTTGATTGATAATCACGATGTCCTAACGACAGCATCTTGATCGCATCAATTTTTGGCACTGTTGTCGGGAAGGAAATAATTTTAATATTTGATTTCTTTGATTTTCTTATAAATTTAACTTACTAACTTTTTTATTTTTTTATATTTATGCAAAAAAAATTCAAAAAAATTCAAAAAAGAGATAGAAAGCTTTTAATTTTGCTTGGTGAGATCAATCCTAACCCTAGCTTTAACTAATTTTTTTTAGTATTAATTACTATTTTTTTAATTAACTTAAAATTCATCCACATAAATCTAATAAAAATTGCATGACAAGAGTAAACTTAATTTTAGGAGCATTCATTATTGTAGATTTATTTTTGGTGATCGCTGAAGACAAGGTAAGCTTTCAAGTTTTATCAGTTTCATGCATCTAATTTAGTTGCATAGAACCCCTTGTTTGAAATTGATTGTGCATATTCATCTCAAATCAATTTTAGGGCAACACCCATAACAAGATAAGGTGGAGATTTCATCATCCTTCCTTGGCCCAAAAACAACCAACCAGCATCCCACATTAACCCTAGCCTAACTAAAATCAAGTAGACATTGCCCCTAGTATTAATCGAGTTCAGTTTTGAGTATTGTGGTGAAGTCAAATGCAAAGTAAGTTCGAACTCATTCCTGAAACTGGTGTCTAAGGTTAGAGGTTACAAAGGCTCTGCCTAAGTAGACTCGTGGTTATTTAATTGGTTCTGTTAGTTTACCTGACTAATTCAATTGGTGTCTAAGACAAGCAACGGGAGGACCCCCACGATCCCACCTCTTACCTGGCTAGTTGAAGGAACAAGAACAAACCCAATTTGTATCTAGACTAAGCCACTCTACATCGAACTGTTAGGTCTAAGAAATCCATAGGTGTCTAGGTTTAACTATTTGCTAATTTGATTGCAATTAACACTTAACCACAACTAATTCTTCTCATCTTACGTCTTTAGGTCTAAGACTTTTCTTAAGGATCTCACCTTTAGAACTTTTCTTTTTCTTTCTTTTCTCTTCTTGTTCTCCTCCTTCTTCTTTAAAAAAAAAATCTTAACAACACACATAATAGGGTTTGCACTAATACATGCACGGTATAATTTTTTCTAACCTAGTTGAACCTAATTCTAAAATTGAACGACTGATCCATGCTAAACACGATAATCAAATGGTTAGAAATTCTAATAACCACCTAGGCAGATGAAAAAATATTTTATTCCTTCCACATATCATCCATCGATGTTTCCATCATTCTATGAGATCAAATATTCTAACTCTAGTCCTGAGGTCGATTTGAACCTAATAGCCCAAAGATTAGATAAAGTCGATTTTCTTGCTCAGAAATTTGATCAGTTCCTAACATTAGGTCAATAATCTCCTGCACAATACACACCACCACCTAATTATCAGGAGATTTATTCTATCTGTGCTAGCCCGGCCCATCATGTTAGTGAATGTCCCACGGCTGCACAGTTTCTACCTTTCATTCAAGAACAAGTTCAAACTGCTCAAGGTTATTCCAATCTTGTCAATGATCCATTTTTAAATGCATATAACCAAGATTGGAGGAACCATCCTGATTTTTCTTGGAGATCCCAACAGACTCAGGCTCAGACCCAAATTTTTTCTTTGCAAAACTTTAAGAGTAGGCCTCAATACCAAAACTATGCCTATAATAGTGGTCAGCCTAGTCAGTCTACTCCTATTACAATTAGCCATCATACCCACCTTCTCAACAGACTAACTAGCTGATGATAGATTGAACCAACTTCAACAAATGATTATGACCCAACAGCAATCCCTCACCAGGCTAGAAGTATAAATAAGTCAATTAGCTGAATCTTCTATGAAGAAAGAACTAGATCAATTATCAAATGAACAAATACCAAATTTTGAAAATGATCCACCCATCCACCAATCACCTGGACCTAATCATCAATCCAATGGCCCACCTAAGAATCTCCAATTTAAAAGTGACAATGTAATTTTTGAGCTTAAAAGTGATAGGATTTTTAAGAACCCATACCAAGATCAGATGAGTGAGGCTAGTACTGATACTAATCAAAATATGAATTTGAAAGAAAAAGTTAGTACTGAAGCTAACCCAATAGAAGAATCTGAGCCCAAAATTGATACTGAGAAGAGAGCGGATGAGTTATCCAAGATATATTCACCAAAAGTTCTATTTCCTTTAGTCCTAGAAGCTGGTTCTTTCACTCTAGAATCATCACCTCCTCCAGAACTGCAATCATCTTTGATTACACCTGAGTATACATGTTTAAAATCAACTAACACCCTTTTAGCACCCATTACTTCAAACTCAACTCCTAACCCAAAAACTCAATTTATGAGCATTATAGAAGAAGAAATAGAAAAAATTCTTAACAAACAAGGGTCCGTAAAGGATTTATGAATTATCTTTTTAAAATTAAAAATAAGGATGTGAAATACTTTTTGAAGATTGACAACAAACTATTGAAATTTTTTATAGGTCATCTTTCTGAGATTGGCAATCCAAAACCATTAGAATTTATCAATCCAATATTTGATATGGGATAGAGAATCAGGATGGTCTGGCTGAAGATAGTAAACTTAGCGCTTCCTGAGAGGCAACCCAGTTTTCAAGTTTTCAATTTTTGCTTTTGTCTTTGCTTTCTTTTGTATTTTGTTTAGGATAATCGAGTCTTGCTTTGTGTCTTCTATAGGGATCTGAAAATAATCTTGACTAAGTTGGAGGGAGAATCAGTTTTAAAAAAGACTTATGGATCAGGTGATATCTCTCCTTTTCTTTCTCTTTACATGCGCCATTCATTTCCTACTCCATTGAGGACAATGTTGATTAAGTTGGGGGGGAGAATAATAATAATAAAAAAAAATTAAGTCCTCAAGTAAGTTAGTATTTAGTATTTAAGCATCTAATTATACTTAAGAATTAAGTTAAACCAAGCATTTTTAAAAGAAAATTGATGTACAGATCAGAGAATTTGTGAGATATTGAGGGATCAAGTATTAAGAAAACTAATAAAGAGTTAAATTTAGAACTTAAATAATTTTTTTTGAGTATTTTTAAATTTTTTTTACCAGCATCAAAGAAAAGTTTACTTCTTATGGGCTTGTGTAAAGTAACTATATATTTCTTCATATATTTAAAAAAAAAAATTTCAAGTACTTCATGCTGAGTAACCGAACCTCTTTGCCTAAGCAAGCATTGAGTTTCGCATCAAAAGGTATGAAGGGCAAAGAAGCTTTGTTGTAAAACTAGTTTTAACTCGTAGCCTGTTTGATTCGAGCAAGTAGGTTCGAGGGGTATTTTATACCTAGTGCCCTAAAGTCATCTGGTTTGGAAGTCATTGACTGAAAACTCGCTACATGGGTCAAACAGAAAGCTTAAGGGGTTAAGACACTCAATAGCGGTACAATGTTAAAAAAAAAAAATTAATCAAAAAATGAAGGATAGAAGTAACAATATACTTGTCCATATAAAGGTTAATGATTTGGAGATAAAGGTAGGGATAATTTGAAAAAGTTTAGAAAAGATTTAGTGTTCTTAGTTTAACTCTCATATTGACTAGTATTAATACCCCAATGTCATACCTCATTTATACTCTACTGAATATCAATGGTCTTTTGAAAATTATTTGGTGAAATTTGAAACTTTAAGTTAAACGGTACTTAATTCTAAATTCTTTCTTTACTCGAGGACGAGCAAAGTTCAAGTTGGAAAGTGTGATAAGTGGTATATTTTTATAATTATTGAAGGTATTTTTGATAATTTATGGTGCTAACATCTTCTTAAAAACCCTAATTTCATGAATTTATTAATTTTTTTAAAAAATAAGTGATTTTGAAAAAAAATATGAAATTAGATATATTTATAAAAAAATAGATGTTAATTTAATTGAGCAATTTAAGCATCAAAATGAAGAGAAATTTTTAAAAAATTTAATGCATATTTTTTTCAATTTTTTAGATAAAAATCAGAATGAAAATGGAGCTAAAATATCTTAAAAAATAAAAAATATTATCTCCGATGCATGGTGGACCGGTCGGTCGATCCACGGAGCCAGAGCGTGGTCCACAAGAATAGTTACACGGTCCACAGGCGTGGATCACAGTGAGAGAAAGATCTGGGCACGATCCAATGGTTGAGATTCAATCAGACCCAGATCCGACGGTTCAAACTCGTTGCCGACTTTGTATAGGACTCTTTTGCACGATCCGATAGCCCAGAAGTAATCCATCATGCGATCCAACGGCTGTTATCATTCTCGACTTTGAATAGGACTCTTTTGCACGATCCGATGGCTAGAACTTTATCAGAACCCAGATCCAATGGCTGACATTTGATCCGACCCTGATAAGGATTATAACTCTGATTTTTTAGCAGATCTGGATGGTCCGAAGCTGATCCGACGGTCAGAAATATTCTTAAGGAGATTAATACGATTTCTAAGGGTTTTAGGACTCCTTTTCCTACCAAAAAATTATAAAAAATTTATCTATAAATAGGGAGTCTGGAAATAAAGCTTGGAGAGCAAAACAATTGAGTAGAAAGTATAGAAAAAAATTAAAAAAAAAATAGCTTCAGAGACCCAAGGAAAAGAAGGAGAAAAGTCAGTTCGCTCTACGGAGTATGACGGAAGATGGAGAGGTCATCAACCATCTTCCCAACGAGGCTTGGCTGATCAACTTCAGATCTTTGTTATAATTTTATTTTTATTTTATTTTATTATTTATTTTAAATTCTTTATACTTGAATTTTAATTTCAATTAATGCAAAATTTATTTTTTTGCACTTTAAATTTCTATCTTTTATTTTTTGCACGTAGATGCTAGGATCTAATTAGTAGATCTTAGTATCAATTTATTTTTATATTTTTTAAATTTTTATTATTTATTTTTATTACAAGTAGATGCTAGGATCTAGTTAGTGATCTTAGTACCTGATTTATTTTTTGCACTTTTAATTTTTATTTTCTGACTTAAATTACTTTCTCCAAACTTTTATTTTTTTTGTAAAATCAAAGATTTCAAATCAAAATCCTGCTTTCTCTATGGATTCGACCTGACTCACTACTTTCTATATATTTTTAATTTTTATTGAAGTCAGAATTTGATTGATAATCACGGTGCCAAAAATTGATAGGATCAAGATGCTGTCGTTAGGACACCGTAATTATCAATCAAATTTTGACTTCAATAAAAATTAAAAATATATAGAAAGTAGTGAGTTAGATCGAATCCATAGAGAAAGCAAGATTTTGATTTGAAATCTTTAATTTTAAAAATAAAATAAAATTTTAGAGAAAGTAATTTAAGTCAAAAAATAAAAATTAAAAGTGTGAAAAATAAATCAGATTTTAAGATCTACTAACTAGATCCTAGCATCTACTTGCAATAAAAATAAATAACAAAAATTAAAAAAAAGTATGAAAATAAATTGATACTAAGATCTACTAATTAGATCCTAGCATCTACGTGCAAAAAATAAAAGATAAGAATTTAAAGTGCAGAAAAATAAATTTTGCATTAATTGAAATTAAAATTCAAGTACAAAAAATTTAAAAGAAATAATAAAATAAAATAAAAATAAAACTATAACAAAGATCTGAAATTGATCAGCCAAGCCTCATCGAGAAGATAGTTGATGACCTCTCCATTTTTCATCGTACTCCGTAGAGCGAACCGACTTTTCTCCTTCTTTTTCTTGGGTCCCTAAAGCTATTTTATTTTATTTTTATTTTTTTTATACTTTCTACTCAATTTTTCTGCCCTCCAAGTTTATTCCCGGACCCTCTATTTATAGATAAATTTTTTATAATTTTTTGGTAGAAAAAAGAGTCCTAAAACTCTTAGAAATCGTATTAATCTCCTTAGAAATATTCCTGGCTATCGGATCAGCTTCGGACCATCCAGATCTGCTCAAAAATCAGAGTTATAATCCTTATCAGGGTCGGATCAAATGTCAGCCATCCGATCTGGGTTCTGATGAAGTTCTGGCCATCGGATCACGCAAAAGAGTCCTTAACACAGTCGAAAATGATAACAGCCATTGGATCGCATGATGGATTGCTTCTGGGCCATCGGATCATGCAATAGAGTCCTATTCAAAGTTCGCAATGAGTCTAAACCGTCGGATCTGGGTCGGATTGAATCTCAACCGTTGGATCGCGCCCAGCATCTTTCTCTCACTGTGAGCCGTGCCTGTGGATCGCGTAACTATTCTTGTGGATCGCGCCCTGGCTCTGTGGACCGACTGATCGGTCCACCATGCATCGGAGGTAATATTTTTTATTTTTAAGGTATTTTAGCTCCATTTTTGCTCCGATTTTTACCTGAAAAATTAGAAAAAATATGCATTAAATTCTTCAAAAATTTTTCTTCATTTTGGTGCTTAAATTACTCAATTAAATTAATATCTATTTTTTTATAAATATATCTAATTTTATATTTTTTTTCAAAATCACTTATTTTTTAAGAAAATTCAATAAATTCATGAAATTAGGATTTTTAAGAAGATGTTAGCACCTTAAATTATCAAAAATATCTTCAATAATTATAAAAATATACCACTTATTAGTACCTCAAACCTCCCAGGTCTTCCTCATTCTCCTTTGGTATTTCTCTCAATTTTTCATGAATTTTTGACTCCTATATCATGGCATATGGGGCGGCCTCCTTTTATATGGCAGACTAGGTCATAAGACCTAGTCTAACAAGGAGTCCTTAGGGCATCCAACTCTTGGACGCCCCCTATCTCATTTATTTTGTGGATAGCATGAAAATAACCACAAAAAGGGCAACAAAAAGGAGGATAAACATGGGGGAAGTTGGCGCAAGAGAGGGAGGAAAGAGTCCTTGTGAAGAGGGACTCTTTTAAAAAGAGAAATAGACTAAACCACTTTCCACAATGAATCAAATTAATTTTCATATTGAACCAGATCAAATCTGATTTAAATCTATAAAATAAGTGGTGTGAGATTACTTTCCTTAAATATAGAAATCATAAAAAAATTATTTGGAATTAATTAGTGGGCGTGGGCTTTGATTTTCTTAGGTGGCGCAAGAGAAGATGGAATCCTAGTCTAACTAGGATTCTTATTTAGATTAGGTCAAATACTTTGAACCTAATTTAAATTAATTACAACCTAATTAATGGTGATTTTAGTCCAACTAGGAGTCTGATTAAATCAGATTAAATCATATTTAATTTAAATCCAAACTTAATTAGGAATTAGGTGCATACAAGTCCTAATCAAATAGGGACTTGTTCTCCCGTACAACTGGCTTATCCAATAAACTAATTAGACTCAATTCAATTAAATCTAAACTAATTTTAATTGAATTATATTCAATTAGACTTAATCTCAGTCTAATTGCTTATCAGATTGAGCCAATTAGCAATCCAATTGCTAATGATCCTCCTGCAATACTTGCATTAGGTCAAACATCAATCACATTGATTGTTTAACCTTAGAACGATTCTCAATCATCGATTAACCATCTGATTAGGTTACAACCTCTTATGTGTGTGATCCTATAGGTTAGAACCTAAGCTGGTAGTATAGGAACCAATTTCTGTACCAGTCGAAGTAACCATCTAGCAATGATTCCCGACGTCCAGATAGGTCGAATGTATGCAAAATAATATTTTAAGAACCCTGACCCATGGTTACCGTATAATTCATCCTTTTGACCAATAATGCTCAAGATGACTTCGAGTATGCTGTCAATCACTCATACAAGTCATCTCTATTGTGTCTCAAAATTTTGCAAATCTCGTGACTCCTCACGAGGATTCCCCAGGCTTAGGTTTTGCTAAATTGAAACACAGCGAGACATTCTCTTCCTGAAGTTAATCAGGAGTGGTCAATCCCATCTTGACTTATACACCAACTTTACAAGTACTTGACTGTATCCAAAAACTTTTCGAACCTATATTAAAAATACAGGCAGTCCGGCACCAAAGCACAGTGAGTTGCTTGCAAGTCACCGTGGTGATCTCAGGTCAGAGAGACACTTATACCCATTGGTCTTAGCTAACTACTCTTGATAGTAGAGTGTTACATTGATCACGTTCAATGTAGATATACTTGTACATCTCACTTGGATGCCATATCAGTGTCTCCACACCACTTGGTTACGAGGACAAC
Organism: Elaeis guineensis; assembly: GCF_000442705.2. Classification (NCBI taxonomy): domain Eukaryota; kingdom Viridiplantae; phylum Streptophyta; class Magnoliopsida; order Arecales; family Arecaceae; genus Elaeis; species Elaeis guineensis. The sequence continues at coordinate 20,719,119 of NC_025997.2, forward strand.
CAACGCATATGGCATACAGTGACCTACACTTGATAAGTTATCATTCTTATTAATAACTTATCATTTAGTCATGAATAATTTAAGAACCATTCGATAAATCCTTCTTTATCGATTGATTGTGGTTCTAAGAACTTCATCATAATTTAGGAGTTTATTTAAGGAAGATAGAACTTTTATGATGAATCTACCAAATAACTATTATTATTAGATAATTCATATACTAATTCCAATCATCTACCACTTAGATGATTGGCTTTAGGACATATTTTCTAATAGAGAATATTTTTCTGATGAACTTTTGATATATCTAGAAGAGAATAGGATTCTTTCTTATTGGAATCGACTTTGTTAGATATAGTTCGATCCATAATTAGGTTTATGAGTCTGCCAATCTTCTTTTGGGGTTATGATCTTAAGACTACTTGTTATGTTCTAAACTGAATTCTGAATTAATTAGTTGCAAAGACTCCATATGAGATCTGGACTAGGCATAAGCCGATACTTTCTTACCTTGGGATTTGGGAGTGTTTGTTTTATGTCAAGCATTTGCAGACCAATTAACTTGGATCTTGATCCTATATATATTATTCTATAGGATATCCCAAAGAATCTAGGGGATATAACTTCTATCTTACTAAAGAATAAAAGTTGTTCAGTATTTTTTTTAGAAAAAGAATACTTTGGTGAAGGTATTGATGCCTTTAATGTAGAACTTATAAAGTTCGATAGGTATAAGAACCGACACAATACAGTGAACCCACAGAATTAAATTTGATTAAATCAAATCTAAAACCTATTGTAAAAGCACCATTAAGGAGATTTGATAGAGTATCACGTCCGTCGGATCAAGACTTCGATTTCTAGATCTAGGATGTGATGCTATCGAACTCGATAAGAACAACAAAGATTTGATCACCTACATAGATGTCATGCAGAGATTCAACTCTGATTAATGGTTTGGAGCCATAAAGTTCGAAATGGAGTCCATAAAGATCAATGGCATATGGACACTCAGTGATCCACTTAAAAATATAAAATCCATAGGGTGTAAGTGGATCTTCAATAGGATCAGAGAGTACAGACGAGAAGGTGAAAACCTACAAAGCTCATCTGGTTGCCTAAGGATATCGTTAACATTATGGAATTGATCATAATGAGATATTTTCTCCTAAGGCAATGCTAAATATTTCAGAGTTGAAACATGTATTTTGATAAGTGATCAAAATGCATGGCTTCGTTGAGAATGAAGAAGAACCCTGCAAATACAAATGGATTAATAATTCTGAGTGCATTTTTTATTTTGTATGTGAATAAAATTTTCTTAATCAAATATGACATTCCTTATATTACAAAAAATAAAGGTTTCACTATTATTATTGTTCTCCATAAAGGACTTGAAAAAAAGCACCTTTCATCCTAGGGATGAAGATCTATAGAGATAGATCTAAGAAGCTGCTTGGGTTTTTTCAGTCCAACATATATAGGATATTTATGAGTAAAATTTATTCTATCATGTATACCATATATGAGATTAGATATGGTATACTGACTAGGGTAGTGAGTGGATATCTACAAGATCTGGATGAGAATCACTGGAAGGTCATCCTTAAGTATTTGAAAAATACTAAGGACCAGTGATTCAGTTATGGAGAATCTGACTAAAACTTATAGAGTATGACTTCAATTTTTAGTTAGACATAATAATAGTAAGAACATGTCAGAATATATCCTTATCCTAAATAATGGAATAATCTACTAGAAAGGTTCCAAGCAGAGCAATATAGCCAAATTTAAATTACGAGGCAGAATACATTGCAGTATTCGATACTTGCAAAGAAGCTATGTGATTGTATAAGTTCACTGATAAGCTACAAGTGGCACCCTTTGATGATGATCCTACTGTATTGTACAACATTGAAGCCATAGCTTATGCCAAGGAGCTGAAGTATCATTAGCTTACCAAGCATTTTGCATCACTACCACCTTATTCGAAAAATCTGTTAAGGTGATGTTGAATTTTAGAAGATTGATGAAAAGGAGAATGTGACCAATTTATTTACTAAAGCCTTCGTATCTAAGAGTTCTAAAATGATAAATCAAAGATGGATATATGGTACTATATTGATTGGCTTTAGTCTAAGTGAGAGTTGTTGGAAAATATGTCCTAAAGTCAATCGTTTGATAATTGTACTAATTATAAATATATATGAATTGATAAATAATAAAAATTATTTGATCATCATAAGATTACATCTTCTAATGAACTCCTATATTGTGATGAAGTTCTTAGGACTACTTTGATTGATAAAAAAGGATTTATTGCATAGTCCTTAAATTGGTTCGCAACCAAATGATGCGCTATTACTAGGACAATAGTGATATCAAGTGTAGGTCATTGTGCACCATATACGTTGATTGTCCTTGTAACCAAATAGTATAAAGATACTGATATGACATGCCAATGAGATATAGGAGTACATCATCACTGAACGTGACCAACTGCGGAGCACTCTACTATCAAGGGTAACTCACGAAGGGTATGGGTATAAGTGTTCCTCCAACCTGAGATCACCATGGTAACTTACAAGCAACTCATTATACTTTGGTGTCGGACTATCTAAGTTTATAATTTGATGATAGAAGGTTTTTGGGTGTAGTCAAATACTTATCAAGTTGGGGCGTGAGTCAAGATGGGATTGATCCCTCCGAATTAGTAGGAGTTAAAGTATCAATACATTTCAATTTAGCTCAAATAATCTATGAGATGGAGTTGAAAGATTGAAATATAATGTGGATGATTTATCTAGGATTGATAGTTAAATCCTTAGTCATCCTCGAGCATTAGGGTCAAAAGGATGAATTATACGGTAACCATATACTAATAGATTCTTAAATGTTGCTTCACTTTCATTCGACCTATCCGGACGTCGGGTCACCATTACTAGATGGTTACATCGATTAGTTCAGAAAGTTATTCCTATGCTATCGACTTAGGTTTAAACCTATGGGGTCACACTCAAAAAAAAATTTTGACTGATCATATGGCTGATCAACAATTGAGAATCGTTCAAGAGCTTAATCATCAATTCGATTGATAGTTAACCTTATACAAAAGTTACAATAAATTAATTCATCAAGTGTTAGTGAATTAATAAAAAATTAATTAGTAATTAAATTTTTGATTAGCTCAATTTGATTGAGCGAAGAGGATTAAATAAAATCTAATTGAATTAGATTCAATTAGGTTTGATCCGATTAGGTCATGAGATGACCTAATCGCTAAGGAAGAATTATCCTTGATTTGATCAGGACTTTGGTTCAATCAATTTTTAATTTGATTAAAATTTGATTAAAAATATATGAATGTAATTAGATTGGATTTTATATATTTTATTTTGGCTAAACCAGATGTGATTTGGTTTGCATTCAAATAAGAAAAATAAGAGTCCTTATTAGAATAGGACTCTTCTCCCATGCGCCTCCCACTTTGACGCCATATATTCTCACACACAAATAGTTTTTGTGTGAGATTTATTCATGCCAAAGAATCCTTTCCCTTCTCTATTCATATCCAAATTTGGGTAGGATCAGGTTTTAACTAGTATGTTCAAATCTGATTTGAAATAGGATACCATATAGATAATGTTTCACATTATCTCTAAGACCTTGCCGCCAACTTATTATTTTCACTTTATATGTGTGACATTTTGAGGAGATTTTTTATAAAAAATTAGTAATTTATCATAAAAAAATATGAAATGGGGCATCCCATATTTTTTTGGTATGTTTTGGCATAAATTTTTGAGTAGGGGCGACAACACATCAAGAGTCCATGATCTCTAGGACTCTTCAACCCACCTCCTTACATGTTGAAATAAAAGAAGTTTTATTTCATTCTTATATGTGTAAGAGACCTGAGAGAGAGACCTTCATGTTGAGAGAGGTCTTGGGCATAGTTTCATGGCATGAAAGAAGAGGAGAGTCCTCTTCTCTTGGGGTGTGCACAAAACCTAGTCTTCTAGGGTTTTGGTCCTCAGGGTTTGGGAAGAGAGAAAAATAAGGAAAAAATTATTTTCCTCTTCATCCTTTTTTCACCTATTCATCTCCTCTAGAAGTCCATCTTCAATCTCTGAAAAAGTTTTAGAGATTTAAAGAAAGGATTCAGATCAGCCAAGAAGAAGGTCTTCGCATGAGCTAGCACTCCCGAGAAGACCAATCAGATTGGGGCTTCGAGTGGACTTTCCATAGAGACCGGATGCATGTGCGGCTATGAGCAACCAACGAGGACCCTCTCTACCATGTCTTTCAACAGTGGCATTTATCGATCCGTGCATAAATATTGAGTTCTGAACTCATATTAGAAGTAGATGTGATCTACTGCTCACATGTATGCATGCTGATTTTATCTTCAGCATTTTTTAGATTTTATATGCAACATATCATGTCATAGATACTCTATTTGATGATTAAATCATATGAATATTAGATTAATTTAATTAATTTAATTATTTTATACTATAATTTATTCAAAAAAATTTCAAAATACATGTATAAAATCGCCTACATTTTCCAACATCTTTGACCATGCCTAGGAGAACTAAGGGGGCGCCAACACTTGGCCCCTCTAGGGCTCTCTCTCACATGCCTCATAGGGCTTAAGGGATGCCCCACCTTGATCTATCATGCCACTAATAAAGTGGGCATGCCAAACTTGATCAAATCAAGTGGCACCCCATGCAAATCAATCAAGGAATTGATTAGGACTTTGAACCCCTAATTCAAATAGGCCAAAACCCTAAAGATCGAATAACTGGAGTCCAACGAATCTAATTCATTTAGATCTTTAGTAGGTAATTAACTTGAATTAATCTTATCAAATAAATAATTCAAGATTAAAGAAAAAATTGGGTTCAACCTTGTACTAGCAAGGTTACCCTGAACCCAATAGAGTTTCTTCAAACCCTATTGAGACTTCATAAGCTCAATTACTTAATCCAAATCTAATCCCTTTGTTATGTGACCCCGTAGGTTTCATTCTATCTGATAGTAAGATATACTATGATCTCTATTATAGTATCATTGAAATTTTTTTCAATAGGTCGAAACGATTCCACTCTAACTCAACAAGGATCGTTAATCCTGAACAACCCTAGTGAGCTTTCATAATTCATCAGTGATACCTAGTAATATATAGTGGCAACCCAAGAGAACTAAAAAAAAATTTCAAGATGTAGTTTTCGTATAATTTAGTCCCTTTATCATGAGTTCTGACTAGATAGCAGGTCATGGATAAATCATCAAATCTCATCATCAGTCATATGATAGATTCGATTAGCTCAAGTCTAATTATGATTCTCATGAAAACTTTTTTCCATCAATCACACTATTGTGGCCATAGACTCACGGACTTAGTCTCTCAAATCTCATAGGACTTTTCTTCTCTATCAAAATCGATAGATTCCATCTAGATGCACACCCTACTCCTACAGTGGACCAACTGTTGCCAACATCCACTATAAGAACTCAATGAGGTTATATTTATATGTCAGTCAAACTCTAACAGCCTCACTGAGAGCAACCATACCATCGCAGGTCAAAAGATCATTTATACAATTACAGCATCAAGACGATCACTGACGATTGAGTGAAAATCCATATAATCTCTTGTATGGTCATGATCAGTACTAGTTGTTCTCTAACAACTACCTACACTTATCGCTCAGTGTCTTTACATTATAGATCAGAGACACATCTATCTCGAAGGAAGTGATCTATGCACTGATCTATTCGAATCGATCACCATTCTTATGATGATACTATGATCAAAAATATATAGAAATTAATTATATATACCTCTAATTCTCAACATCTTGTGAAAATGTATCATAAGTATTAATTTCATGGACGATTCAAAGACATATCACACTTGAATAAAAATAAAACTTATCCTTTTATTGATCAAATTAATATTTTAAGTATAAAATTATATCCTATAGTTATTACAATGTGTCAGCCATATTGACTTCTAGAACATACATCCAACAATCTTCCACTTAGACTAAAGTTAATTGGCCACTAATCTATGTCCCATCTTCTTCCATCTTTAGTTGGCTCAATTGCTTTATCAACAGATCTATCTTATTATCTGTAGAATCTACTCTCTTCGTACCTCAATATGATTTTTTTTGAAGTAGTCACATGTGATATGAAACCGCTGCTTGATGTACTTTGATTTTTGATGAGATCTCAGCTCCTTAACAAGTGCGATGACTCTATTATTATTGTAATATAGTGGTATGGCATCTGATATTATTATCCCAAGCTTCGCGATAAACTTTTTGAGCCAGAAGCCTTTCTTTGTAGCATTCAAAGCACTGACATACTCAACTTCTGTGGTCGAATCCACTATGATGTGTTGCTTGAAATACTTCCAATTGACTGCACCATCATTGCATATGAATGCATATCCTGTTGTAGATTTTTTATCATCAGAATCAAATATGAAGTCTGAGTCAGTGTAACCTTCAACTCGTAACTCAGAACCTCCTCTAAAGATTAAGAATAAATCCTTAGTTTTTTCCAAGTACTTAAGGATGTTCTTCACAATTATCTAGTGCTTCTTATCAGGATTCAACTGATACTTGCTCGTGACACTCACAGCAAAGATGATATTAGGTTGAGTATATAGCATGGGATACATAAGGCTCCCTATTTTTGAGGCATAAGAAAAACTATTCATGCATTAAATTTTCTCAGATATCGTTGGACACATCATCTTGGAAAGATGAATACTATGTCTAAGAGGTAGAAGTCTTCTTTTAGAGTTTTTCATACTAAATCTCTTTAGCACTTTCTCTATGTATAGCTTTTATGATAGGCCTAGTATCCTCTTAGGTCTATCCCTATAGACCTTTATTCTGAGAATATAGGATACTTTTCTTAGGTCTTTTATGAAGAATTTTTTGGACAGCCATCTTTTGACCAAGGTCAACATAAAAATATCATTTTTAATGAGGAGAATATCATCCACGTACAATACGAGGAATATTATTGTGCTCTCAATAATCCTTTTGTATATGCAGGGTTCCTCTTCATTTTTGATAAAATCAAACAGTTTGATTGCATCATCAAAATGAAGATTCCAACTCTGAAAAGCTTGCTTTAATCCGTATATGGACCTTTGCAGCTTGCAGACTTGGTGATCACCATCACTGGATGTCAAATTCAAAGATTACTCCATATAGATATCTTTCTCAAGATATTCATTCAAGAAAGCAATTTTTATATTTATCTATCAGATTTCATAATCATAGAATGCTGCAATAGCAAGCAGAGTACAGATGGATTTTAGTATGACTATAGATGAAAAGATTTATTGATAGTCAATGCCTTCGCACTGACTATAATATTTTATGACGAGCCTAGCTTTATAAGTGTCTATCTTACCATCGACACTTATTTTTTTTTGTAGATCCATTTACACTCAAGGGGTACTATATCCTCAGATGGATTCACTAAGATCCATATTTGGTTCGAGTGTATTAAGTCAATTTCTGACTTCATTGTATCTAACCATTTTTCGAAATCGATGTCAGACATCATCTCGTCAAAGGTATTAAGATTATCTCTATGATCCGTATCTCTTATAAAGAATATTTTCTTTACATCCTCCATAAGCATATCCATGTACCTTTCAGAAAGATGGAAGACCCTACTAGATCTACGAGGTGGTGGAGAAACATCAACTACTGCTTTATGGATAATAGATTCCTATGGATCTATAGCTTGTTGCTCTTTAAAGACCCTCTCTTCAAGCTTAATAACCTCCCACTACCTCCTTCCTTAATAAATTGGTTTTCTAGAAATTTATCATGATGACTCACAATCACATTGTGATCTTGTGGAAGATAAAAATAATATCCTATGATTTCTTTCCGATACTCTATAAAATAAGCTATAATAGATCTATCTTCTAATTTATCAGCCATCTATTTTCTGACATAGGCTGGATATTTCTAAGTCTTTAGATAACCTAGACTCGACTTCCTACCATATCATATCTCATATGGTGTGGTAGAAATGGACTTTGATGGAACCCTATTCAATAGGTATATTATAATTAATAAGGTATGTCTCCAAAGATATAAGGATAAATCAGTGAAGCTCATCATAGATCTGACCATATCTAATAGGATCCTATTCCTCTTTTCAGATATCCTGTTGAGCTGAGGTATTTCTGGAGAAGTCCATTGAGAGACTATACTATTGTCCCTAAGATATTCCAAAATTTTTGATGAAAGAATTCACCTCCTCGATCAGATCGAAGAATCTTAATGGATTTGTCTGTTTGTTTCTCTACTTTATTTTAAACTTTTTTAATTTTTTAAAAGCTTTAGACTTGTGTCTCATAAAAAATATATATCTGTACCGTAACAGATCATCGGTAAAAATGATGAAGTATCTATAACCATCCTTGACCTGCACATCAAATGGCCCACATACATCGGTGTGTACCAAGATAAGTAACTCAGTGGCCCTTTCTCCATATCCTACAAAGAGTAACTTGGTCATTTTTTCTTGAAAGTAAGATTTATAAGCTGGGTACGACTCAGAATGAAAAAAATTAAGGATCCTATCCTTTTTCAATTTGTTTATACTGTCCTTTCCAATATGACTTAGTCTATGATGCCATAAGTACTTCTGGTTAATTTCATCTTTGGATCTCTTTTGACCTACGGTATTTACTACTTGCTCGTTTATATTCACATTCATATTAACATGCAAATGATAAAGACTGTCAATCAAAAGATCATATGCAATCAATTTATTTCATAAATAAATAAAATAAAAGTCTTTATTGAAATTAAAATCAAAACCATCCTGTGCTAGCATGGATACAAAAATTAAATTCTGACTAGCTATAAGTATAAAATAATAGTCTTTTAAATATAATATAAATCTTGATGATAATCAAAGAAGATAAGTGCCAACGACTTCTGTAATATTTTTTGCTCTATTGTCAATCTGAAGGATCATGTCATCTTCCTCCAATATCCTACTTTCTATTAGACCCTGCATTGAAGTACATATATGAGCACTAAAATCAAAGTCTAATGTCCAATTAGAAGTAGAAGAAATCATTAGGTTAGATTCAATTACGAGCATATTTGACATACTTTTCGAAGGTGTGTCGCCCTTCTTGATCTTCAGGCTTTCCAGATAGAACGGATAGCTCCTCCTCCAATGGCCATCACCGTCACAATGGAAATATTTTTTTTTTGTTGCAGCCTTCTTGGGAACATTCTTCTTTGGCTTGTTCTCCTTCTTCTACTTTTTTATGGCTTTACTCTTCTTCTTCCAACTAGACTTTCTTTTGGATGAAGAAGATAACTCCACAGCAAGAACAGTGCCCCTTGAACTCTTCAATATTTTTTTAGCAGTGATCAATATGTTGATCCATTTGGATATAGTACAATTCAATTTGTTCGTATGAAAATTTATAATAAATTGATTATGTGAACTCATTAAAGAAAATATGTGATAGTGCAATACATGCAATTTTAAAATTTTATGCAGCAGAAATAATAAATTAAATGATTTAATCTTAATCACATGTATAAGATTCTATCTTAGACTACTACATCATGATCTTTGATATAAAAATATATACTTTAGATCTAAAAATAAAAATTATATCAATCTCATCGATGCTGAAATTCTAGATCTAACTATTAGATCTACCATAGGAATCAAAATAAGTTAGAGGTTGTTACCAAACAAATTTGATCTTGATCTTCTCTAGTCCAATAGTTGGAGAAGGTATTCTTCAGGTTACTCATAGCCACACAGAGTCATCTGGCTTCTACAGGAAGATCCACGCGAAGACAGATGCAGATTAGGGACTTGGAGGTGCTAGCTTGCAAGTAACTTTGACAACTGATTTGTTCCTTCTTCTTCAAGTATCTTGGATACTCCAAAGTAAGACAGGATTAAGAGGAAGAAGAGGGGAGGAGGAGAAGAGGCTCTGGAAATAAAAAAACACCAAGAGAATGATTATGGGATGTCCAAGAGAGAGGACCCCTTTCTATAGACTAGGAATTAGGACTTTTCAAGGAAAGGGACCAAGCGTCAATGCCAAAACCTCCTTTTGGCATCCCAAAAAATTCTAAAAAAATCATTAGAATGTAGAGAAAAATTTTGGAGTCTCACATAACAAAAGATTCTCTAAGAAAATTAAGAAAAAAATTAATATGACACCAACAATATTTCATATATGAAAAATCTCTTTCCTAGTTTACCTCTTATCTCTAATTCAGATCGCATTCAAATTAGGCAAGAGATAATATTATGACTCATTAGCTATAGCCATCCATCCTTATTGGATCCTCAATCATGGTGCCAAAAATCATAACCCAAATCCAATTAGGTGTGAAGAAATTGGCATGGATCCAGGTGTAGTGCAAAAGATAAAGATAGAGTCATAGTTGACAAGGACTCTTCATTTTCAATTCTAATTCTAATCCAAATCAAATTTGAATTGAATCCACTAATAGAAATAAATCTAATCCAATTAAAAACTTAAATATCTCATCAAATTTCTAACCCAATTAGAAATTAGCCAAGTCAAAATCTTGATCGAATCAGGATCAAATTTCTTTTGTAATCGGGTTCGATCATATCAAACCCAATCAGAGTCGAACTGAATCTAATTCAATTAGACTTGATCTAAAGTTCTTTATTCAATCAAATTGAGTCAATTAGTAATCTAATTAATTATTAATTTTTTAAAAATAATAGAATTTTAGTCTCAGTGGGACTCTTCCTTAGAGTCTTTGTCTGAGTAGGACTCTTCACCAAAATCACAGTCCAATTGGACTCGTCAGCCATCAGATCTGACCAAATCTTCTAATGTATGTGACCCCATAAGTTCGAACATAAGCCAGTAGCATAAAAATAACTTCTTATACCAATCGATGTAACCATCTAGCAATGATGACTCGACGATCGGATAGGTCAAAGTTTTGCAAAGCAACCTTCTAGAACCTATTGGCGTATAGTTATCGTATAATTCATCTCTTTGACCCAAATGCTCAAGGCAACCTAAGATTTAATTATCAACCCTAATTTACTCAATCACATTATATTTCAACTTTTCAAATCCATCTCATGGATTATCCTAGCCAAGATTTTACTGAATTAAAATGCACTGATGCATATCTCCTACTAATTCAGAGGGGTCAATTTCATCTTGACTCACACACCGACTTGATAAGTACTTGACTGCATCTAGTAGTCTTCTGTCACTGAGTTAAAAACTCAGATGGTCCGGTATTAAAATACAGTGAGTTGCTTATAAGTCACCATGGTGGTCTCAGATCGAAGGGACACTTATACCCATACCTTTCACGAGCTACTCTTGACAGTAGAGTGCTCGGCACATGATCACGTTCGATGTGAATATACTCTTATATTCCATCTGCATGCTATAATAGTATCTCCACACTCCTTGGTTAAGAGGATAACTAACTCATATAGCATGCAACGATCTATACTCGATATTACTATCATCCTATTAATAGCATATCATTTGGTCATGAATATTTTTAAGGACTTAACGATAAATCCTTCTTTGCCAATTAATTATAGCCCTAAGGACTTCATTACAATACAGAAGTTTAAAGATGGATAATTTATAATAAAAATATCAAATAATTTTTATTAATAAAAATTTATATACAATTTACAAGATGAGCACAATTGTCAACAAGCTGACGATTGATTTTGGGACACATTTTTCAATAACTCCCACTTGGATTAAAGCCAATCGATACATATCGAATATCCATCTTCGACTTGTGGTCATCAAACTCTTTAATTTTGAGAGCTTTAGTAAATGGGTCAGCCAGGTTTTCCTTCTTGTCAATCTTCTGATGCAGAACATGCTTGGTGCACTGATGGGACCTCGACTTCTTGGCTTGAGCAATGGCTCCAGTATTATCATAGTATAATAAGATAAGGCCATCAACAGAGGATGCCACTCTGAGCTCGCTGATAAACTTTCAAAATTATATAGTTTCCTTCGCAGCATCGGATGTCGTGATATACTCTGCTTCGCAAACAAAGTCTACCACAGTGTGCTGCTTGAAATTTTTTTAGCAGATCGCTCCACCATTTAGAGTAAAAATATAACCCGACACACTCTTACTATCATCATGATCTGACTGAAAGCTGGAGTCAATGAACCCTATCAGTTTCACCATACACAAGCCACTGGTTCTTAATATTTCTCAAATACTTAAGAGTGGTCTTTACGACCTTCCAGTGGTTCTCTCTTGGATCAGATTGGTATCTGTTTACTCCCCCTAGTAAGTATGTCATGTCTGACCTTATACATATCATGACATACATAATAGAACTCACTGTCGAAGTATGTGAAACTCTATATATACACTCTCTCTCTTGAGGAGTTGTCGGATAATCTCCTTTCAAAAGAGAAATTTTTTGGCCTATCAGAAGATAGCCTTTTTTAAAATTTTTCATACTAAACCATTTCAGCATAGTATCTATGTACATGGATTGGGAGAGTCTGAGCAGCTTCTTAGATCTATCCCTATGATCTTTATCCTTGGGATGTAGGCTGCTTTCCCCAAATTCTTCATAGAGAATTGTGATGACAGCCACACTTTTATTCCCTATAATGCAGGGACATCATTTCTAATTAAGAGAATGTCATCCATATATAACACAACAAATATAATTACTGAACTATTTGCCCACTTATATATGCAAGATTCCTCTCCATTCCTAATGAAGCCATACATTCTGATCACTTTATCAAAACGTATATTCCAACTCTGAGATGCTTGCTTCAATCCATAAATGGATCTCTGAAGCTTGCACACCTTAGACTCATCTGTGGATGTGAACCCTTCAGGTTGTATCATATATACCTCTTCGTTCAGCTTTCCATTTAGGAAAACTATCTTCACATCCATCTGCCAGACTTTATAGTCCAGGTATGCTGCTATCACAAGTATGATCCGAATGGATTTGAGCATTGTCATGAAAGAAAATATCTCATCATAGTCAATACCATAACACTGACGATAATCTTGACAACCAAACGAGCTTCATAGATCTCCACCTTCCCGTCTGTGCTCTTTTTCCTCTTGAAGATCTACTTACACCCTATGCATTTAACCCCTTCAGGTAGGTCAACCAATGTCCATACATTGTTGATCTTCATGGACTCCATTTCGAATTTCATGGCTTCAAGCTATTTATCAGAGTCGGATCTCTGTATCGCATCCATGTAAGTGATTGGATCCTTATCCTTCTCATCGAGTTCAATAGGATCCCCATCCCAGACTAGAAAACCTAAGTATCTATCTGACTGATGCGGTACTCTATCAGATCACCTTAAGGATATTTATTCATTGAGCTCCAGATTTAATCTTATCAAATTTGATTCAGATTCAATCATTGGTGTCGATTCTTCTACCTATCAAACTTCATCAAGTTCGATTTTAGGGGCACTTATTCCTTCATTAAGAATTTTTTTCCAAAAAATATGCTTTACTTCTGACAAATATCTTTTATTCAGCAAGTAGGTCAAAGTAATATCTCCTCATTTTTTTGAGGTACCTTACGAAATTATACTTATCAGATCTAGGGCTGAGCTTGTCAGTTTATAATCGTTGAACATAAGCCGGACATCTCCAGACCCTAAAGTACGAGAGGTTCAGCCTATGCCCTGACCATATCTCATATGGTGTCTTACTAACTGACTTGCTCGATATATTATTAAGCACAAGATAGGCTGTTTCAAGTACATATCTCCAAAAAGAGATCAGCAGAGTTGCAAACCTTATCATAAACTGAACCATGTCCAACAAGGTTTGATTCCTCCTTTCTGAGATGTCATTATGCTGTGATGTCTCTAGAGGGGTCTATTGAAAGAGAATCCCATTCTCTCCTAGATATGTCAGAAATTCACTGGAGAGGTATTCACCTCCTCAGTCAGATCGAAGAGTTTTAATATTTTTTTTAATTTATTTCTCTACTTCATTACAGAACCGTTTGAACATTTCAAATGATTCAGACTTGTGTTTCATCAAGTAGACGTACCTATACCTAGATAGGTCGTCTGTGAATGTAATGCAATAGCTATATCCTCTTCTGGCTCATATGCTCATGGGTCCACATACATCTGTATGTATCAGACCCAGCACATTACTGGCTCATTCATCTTTTTCAGTAAAAGGTGACTTGGTCATCTTTTTAAGCAAACAAGACTCACAGGTAGATAACGATTCATAATCGTCTTTATCAAGAATCCCTTCTTGAGCTAACCTATTCATCCTATTCTTGTTGACATGACCTAGTCTATAATGCTAAAGATAGGCATCTGTGACATCATCTATTCTAAGATGTTTATTTGAAATGTACATTACATTAGACCTAGATACAACATAAATACCATCGTTCAACTGTCTACATAAAATTGTAACACCATTCAAAATGATATTACAAAAATTTTTCTTTATTGATATTTCATAATTGAAATTGGCTAAATGGCCTACAAAAATAACATTAAAAAGAAAACTAAGACACTAATGATACTCATCAAGAACAATGTAATGAAACCCGAATACAAGCTTGATGATTCGTAAGGCTAGAACTAGAATTGATCTTCCATCTCCAACATTCAAAAATCTCTCGCCATCTTTAAATCTCATAATGACTTGAAGACCCTGCAACAAATTACAAATATAAATAGGGCTATCGATATCCAATATCCAGGTCATTGTATCAAAAAGAGAGAAGTTACAAGGAGTTATCACATAAGTATCTTGTCCAGCAACTGATTACTTCTTCTTCTTTGGCCTGTTCGAGTCAAGAAAAATGATATACTGAGGACAGTTCTTCTTTCAGTAACCCTGCTTCTTGTAAAAGAAGCACTCTATTTGACTTTGATCAGCCTTGAACTTGAATTTCTGAGACTGACTCCCAGTACCAGGCACCTTCTTATTTTTTTTCTTTCTTAAAGGGATGATGACTATCCGAAGAAGATCCTCTCACTAGATTCACTGTCTCCTTATGGAGCTGGTGATCCTTCTCAAAAGTCTGTAGCAACCCCAACAGATTGTGGTAGTTGACTACAGACTGTCATTCTGAAATGATTGAGAAATGGTAGGTAGGACTTAAGTAGGAAATTCAGGATCGCATCCTTCTCCAGCTGTTAGTGTAAGGAGAAGTCAAGTTTGCTCAATTTTTTAATCTGCTCGATCATGTATAATACATGATCGATAACAGATGCACCCTCGCTCATCCGAGTATTGAAAATGGTGCAACTAGTCTTGTACAGCTCAATGTCGTCAGAAGTACTAAAAGAATCCCTTAACACTTGAAGCATTTTCTCTGATTGAGCCTCTTCAAATTTTTGGCTGAACTCATCGTTCATAAAGGCCCACATAATGCAACGAACCGTGATGCGGTCGTTGAGCCACTTCAAATAAGTGTCTCAAATTGTACCTCGGGTGTTGAGAGCAGGCTCCTCAGGTGTCGGATCCGTTATCACATAATGGATCCTCTCATGATCTAGGACTATCTTTAACTTTTGATATCAGTTATCGAAATTTGATCCGATAAGCTTCTCACTGTCCAATACTGATCGAAGTGCCAAGTTTGAGGCCATATCTGTACACACAAGAAAAATAAAAAGTCTAATTAGTATATGAATTTGTTAATCCTAAAGATTTGGACTTTAGTCTAAAGGTCCTCCTACTATTTTATATGAATTGATAGCCTCTATCTCCAATTTAAGAAATTATCTTAATTTTTTAGTGGGTACTAGAATCCACACAGACTACATATAAGTCTGAGGATGGCTCGATCAACCCATATGGACCTATAGATAGGTTCTCAACCAATTATTTCTTCAAATAACTTATAGTATTTAATTTAGACCTAGATTTTATTTCAGTAGGTGGTGGGCCTCCATTGAAAGTTTTGGTTAGGTCAAACCATTAACATGAACCTACTCAGTGATTCTACCTAATTAGTGATCAGGCCCGAAGATGGCTCGATCAATCCAACCATCATCATCAGATAGTTCAACAGAGTCATCATATGATGAATTATAATTTCATTATTCAGAGTGAATACTAGATGGATGGTGTCTACAATGTCAATCATGAATAATGGACTCATTACCATTCACCTTAATGGGAAGCTATGATCTAATTATCACCATAACTAGCTCATTTTAGGAACCTAATAATTTAGAGAATTTAGTCAGTTTAGAGAAGAAGAGAGAAAAAAAATCAATCCGTAGACTACAATCCTCTTACTAACTTCACCAAGTCACTGAATCGAATTAGGTCATGCTGATTGAACTGGCACCTAGATCAGTCACACTGATCAACCTTTATGGCATGGGCTAACTCGAATCATTTAGTGATCTAACCAAAATCTAGTTCACCAAATTGGCTAGATAAGTGAGATCGGTGGGAGGGTCTGCTAAGCTTGCCTTAGATACCATTGAAATAGTCAGGTAAGCCGTTCCCAATAAAAAATCATTAATCAAAATGCCAAACTTACCTTAGACTCTAATTGGTTAACTAGTTTCAATTTGACCAACCTAATGAATCGAGTTCAACCACTGAGCCACAATCAAGGTCCATTTGGTCTAATCAAAGATATGGATTTGACCATCTACAACTATTGTACTAGAAAAATCTTGATTAATCTAATTCAATATTTGATTAGACTTAATCAATTTCTCCACATGGTCAATCAATTCTTTGATTCTAACCTTAGGTCTAACCCAATTAAAGAGAAGTACCTGATTTGAGCTAACACATGCCCCATATTTTATGCAATGTCATTAAATCTAAATTATAATTCTAGATCTATAGAGTTTAATATTTAATTCTTAATTAAGTTTTGCATTAATATGGTCAAAATTTTAAAAATAATTTTTTATATAAATTTTTTACATCAAATCAGAAAAACTTTTAGATCAAATCTAAATTTTTATGATTTTAAATCAAAATAATTTTGATTAATCAAGATTAGATGTAACTAGTTTCTTTGCAACTTGCATCACATACAACAACACCTAGGATTTCAAGATCTAAAGTTTTTCAAGAAAGTAAGTTTTCTCTTTTCGCTTTCTTCTTCATGGGACCTCACAGTGGCACCCCTACACGCCATGAAGAGTATCCCATTGTGTTGGATATAAAGTACCCCCAGCTGAAGTTTGTAAAAGACCGACCCTTCCAGGACTTTTTCGGCTTCCGACCTTATGTGGCGTCTTTCTGAACCCCCTCGACCGTCTGAGCTTTCATAATACCATCCAGACTTCTCCGACAATGAGCATCTCCATTCATCTATTGGACCGCTCCAAAGGCTCTCTGGGCTTCACTATCAGCCGATCTTCTACAATGAATAACTATTCTCTGAATCCCTTCCAGACTTCTTCTGGCCATGGATGACCCTACTCCGAACTTCTTTCGGACTTCATCAATATCTGAGCTTCTCCGACAACAAGATTTCTACAGTAACTAGACTCCATCCAAGTTTCTACGATGGTCGACCGCCTTCCAGATTCCACCCGAGCTCCTGTGAGAGCCGAACTTCTACAGCAAGCAGTCTTCTCCGAACTCCTACTGCAGGCGATCTACTTCGGATATCTACTCCAGATCCCAGACGAGCTTCTACAATGGGACAGGTTCCACCAGCCAGGTCACCACTCTGAGCTTCCACGACAATCGATCTTCGACCGAGCCTCTACAATAAGCGGCCTCCTTTCAGCCTTCTGCAAGAATCGAACTCCGTCCGAACTTCCACAGCGGATGGATTTCGGACGAACTTCTAAATAGACGGGCTCCAGCAGCTAGATTTCTACAACGGTCGATCACCTCCGGTGTCTGCCGAACCTCCCCAGCCATCAGCCTTCAATAGCGTCAGCCAGACTTCCACAATGCCATCCAGACTTCCACAGGATCCCCAGACTCCTCCAGCGGACGAACCTCCCCAACGCCATTCGAAGTCCACCGTCGGCCGACCCTCCGTCAGATTCTTCATGAAATCGAACTTCTCCAGTGGATAATCTTCAGACGAGCTTCCACATCAGGCAAATCTCAGATGGACTTCTCTAGCAATCGGACTCCTACCGGACTTCACCAACAGAAAGTCTCTATCCGAGCTTCTATAGCAGATGACTCCCGCCTGTAGCATCAGCATCCGAGGCATCCGATAATAGTAGACTCATCAGCAACCTCGAAAACATCCAAACTTTTCCTAGATCGATAAGATAGAGAGTCATTCCGCTCCATCAAACATCCCAGTCGAGCTCCAGCCGACAGATCTGAACTCTCTGGCAAGTCACGACAATGGCCACTACCCTACTCCACTCTCTGCAACGGATTCCACATGGCTCCACCACTCTCTGGCAAGTCACGACAACGGACACCACTCTACTCTCCGTAACAAACTCCACGTGGCCCTGAACGGCCACGGATGCCACTACTCTCCGTAACAAACTCTGCATGGCTCTGAACGGCCCACTACCAGGCAATTACAGACGTCGCTGTCAATCAGTTACGCTCTTCGTCTATAAAAAGGGATCTCCAGATACGTTCTTCTCTAAGCTCTAAACTCTATCTCGAAACTCTGCTAAAATTTTTGCTCGAGCACTTCATTTCTGTTGAAGCAGAGTATTGACATGAGCGTTGGAGGATCTTGTCGGAGCACCCCCAACTTCGGTTTAGACTTTCCTTGCAGGTTTCGACAGCAGTCACGGTCATCTTAGCTCCAGCTTTTTCGACTTCGGCAGAATTCTGCACCAACAGAATTGACGCTAGAGGAAGGGCTTGTGTCTTCACAGTACCCTTATTCTTAAAGGAGTGCTCAACAGGACTGTCTCTGATCATCTTCTCTGACATCTTCTTCTTTTTCTCCTACTAGATCTCCACCTGATGCCTCCCCGAAAGGCATCCACCAGCCGATCCACAGCCTCTGTGGCCAGATCTCAGCGAGCTCTGCATGATCCGACCTCATCTCCAGCTTTCTAGCCTCCTCCTCCTCCTCCTCCTCCGACAACGGCAGTCGGCATGGAGCAGTTCGACCTGCTAGTTCAGCAGGTCAGAGGCCTCATCGAAGCAGTGCAGGCCATGCAGCAGCAGCAGCAACAACCGCAGGTGTCAGTATGGTTGGAAAGAGCATCGTTGGAGTTCCAAAATTCGACAGTAGGGCAGGCCACTTAGGCCAATCGCCCTGTCTTCCTCGGAAAGGAGAATCTGAGGGTGGAGAGCCCTCAGTCTGATCATGATTCCATCCTTGGAGGATCCCTATCTCCATTCTTCCAGAAGACCCTCGAGACTCACAGTCGAGAGGACCTCCTGGATCAAAGGCTCCAGGAGATGACCCGGCAGATCGAAGAGCTCCGCCACGCTCCCCCTGCTTATGGTGAGGACATCTGTACTGACCCTCCTTTCTCTCAAATGATTATGCAAGAACCGATCCCACCAAACTTCAAGCTCCCCCAATTCGAAAGCCACGACAGGACCTCAGATTCGGTTGACCACCTGGAGGCCTTTCGAACAATGATACTGCTCCATGGCATGCCAGACGCCATCCTGTGTCGAGCTTTCCCATCTACCTTGAAGGGAGCAGCAAGGAACTGGTACTCGATGCTGAAATCGGGTACTATCTTCTCCTTTGATCAGATGAGCCACCAGTTTGCGGCTCATTTTGTTAGCAGCCGGCATCTCTGGAGAGGTTCGGAGTCCCTTATCAACATCAAGCAGAAGAAGGAAGAATCCATCCGAACCTATGTCAACCGATTTAATGCTACCGTGTTGGAGGTCCGAAACTTGGACCAATCGGTTGCAATGGCCATCCTAAAGAGCGATCTTCAAAAGAATAATCTTCTATTCTCTATGGAAAAGAAGTACCCCAAGGATTTTGCTGATTTACTAGCTCGGGCCGAAGGATATGCCCGAGCAAAAGAAGCCTTCAAGTTGAAGGACGAGGAGGCCGTGAAGAAACGGCAGGCGGGTGGCTCCAGCAAGCCCGCAGCTAAAAAAGGGCCAAGTGAAACTCGGCCACGTTCTCAAACTCCTCCTGGACACAGGCATGTCCGGACTCCTCCTCGAGCTCGTAAGCAGAGAAACCCAGACCGCAGAGTTCGATGGAGCTCTCTCCCAGGAAGATTCCACAGCTACACCCCTCTCAATGCTCCAAAAGCTCAGGTGCTGATGGAGGTCAGGGAGCAGTTGCCGAGGTCGGAAAGGATGCGCTCGCACCCCGGGAAGTGCAACCTAAACAAATTCTGTCTCTATCATCGTGACCACGGCCATGACATGGAGGAATGCATTTAGCTCCGAGATGAAATCAAGGAGCTCATCAGGCGAGGTCGGATCAACAGATTCATCTGACACCGACCTGAAGGTAGGAGGGATCGACCGAGGGCCCTGCCACAACCAGAGCCACCAAGGAGGGAAGAACAGCCTAGAGATCGACCTCCAATCGGGATCATCAATACCATCTTTGGAGGGCCCCGAAGGGGAGCGGCCAGGGGATCGGCCGGACTGCTCAAGCGGCAAAGAACTGAAGAACCTATAACCTTTACTGAAGAAGATGCCCGAAAGATCCAATTCTCCCATAATGATGTGGTTGTAGTTTCTTTAAATATTGCTGATTATGATGTATGCCGCATTCTTGTTGATAGTAGAAGCTCAGTCGATATTTTATTTTACAATGCATTCTCAAAAATATCCATCCCTGATGGTCGGTTAGGGCCGATTAGCTCCTCGTTGGTAGGGTTTACTGATGATGCTGTGCCAGTGGAGGGAGTAATAACTTTGACTGTAGTTGCAGGTCGGTATCCGAAGTAATCTAGAGTGCTAGTGGATTTCCTGGTAGTGAGGGCGCCGTCTGCCTACAATGCAATACTCGGCCGACTTGGTCTCAATGCCCTCCGAGTTGTAATATCGACCTACCATTTGAAATTAAAATTTTTTACTAGCCAGGGGGTCGGAGAAGTTAGTGGAGATCAAGTCTTGGCAAGACATTGCTATAACATCGCCCTACAAAGAAGTGGTCAGTCTGACCCCTATCCGATTGATGGATTGGACACCTGCGATGATCTGACTGAAGAACGGGGTGAGCCAATAGAAGATCTTGTCTCAATTTCTTTGAATGATGGGAATGAAGAGCACGTGGTAAAGATCGGCTCCAACTTGGGGAAAGAGGTGCAGACACAGCTTATCAATTTTCTATAAAAGAATGCTGATATTTTTGCTTGGGCTCCGACGGACATGCCAGGGATCGATGCTAAAGTTATGGAGCATCATCTAGCTGTTGATCCCAGACACAGACCGACAAAGGAAAAAGTTCGAAGTCATGCACCAGAAAGACAAATGGCAATAGCCGAGGAAGTTGATAAACTTCTGAAAGTCGGGTTCATCAGAGAGGTCAACTATCCGAGCTGGGTTTCCAATGTGGTCCTGGTTAAGAAGGCGAACGGTAAATGGAGGATGTGTATAGACTTCAAAAAGCTGAATAAAGTCTGCCCGAAGGATAGTTACTCTCTACTCAGAATCGATCAATTAGTGGATGCAACCTCAGGCTACGAGCTTCTCACTTTCATGGATGCATTCTCTGGCTACAATCAAATCAGGATGGCACCAGAGGATGAAGAAAAAATTGCTTTTATTACTAACCGTGGCCTTTATTGTTACAGGGTCATGCCTTTTGGCCTCAAAAATGCAGGGGCGACCTATCAGCGGTTGGTAAACAAGATTTTCAAAGAGCAGATCGGCCGCAACATGGAGGTCTACGTGGACGATATGCTCGTAAAAAGTAAATCCTCGATGAACCACGTCGCCAACCTTGAGGAGACCTTCAGCACCCTCTGAAAATACAAGATGAAGCTGAACCCAGCCAAGTGCGCTTTTGGAGTAGCCTCAGAAAAATTTTTGGGCTTTATGGTATCGGGGCGCGGGATCGAAGCAAATCTGGAAAAGATTCATACCATCCAGAAAATGACCGCCTCGAAGTCAATAAAGAAAGTTCAGCGCCTTACTAGGAGAGTAGCGGCTCTAAATCGCTTCATCTCAAGATCGATCGAGCGGTGCCTACCTTTCTTTCAGACCCTCAAGCGGCCGAAGAACTTCTGTTGGACCGCTGGATGTCAGCAAGCATTTGAAAAATTGAAGAACTACCTCAGCTCATCTCCACTATTGGCAAAGCCCAAGCCTGGAGAGGAGTTGTTCCTATACCTGATGGTCTCCCTTGTGGCTCTCGCAGTAGTTCTGATTAAGGAAGAAGCAAAAATTCAACGGTCGATCTACTACATAAGTCGAGTATTGAGAGACACCGAAATCAGGTATACTAAGTTAGAGAAACTAACTTACGTCTTGTTGATTGCAGCTCGAAGGCTCCGACCTTACTTTCAAGGACACATCATAACACTGCTCACCGACCAACCGATCAAAACGGTTCTGCATCAAGCGAATGCCTCTGGGAGGATAGCAAAGTGGGCAGTCGAGCTCACAGAGTTCGACATCGACTATCGATCTCGGCCAGTGATAAAGGCCCAGATATTAGTGGACTTCATGGTGGAATGCACTATCCTGGAAGAGGCCGAACTAGGACGAGATGAAGCCGATAGCCCAGGGCTCCAGCCGAACTCCCCTGAAGAAAGAACAGATCTTCCTGATGGTTTTTGGGCCCTCTACGTAGACGGTTCCTCCAACATGTCAGGCACAGGTGTGGGCCTAATCTTGGTCAATCCAGATGGAATTATCGTGGAGTATGCGCTGCGCTTCGAATTTCCTGCGATAAATAACGGGGCAGAATATGAAGCTTTGATTGCAGGACTGAGGATCGCCAAAGAATTAGAAGTAGATCGGGTTCAAGCCTACAGTGACTCTCAATTAGTAGTGAGACAAGTCAACAGAAATTATGAAGCTCGAGAGAATAGTATGGCCAAGTATCTCGAAAAAGTAAAGGAGATCATCCCTACCTTCGGCAGCTTCGACATCAGGCAGATCCCAAGAGCAGAAAATACCAGAGCCGACCTTCTCTCCAAGTTGGCTACACTGGCTCCGGCTGAACTGCCTAAGGAAGTCTTCTTCGAAGTTCTGAAGCATCCAAGTATGGAAGAATCACAGCTTGTGATGGAGATCAGCCATGAACCCAGTTGGATCGACCCACTGGTTGCATACCTCAAGGACGGGGTTCTTCCGCCTGATGCAAAAGAAGCTCGGAAGCTTAGAAACCAGGCCTCTCGATATATCCTTTACGAAGGCAAGCTATACGAGAGGTCGTACTCTTTGCCCCTCCTGAAATGTCTCTGGCCTTCTGAAGCCAACTTCACCTTGAGAAAGGTACATGAGGGAGTCTGTGGAAGTCACTTGGGGGCCAGATCTTTATCCTACAAGCTGCTCCAACAAGGCTATTACTGGCCTACCATGTACCATAACTCCGTCGAATATGTCAGAAGATGTGATCGGTGTCAGAGATATGCAAATATACAAAGGCAACCTGCCTCCGAACTTACACCATTGAGCGCCCCACGGCCGTTTGCGCAATGGGGGATAGATATCCTCGGACCTTTTCCCATGGCATCTGGGCAGCGGAAGTTCCTCCTGTTGGCAATAGACTACTTCACCAAGTGGATCGAAGCTGAACCTTTGGCAAAAATCACAGAAGCTAAAGTGCAGGACTTCGTCTGAAAGTCAATTATTTGTAGGTTCGGCTTACCCAGAACCCTCATTACTGATAATGGACGGCAATTTGCTGGAGCAAGATTTGCTGAATTTTGTGAGGACCTAAATATCTCCCATAACTTCACTTCGGTAGCCCATCCGCAGGTCAACGGCGAGGCCAAGGTGACTAACAGGACTCTGTTGCAAGGTATCAAGGTGAGACTTGAAAAAGCAAAAGAAACTTGGGTAGATGAACTTTATCATGTGTTATGGGCATACCGAACTACTCAAAAATTGCCCATAGGGGAGACCCCCTTTGCCTTAGTCTTCGGGACAGAAGCCGTGATCCCGATTGAACTCAAGCTTTCGTCGGTGCGAGTCATGGCACTCGACGAGCAGCGCAACCCACAGGATCTCAAGGCCAACCTCGACTTGTTAAAAGAAAAGTGGGAGACAGCTCGAGTTCGGATGACAGCTTACAAGCAGAAAGTAGCCCGCTACTACAATTTTCGAGTCAAAAGCAAAGCCTTCAGAGCGGGGGACCTGATACTTCGGCGAGCCGCTGTCTCACAACTTCAGAATCAAGAGAAACTTGCCCCGAACTGGGAAGGCCCGTACGAAGTCAAGGAGATAGTCCGACCCGAAACATACTATCTAAAAGAGCTCGGAGGAGCAGAGCTTCCACGACCATGGAATTCAAAAAATCTATGAATGTATTACCAATAGCTTTGCTTTAAATAAAAGTTTCATATTTGCATATTTTTTCTTTTAGCATGAGCTTATAACGACAGGAAGTAACTCTCTCATATAATCAAAATTAAGCATATTAGGAACAGGAGAAACACCTCGTCCTAACATGAGCAAAGTCGAAGGCCCAGTTACTTAAAGATCGGATGGGGGAGAGGCCCTTGCAACGGCCCTTATGTGCCCCCACAGCCTTGTTAGGAACAGGAGGAGAACCTCATCCTAACATGAGCAAAGTCGAAGGCCCGGTTACTTAAAGATCGGATGGGGGAGAGGCCCTTGCAACGATCCTTATGTGCCCCCACAGCCTTGTTAGGAACAGGAGGAGAATCTCATCCTAACATGAGCAAAGTCGAAGGCCCGATTACTTAAAGATCAGATGAGGGGAGAGGCCCTAGCAACGGTCCTTATGTGCCCCCACCACCTTGTTAGGAACAGGAGGAGAACCTCGTCCTAACATGAGCAAAGTTGAAGATCCGGTTACTTAAAGATTGGATGGAGGGAGAGGCCCTAGCAACAGCCCTTATGTGCCCCCACCGCCTTATTAGGAACAGGAGGAGGACCTCATCCTAACATAAGCAAAGTCGAAGGCTCGGTTACCTAAAGATCGGATGGAAGGAGAGGCCCTTGCAATGGCCCTTATGTGCTTCCACAGCCTTGTTAGGAACAGGAGGAGGACCTCATCCTAGCATGAGCTGAAATTGACTATTTCGGAGACATGAGAAAAATCTCATCCTAACATAAATAAAGATCCAATTGATCAGGATCGAATAAGGAGAAAAGCCTCCTCAGCGGCTCCTCTACATCCCCACAACCCCGCTAAGAGCAGAGGGAAAGCCCTCGCTAAAGGGAAAGCCCTCGTCTAAATAAAAAAAAAAGAAAGATAAGAAGGAAAGGCGACGAACTACACTAGCGATAAGTGAAAAACAAACTACGTCAAAGGCATGAGGGACCTCATCTTAACGAGGAAGGATATTCCTATCAAAAACACTCAGTCGCTAAGAGGAAACTCGACACAGGCCGAGGAGAAATAGACAAAAGAAGTTCGGTAAATGACAACTCAATACAAGAATGGACAAGGTAATGAAAAATTTTCTTTTCATTTCATTAGTGAAGTGTACATTACAAAACCTCGAAGGCCAAAAAAGAAAAATGACAAGAAAAGAAAAAGAATACATGGAAGGATAAAAGATAAAAGAAAAAAGGCTCTAAGGAAGCTCAGCTTCTTCCGACTTCGAGCTCTCGGTTTCGGTCCTTATTAGGGATTGCTTTAAGTTTTCAACTTTTTTCTCTAGTTCCATCTTTCTTAGTAGCATATCTCGATATATCTGGTGGAACAATCGGCTCTCACCCTCCGACTCTCGAAGCCTCTTCCTCAAGTCCTCGGACTCCGCCTCGACATCTTTGACCGCCTGCTGCTCGTGGATCACCTGAATCTTCAGTCACTGCAGTTCGGCCTCCTCCCACCCAAGGGCCACAGACAGTTCTGCCATGGTCCCCCTCAAGGAGCGGAGCTTGTCGGAGCCTTGTGCAGAGGCAAGCTGGACTCTCTCAGACAACTGCCTCTGAAGGCGGACAACTTCGTCAGTCACTGTCTAGAGCTTCCTTCGGTAGTCCTCTACTTGCCCGCTCCAGCCGACTCGATAGGCGTTGTAGTTCGCCTCGACGTCCTGCAGCTACTTTTAAAGGTCGGAGAACTTCTTTGACCAGTCTCGATCACGGTCAGCTTGGATTGTGAGCCAGGATGAGCTCCCTTCCAACTGGCCGATCTTCTCCCGTGCGGCCGCCAGCTCGACTTCAAGGGAGCTGATCTTGGAAGCCTGAGTCCAAGATCGATCACTGGTACATTTCCGAAGTTCCTCAAGCTCTATCACGAAGTCAGCCTTCCTCCGGGTATAGTCCATGAGACCCTTTCTGTGGAGGTCTTGAAAGTGAATCACCTCCGCAGTGACTTTCGAATGGCTCTTCCTCAGTCGGTGAAGTTCATCTTCCAGCTTCTTGAATTTCTTCATCAACTGACAAACTTTCCTTCTGAGGTCTCGAATCATCGACTTCAGAGGAATCTCCTGTGGCAGGGGAAGAGCTTCGGCAGGGCACTGTCATTGGGATACAAAAGCACCACGACTCAAATTAGTACAAGAAGACAAAAGAGAAGGAAAAGAATGCAGAAAAAAAAAGGGGGGGCTCTCTATAAAGAGAATCTGATTTCATTGATTAAATAATTTTTAAGTATAAGAGAATGAAGAAAAGTCACCACAAAGAAAAAATATAAAACTAGAGGTTTCGGACCTCTGGGAGAAAGTGAAGGGCTCG
>NC_025997.2:20745995-20828354 GCF_000442705.2 Elaeis guineensis
AGATAGAGAGTCATTCCGCTCCATCAACATCCCAGTCGAGCTCAGCCGACAGATCTGAACTCTCTGGCAAGTCACGACAATGGCCACTACCCTACTCCACTCTCTGCAACGATTCCACATGGCTCCACCACTCTCTGGCAAGTCACGACAACGGACACCACTCCTCTCCGTAACAAACTCCACGTGGCCCTGAACGGCCCGACGCCACTACTCTCCGTAACAAACTCTGCGTGGCTCTGAACGGCCCACTACCAGGCAGTTACAGACGTCGCTGTCAATCAGTTACGCTCTTCGTCTATAAAAGGGATCTCCAGATACGTTCTTCTCTAAGCTCTAAACTCTATCTCGAAACTCTGCTAAAATTTTTGCTCGAGCACTTCATTTCTGTTGAAGCAGAGTATTGCATGAGCGTTGGAGGATCTTGTCGGAGCACCCCCAACTTCGGTTTAGACTTTCCTTGCAGGTTTGACAGCAGTCACGGTCATCTTAGCTCCAGCTTTTCGACTTCGGCAGAATTCTGCACCAACAGAATTGACGCTAGAGGAAGGGCTTGTGTCTTCACAGTACCCTTATTCTTAAAGGAGTGCTCAACAGGACTGTCTCTGATCATCTTCTCTGACATCTTCTTCTTTTTCTCCTACTAGATCTCCACCTGATGCCTCCCCGAAAGGCATCCACAGCGATCCACAGCCTCTGTGGCCAGATCTCAGCGAGCTCTGCATGATCCGACCTCATCTCCAGCTTTCTAGCCTCCTCCTCCTCCTCCTCCTCCGACAACGGCAGTCGGCATGGAGCAGTTCGACCTGCTAGTTCAGCAGGTCAGAGGCCTCATCGAAGCAGTGCAGGCCATGCAGCAGCAGCAGCACAACCGCAGGTGTCAGTATGGTTGGAAAGAGCATCGTTGGAGTTCCAAATTCGACAGTAGGGAGGCCACTTAGGCCAATCGCCCTGTCTTCCTCGGAAAGGAGAATCTGAGGGTGGAGAGCCCTCAGTCTGATCATGATTCCATCCTTGGAGGATCCCTATCTCCATTCTTCCAGAAGACCCTCGAGACTCACAGTCGAGAGGACCTCCTGGATCAAAGGCTCCAGGAGATGACCCGGCAGATCGAAGAGCTCCGCCACGCTCCCCCTGCTTATGGTGAGGACATCTGTACTGACCCTCCTTTCTCTCAAATGATTATGCAAGAACCGATCCCACCAAACTTCAAGCTCCCCAATTCGAAAGCCACGACAGGACCTCAGATTCGGTTGACCACCTGGAGGCCTTTCGAACAATGATACTGCTCCATGGCATGCCAGACGCCATCCTGTGTCGAGCTTTCCCATCTACCTTGAAGGGAGCAGCAAGGAACTGGTACTCGATGCTGAAATCGGGTACTATCTTCTCCTTTGATCAGATGAGCCACCAGTTTGCGGCTCATTTTGTTAGCAGCCGGCATCTCTGGAGAGGTTCGGAGTCCCTTATCAACATCAAGCAGAAGAAGGAAGAATCCATCCGAACCTATGTCAACCGATTTAATGCTACCGTGTTGGAGGTCCGAAACTTGGACCAATCGGTTGCAATGGCCATCCTAAAGAGCGATCTTCAAAAGAATAATCTTCTATTCTCTATGGAAAAGAAGTACCCCAAGGATTTTGGCTGATTTACTAGCTCGGGCCGAAGGATATGCCCGAGCAAAGAAGCCTTCAAGTTGAAGGACGAGGAGGCCGTGAAGAAACGGCAGAGCGGGTGGCTCCAGCAAGCCCGCAGCTAAAAAGGGCCAAGTGAAACTCGGCCACGTTCTCAAACTCCTCCTGGACACAGGCATGTCCGGACTCCTCCTCGAGCTCGTAAGCAGAGAAACCCAGACCGCAGAGTTCGATGGAGCTCTCTCCCAGGAAGATTCCACAGCTACACCCCTCTCAATGCTCCAAAAGCTCAGGTGCTGATGGAGGTCAGGGAGCAGTTGCCGAGGTCGGAAAGGATGCGCTCGCACCCCGGGAAGTGCAACCTAAACAAATTCTGTCTCTATCATCGTGACCACGGCCATGACATGGAGGAATGCATTTAGCTCCGAGATGAAATCAAGGAGCTCATCAGGCGAGGTCGGATCAACAGATTCATCTGACACCCGACCTGAAGGTAGGAGGGATCGACCGAGGGCCCTGCCACACCAGAGCCACCAAGGAGGGAAGAACAGCCTAGAGATCGACCTCCAATCGGGATCATCAATACCATCTTTGGAGGGCCCCGAAGGGGAGCGGCCAGGGGATCGGCCGGACTGCTCAAGCGGCAAAGAACTGAAGAACCTATAACCTTTACTGAAGAAGATGCCGAAAGATCCAATTCTCCCATAATGATGTGGTTGTAGTTTCTTTAAATATTGCTGATTATGATGTATGCCGCATTCTTGTTGATAGTAGAAGCTCAGTCGATATTTTATTTTACAATGCATTCTCAAAAATATCCATCCCTGATGGTCGGTTAGGGCCGATTAGCTCCTCGTTGGTAGGGTTTACTGATGATGCTGTGCCAGTGGAGGGAGTAATAACTTTGACTGTAGTTGCAGGTCGGTATCCGAAGTAATCTAGAGTGCTAGTGGATTTCCTGGTAGTGAGGGCGCCGTCTGCCTACAATGCAATACTCGGCCGACTTGGTCTCAATGCCCTCCGAGTTGTAATATCGACCTACCATTTGAAATTAAAATTTTTTACTAGCCAGGGGGTCGGAGAAGTTAGTGGAGATCAAGTCTTGGCAAGACATTGCTATAACATCGCCCTACAAAGAAGTGGTCAGTCTGACCCCTATCCGATTGATGGATTGGACACCTGCGATGATCTGACTGAAGAACGGGGTGAGCCAATAGAAGATCTTGTCTCAATTTCTTTGAATGATGGGAATGAAGAGCACGTGGTAAAGATCGGCTCCAACTTGGGGAAAGAGGTGCAGACACAGCTTATCAATTTTCTATAAAAGAATGCTGATATTTTTGCTTGGGCTCCGACGGACATGCCAGGGATCGATGCTAAAGTTATGGAGCATCATCTAGCTGTTGATCCCAGACACAGACCGACAAAGGAAAAAGTTCGAAGTCATGCACCAGAAAGACAAATGGCAATAGCCGAGGAAGTTGATAAACTTCTGAAAGTCGGGTTCATCAGAGAGGTCAACTATCCGAGCTGGGTTTCCAATGTGGTCCTGGTTAAGAAGGCGAACGGTAAATGGAGGATGTGTATAGACTTCAAAAAGCTGAATAAAGTCTGCCCGAAGGATAGTTACTCTCTACTCAGAATCGATCAATTAGTGGATGCAACCTCAGGCTACGAGCTTCTCACTTTCATGGATGCATTCTCTGGCTACAATCAAATCAGGATGGCACCAGAGGATGAAGAAAAAATTGCTTTTATTACTAACCGTGGCCTTTATTGTTACAGGGTCATGCCTTTTGGCCTCAAAAATGCAGGGGCGACCTATCAGCGGTTGGTAAACAAGATTTTCAAAGAGCAGATCGGCCGCAACATGGAGGTCTACGTGGACGATATGCTCGTAAAAAGTAAATCCTCGATGAACCACGTCGCCAACCTTGAGGAGACCTTCAGCACCCTCTGAAAATACAAGATGAAGCTGAACCCAGCCAAGTGCGCTTTTGGAGTAGCCTCAGAAAAATTTTTGGGCTTTATGGTATCGGGGCGCGGGATCGAAGCAAATCTGGAAAAGATTCATACCATCCAGAAAATGACCGCCTCGAAGTCAATAAAGAAAGTTCAGCGCCTTACTAGGAGAGTAGCGGCTCTAAATCGCTTCATCTCAAGATCGATCGAGCGGTGCCTACCTTTCTTTCAGACCCTCAAGCGGCCGAAGAACTTCTGTTGGACCGCTGGATGTCAGCAAGCATTTGAAAAATTGAAGAACTACCTCAGCTCATCTCCACTATTGGCAAAGCCCAAGCCTGGAGAGGAGTTGTTCCTATACCTGATGGTCTCCCTTGTGGCTCTCGCAGTAGTTCTGATTAAGGAAGAAGCAAAAATTCAACGGTCGATCTACTACATAAGTCGAGTATTGAGAGACACCGAAATCAGGTATACTAAGTTAGAGAAACTAACTTACGTCTTGTTGATTGCAGCTCGAAGGCTCCGACCTTACTTTCAAGGACACATCATAACACTGCTCACCGACCAACCGATCAAAACGGTTCTGCATCAAGCGAATGCCTCTGGGAGGATAGCAAAGTGGGCAGTCGAGCTCACAGAGTTCGACATCGACTATCGATCTCGGCCAGTGATAAAGGCCCAGATATTAGTGGACTTCATGGTGGAATGCACTATCCTGGAAGAGGCCGAACTAGGACGAGATGAAGCCGATAGCCCAGGGCTCCAGCCGAACTCCCCTGAAGAAAGAACAGATCTTCCTGATGGTTTTTGGGCCCTCTACGTAGACGGTTCCTCCAACATGTCAGGCACAGGTGTGGGCCTAATCTTGGTCAATCCAGATGGAATTATCGTGGAGTATGCGCTGCGCTTCGAATTTCCTGCGATAAATAACGGGGCAGAATATGAAGCTTTGATTGCAGGACTGAGGATCGCCAAAGAATTAGAAGTAGATCGGGTTCAAGCCTACAGTGACTCTCAATTAGTAGTGAGACAAGTCAACAGAAATTATGAAGCTCGAGAGAATAGTATGGCCAAGTATCTCGAAAAAGTAAAGGAGATCATCCCTACCTTCGGCAGCTTCGACATCAGGCAGATCCCAAGAGCAGAAAATACCAGAGCCGACCTTCTCTCCAAGTTGGCTACACTGGCTCCGGCTGAACTGCCTAAGGAAGTCTTCTTCGAAGTTCTGAAGCATCCAAGTATGGAAGAATCACAGCTTGTGATGGAGATCAGCCATGAACCCAGTTGGATCGACCCACTGGTTGCATACCTCAAGGACGGGGTTCTTCCGCCTGATGCAAAAGAAGCTCGGAAGCTTAGAAACCAGGCCTCTCGATATATCCTTTACGAAGGCAAGCTATACGAGAGGTCGTACTCTTTGCCCCTCCTGAAATGTCTCTGGCCTTCTGAAGCCAACTTCACCTTGAGAAAGGTACATGAGGGAGTCTGTGGAAGTCACTTGGGGGCCAGATCTTTATCCTACAAGCTGCTCCAACAAGGCTATTACTGGCCTACCATGTACCATAACTCCGTCGAATATGTCAGAAGATGTGATCGGTGTCAGAGATATGCAAATATACAAAGGCAACCTGCCTCCGAACTTACACCATTGAGCGCCCCACGGCCGTTTGCGCAATGGGGGATAGATATCCTCGGACCTTTTCCCATGGCATCTGGGCAGCGGAAGTTCCTCCTGTTGGCAATAGACTACTTCACCAAGTGGATCGAAGCTGAACCTTTGGCAAAAATCACAGAAGCTAAAGTGCAGGACTTCGTCTGAAAGTCAATTATTTGTAGGTTCGGCTTACCCAGAACCCTCATTACTGATAATGGACGGCAATTTGCTGGAGCAAGATTTGCTGAATTTTGTGAGGACCTAAATATCTCCCATAACTTCACTTCGGTAGCCCATCCGCAGGTCAACGGCGAGGCCAAGGTGACTAACAGGACTCTGTTGCAAGGTATCAAGGTGAGACTTGAAAAAGCAAAAGAAACTTGGGTAGATGAACTTTATCATGTGTTATGGGCATACCGAACTACTCAAAAATTGCCCATAGGGGAGACCCCCTTTGCCTTAGTCTTCGGGACAGAAGCCGTGATCCCGATTGAACTCAAGCTTTCGTCGGTGCGAGTCATGGCACTCGACGAGCAGCGCAACCCACAGGATCTCAAGGCCAACCTCGACTTGTTAAAAGAAAAGTGGGAGACAGCTCGAGTTCGGATGACAGCTTACAAGCAGAAAGTAGCCCGCTACTACAATTTTCGAGTCAAAAGCAAAGCCTTCAGAGCGGGGGACCTGATACTTCGGCGAGCCGCTGTCTCACAACTTCAGAATCAAGAGAAACTTGCCCCGAACTGGGAAGGCCCGTACGAAGTCAAGGAGATAGTCCGACCCGAAACATACTATCTAAAAGAGCTCGGAGGAGCAGAGCTTCCACGACCATGGAATTCAAAAAATCTATGAATGTATTACCAATAGCTTTGCTTTAAATAAAAGTTTCATATTTGCATATTTTTTCTTTTAGCATGAGCTTATAACGACAGGAAGTAACTCTCTCATATAATCAAAATTAAGCATATTAGGAACAGGAGAAACACCTCGTCCTAACATGAGCAAAGTCGAAGGCCCAGTTACTTAAAGATCGGATGGGGGAGAGGCCCTTGCAACGGCCCTTATGTGCCCCCACAGCCTTGTTAGGAACAGGAGGAGAACCTCATCCTAACATGAGCAAAGTCGAAGGCCCGGTTACTTAAAGATCGGATGGGGGGAGAGGCCCTTGCAACGATCCTTATGTGCCCCCACAGCCTTGTTAGGAACAGGAGGAGAATCTCATCCTAACATGAGCAAAGTCGAAGGCCCGATTACTTAAAGATCAGATGAGGGGAGAGGCCCTAGCAACGGTCCTTATGTGCCCCCACCACCTTGTTAGGAACAGGAGGAGAACCTCGTCCTAACATGAGCAAAGTTGAAGATCCGGTTACTTAAAGATTGGATGGAGGGAGAGGCCCTAGCAACAGCCCTTATGTGCCCCCACCGCCTTATTAGGAACAGGAGGAGGACCTCATCCTAACATAAGCAAAGTCGAAGGCTCGGTTACCTAAAGATCGGATGGAAGGAGAGGCCCTTGCAATGGCCCTTATGTGCTTCCACAGCCTTGTTAGGAACAGGAGGAGGACCTCATCCTAGCATGAGCTGAAATTGACTATTTCGGAGACATGAGAAAAATCTCATCCTAACATAAATAAAGATCCAATTGATCAGGATCGAATAAGGAGAAAAGCCTCCTCAGCGGCTCCTCTACATCCCCACAACCCCGCTAAGAGCAGAGGGAAAGCCCTCGCCTAAAGGGAAAGCCCTCGTCTAAATAAAAAAAAAAGAAAGATAAGAAGGAAAGGCGACGAACTACACTAGCGATAAGTGAAAAACAAACTACGTCAAAGGCATGAGGGACCTCATCTTAACGAGGAAGGATATTCCTATCAAAAACACTCAGTCGCTAAGAGGAAACTCGACACAGGCCGAGGAGAAATAGACAAAAGAAGTTCGGTAAATGACAACTCAATACAAGAATGGACAAGGTAATGAAAAATTTTCTTTTCATTTCATTAGTGAAGTGTACATTACAAAACCTCGAAGGCCAAAAAAGAAAAATGACAAGAAAAGAAAAAGAATACATGGAAGGATAAAAGATAAAAGAAAAAAGGCTCTAAGGAAGCTCAGCTTCTTCCGACTTCGAGCTCTCGGTTTCGGTCCTTATTAGGGATTGCTTTAAGTTTTCAACTTTTTTCTCTAGTTCCATCTTTCTTAGTAGCATATCTCGATATATCTGGTGGAACAATCGGCTCTCACCCTCCGACTCTCGAAGCCTCTTCCTCAAGTCCTCGGACTCCGCCTCGACATCTTTGACCGCCTGCTGCTCGTGGATCACCTGAATCTTCAGTCACTGCAGTTCGGCCTCCTCCCACCCAAGGGCCACAGACAGTTCTGCCATGGTCCCCCTCAAGGAGCGGAGCTTGTCGGAGCCTTGTGCAGAGGCAAGCTGGACTCTCTCAGACAACTGCCTCTGAAGGCGGACAACTTCGTCAGTCACTGTCTAGAGCTTCCTTCGGTAGTCCTCTACTTGCCCGCTCCAGCCGACTCGATAGGCGTTGTAGTTCGCCTCGACGTCCTGCAGCTACTTTTAAAGGTCGGAGAACTTCTTTGACCAGTCTCGATCACGGTCAGCTTGGATTGTGAGCCAGGATGAGCTCCCTTCCAACTGGCCGATCTTCTCCCGTGCGGCCGCCAGCTCGACTTCAAGGGAGCTGATCTTGGAAGCCTGAGTCCAAGATCGATCACTGGTACATTTCCGAAGTTCCTCAAGCTCTATCACGAAGTCAGCCTTCCTCCGGGTATAGTCCATGAGACCCTTTCTGTGGAGGTCTTGAAAGTGAATCACCTCCGCAGTGACTTTCGAATGGCTCTTCCTCAGTCGGTGAAGTTCATCTTCCAGCTTCTTGAATTTCTTCATCAACTGACAAACTTTCCTTCTGAGGTCTCGAATCATCGACTTCAGAGGAATCTCCTGTGGCAGGGGAAGAGCTTCGGCAGGGCACTGTCATTGGGATACAAAAGCACCACGACTCAAATTAGTACAAGAAGACAAAAGAGAAGGAAAAGAATGCAGAAAAAAAAAGGGGGGGCTCTCTATAAAGAAGAATCTGATTTCATTGATTAAATAATTTTTAAGTATAAGAGAATGAAGAAAAGTCACCACAAAGAAAAAATATAAAACTAGAGGTTTCGGACCTCTGGGGTAGAAAGTGAAGGGGCTCGACGTCCCCGGAAGATCGGTAGCGACGGTCACAGCGGTCGATGAGGTCCCAGCTGGAGGAGGACCGACAGTGGCTTCTGAAGGTCCAGCTTCATCGTCGAATGCCTCATCCAGGAAGCCGAGGTCCAGTTCAGAAAACCTTTCGATCACCTTCTCTTGGCAGAGTTCGAAACCCATGATGAAGGCGTCCTGGCCAAACTGGACCTGTAGATCCTCCATCTCGGAGGAGGCCTTGAACTCCTCCACTGCTCGATCCCCTGCCTCCGAGACCAAGAATGGGATCCACGCTTTCAGCTCAGAAATCTGCACCTTCAGTTCGGAGACCTCGGCCTCAGCCTTCTTTCTCTCCTCCTCCAGGGCGGTCCTCAGATCGGACAAGGTTTGTCCCTCCTTTTTCAGTACCTCCTGGAGACTTATGACTTCGGCGATCTTCTTTTCGAGGCGGGTGGCCTCAACCAGACGACCTTCCTCCGCCCGAGCTGCCTCCCTCTTGACGATCTTCACCACCTCGACATTGGCGACAAGCTGGTGTCCAATCTGTAAGAGAGGTCGGGGAGTCAATATAAAGGCTAAGGAGTAAATTAAGTAAAGAAGCAAGAAGGAGGAAAAAGTGAATAACCTACTTTGAGGAAAGATCCCAGAGAGTCCCAGACCCGAAGCTCAGGATCCGTAAGGATGATCCTCTGGACGACCTCGGGCAGAATGCACCCTTCGACCAGCCTCTTTATTAAATCCCTATTGTTGAAGGAATTTTTCCCCAGGACTTCCTCGAAGCCATCGGCCCCCTCGATGGCAGCCTTGCGGCTGCGGCTCTTACGGGCCAGGATCTTCTTTCTCCTCCTCCCTTCGACCCCGGGTGCCCCCTCGGGATGGGCCTCTGGAGCGGGATCCTCGACCAGGGGGCTCCTTGAAGGGGCTCGGGGGACTTCGGGTTCGACGTCAGAAGGGACATCGACGGCAACGGCCACCTGAGCAGGTGCGGTCGAGCTTGTCTCTTCTGTCCTGACCCTCTTCGCCGACTCTGAAGTTGAGGCACCTTTTCTCTTGTGGGTCTTGAGACCCTGGGCTAACCTCCGAGCCACGCCTGCGTCCATGTCTGCAATAAAAGAAGATCAGCATGGCTTAGAGATAGAATAAAAAAAAGGAGAAGCAGCAAAAAAAATAAAAAATAAAAAAAATAATGGTACCGGCAGGATTAAGAGGACTTAGGCCGACGTTGAACAAGAGTTATTCCTTCAGAAGTTTAGAGAGAAGGGGGGCTTGATAGGCCTCGAGCTTTTTGGAGGCTTTGAGGTCGTCCCTTTCCAGGCTAGAAGCCCGACTGACGGAGTCCCTCAGAGAGCCCCAAGGGGGTAATCCTAGCTCCAAGGTTGGGCATCGGACATAGAAGAACCTCTCCTTCCAGTTGTGGATAGAAGAGGGAGCGCCTTTCAGCAACCCCTTTCTACTGAACTGAGGGGAGAAGTACCATCAGTCCTTTGCCGAGGGATAACGCTTGAAGGTATAGAAATTCCTAAACAAAGAGAGAGTCGGCCAAACTTTAGCTAAACTACAAAGAAAAATAATCCTATCAAAAACCTAAAGGAGTTCGGCGCTACTGAGACTAGAGAAATGTTCAGAAAATGAAAGAGAGCGACGACAAAAGGCGGAAGTGAAAGCCGAAGTCCGACATGGAAGGCTTTTTGGTACAGACAGAAGCGGTCGGAAGGAGGGGCACTAGCCTGGTCAGTTGGCCCGAAAAGCTCCAGCTCGTACTCTAGAGGAACTCCATACTGAATCCTTATCAGTGAGAGTTCATCCGGAGTCAAAGAGCTGGGGACGATGTCCGGTGCAAAGACTAGACAAGGTTCGGTCCTAACTACAGGTTCGTCTACGGTACAAGGACTTTGAGGAACTGGGGCTGACGAACTCCTAAAACTGCTAGAAGAGAAGATATCGAAAGATATTTTGAATCAAATGGAAGCCACAAAAATTTCAAAAAAAATCAAGAAAAATAACAAACAAGCTCTCGAGGAAGCTAAACGAATGGAATATGAAGAAGAAAGAATAGAAAAACAGTAAGAAGTTTTGGAACTAACCTGGTTGGCTTGAGGAGTGCAGGAAGACGGCAAGGATGATGGAAGTCAACCCGAAGGATGCCTAAGGCCGAGAAGGATGCTAAAGAAAGCTGGAGCTCTTGGGGAAGAGGAGGAGACCGAGGGATTCTCTCAGGCAAAGTGAAACCCATGAAGGAGGAGGACGTGTTTAAATAGGCAACAGGGCCCGACGCAGTAATAATTGTAGATCTCCTCTGGCCGACCTGCACTCACCGCGTATCCCACTCACCATGACAGGCTACTGAACTGATGGCTGACAAAGTCATTATTGTGCCATACCTAGAGCCACGCTCCGACGAAAATTCCGAAAAATTTTTTTTGGATCATCTTGATTTGAAAAGACTCCAGCACCAGCGCACTAAATGCCAAAATATCTGGAAACCATCGAGTGCAAAAATTGAGGGGGGGCAACTTCGGCTGTGAGAATTTCTCTGTGCTTCATTCGAAACCTGAACTTGAAAGTAGGGAGACTGGTGTTGGGTATAAAATACCCCCAGTCGAAGTTTGTAAACGACCGACCCTTCCAGGACTTTTCTGGCTTCCGACCTTGTGTGGCATCTTTCTGAACCCCCTCGATCGTCCGAGCTTTCACAATATCATCCGAACTTTTTCGACAATGAGCTTCTCCATTCATCTATCGGGCCGCTCCAAAGGCTCTCTGGGCTTCACTATCAGCCGATCTTCTACAATGAACAACTATTCTCTGAATCCCTTCCAGACTTCTTCCGGCCACGGATGACCCTACTCCGAACTTCTTTCGAACTTCGTCAATATCCGAGCTTCTCTGACAACAAGATTTCTACAGTAACAAGACTCCATTCAAGTTTCTACGACGGTCGACCGCCTTTCGGATTCCACCCGAGCTCCTACGAGAGCCAAACTTCTACAGCAAGCAGTCTACTCCGAACTCCTACTGCAGGCGGTCTACTTTGGATATCTACTCTGGATCTCGGATGAGCTTCTACAATGGGACAAGTTCCACCGGCCAGGTCACCACTCTGAGCTTCCACGACAACCGATCTTCGACCGAGCCTCTACAATAAGCGGCCTTCTTTCAGCCTTCTGCAAGAACCGAACTCCGTCCGAACTTCCACAGTGGATGGATTCTGGATGAGCTTCTACAACAGACGGGCTCCAGTAGTTGGATTTCTACAACCGTCGATCGCCTCCGATGTCTGTCGAACCTCTCCAGCCATCAGCCTTCAATAGCATCAGCCGGACTTTCACATCGCCATCCAGACTTCCACAGGATCCCCAGACTCCTCCAGCGGATGAACCTCCCCAACGCCATCCGAAGTCCATCGTCGGTCGACCCTCTGCCAGATTCTTCATGAAACTAAACTTCTCCAATGGATAATCTTCAGACGAGCTTTCACATCAGGCAAATCCCAGATGGACTTCTCTAGCAATCGGACTCCTACAGGATTTCACCAACAGAAAGTCTCTATCCGAGCTTCTACAGCAGATGACTCCTGCCTGTAGCATCAGTGCTCGAGGCATCTGTTGCCCAGCTATGCAACCCAAGAGGGGGGGGTGAATTGGGTTTCTAAAAATTTTAGACTTGATTAATTACTTATGATGAATAAGAGAAAGATTTTAATTCAATATTAATTACCTAAAGCAGTATTGCAAGGATATAATAAAGAAATAAGATAAAGCGATAAAGTACACCACAAACACAAGGATTTATAGTGGTTCGGTGCCAACCTTGCACCTACATCCACTCCCCAAGCTCCTACTTGGGAATTTCAATCCACTATACTTGTATTCAACCCGAATACAAAATGTCAGAAACTCCGACACTAGCTATCCCAAGCTAGATCACTTGATTCCCGGGTACAAGTAAACCCAAAACACTCTGATTTCAGGTTCGGGTCAACCTTTCCTTATTTTGGAAATCCTCCAAAAATAAGAACAAAAACTCACAAAGAGTAAAAAAATTTAGAGCACAGATTAATACAACAACAGCTCCTTAAATGAGCGAATATAACAATAAAAACTTTACTCAAATGAAGAACCCTTTTTCGGATTTTCTCAAGGTGGATGAACGCTTGAACGAATGCTTGAGAATAGGTTGATTGTTGATTGAAGATCTCTTGAAAGCTTTGAAAGATCTCTAGATCAAGTTTGAACAATAGGCTTGAAAGATCCTCTCTTTGAATGCTCTTGCTTTTCTCTTTCACAATCTCTCTTGTATATTGTGGATCCTCTCTCTTTTTCTTTTTGGATATTTCGTTGATCTCAGGCTTTTTCGTGCAGATTTCGGATCCTCTCTTGTGTTTTTGATCTCACGTTTGATCTGCTATTTAATCTGCAATTTCTTTCACCATTTGAAGCATTTTATAGCATTAGAAGCAAGAGAAAATAATTTAGGCAGATAAAGAGCCGTTAGAGCAATTTTAGGAAGCATAAAAGGCAATTAAAACGGGCAAAAAAAATAGCCGTTGCTGATATTTTCCGTCGCAGGAGTCGACTCATGAGTCGACTCATGCTACAAGAGTCGACTCATGAGTCGACTTCTGTTGCACAGACCAGACAGTCTTGATTTCTGGATTTTTCGGCTCAAATCAGCAGATGTCGACTCATGAGTCGACTCATGCCTTGTGGGTCGACTCATGAGTCGACTCACAGGTCATGCCAAGCCAAAAATCCAGCGTGCCATGGGAATTTTTTGCGTGCCAGTCA
This sequence comes from Elaeis guineensis, assembly GCF_000442705.2. Lineage (NCBI taxonomy): Eukaryota > Viridiplantae > Streptophyta > Magnoliopsida > Arecales > Arecaceae > Elaeis > Elaeis guineensis. The sequence goes on from NC_025997.2 coordinate 20,759,223, forward strand.
GCTCATAGTGCCATGAGTTGACTCATGAGTCGACTCATGCACTTCAAACCTTCATAACTTCGAAAATATAAGTCCAAAAACAATGAAATTTTCACCAATAGTTTTCAAATCATTTGTTCTATCAAATAATACTATCAAATCAGGATTTTAGTGAAATTACAATTTTGCCCTTGAAGAGCATAAGGACTTTTTCAATTTAAAATTGTTTGTATCCCTTCAATCTGCTTTGTAATCATCAAAATCAATCTAGGAGCAACAATCTCCCCCTTTTTGATGATGATAAAATATTTAAACAAAAATATTTATGTGAATGCATTAATTTCAAAAGAATGCATTATAGGTGTATATGCTTGAAAAGAGTATGATTCTTTTGGCATGTAATATAAATAGTCATATGCAAAAATAATTTGTCCATTTGCTTAAGAATTTGAAGATATGCTCATTTGATTATGTGATTTTGGTGTTAGAGCGGAAAACTTATTTTTGTTATCAGATTGAGCTATATTTTGAAAATTCCATTCCCATTTGATTTTAGTTTTAGCATCAGAGCAAAAAATACTTATGTGCCTAAAAAAAAATTATGTGTGCCAAAGTATGTTTAAGAGTTGAAAGTGTATTAGCTCGTTTTGAGTTTAAGATATATCAGAGTAAGAGAAAAAAAAATTTTGCAATGTATCAGAGCAAGAAAAATAATTTTTACAATGTTATCAGAAAAGATTTTACAATGTATCAGAGTGAGTTTTATAATATATCAGAGAAAATTTCATACTGTATCAGAGCAAAAGTTATAATATTTCAGAGAAAATTTCATACTGTATCAGATTTTATCATGTATCAGAGCAAGTTAAAAGAAATTTTAGGGTGTATCAGAGTAAGTTAAATTTCTTAAGATGTATCAAGGTAAATAAAATTTCAAAAGATGTATCAGAGCAAGTTTGAATTTTGAAATATATCAGAGCATATAAAAAATTACTTATTTGCATTGTACTTATGATTTTGCTTTTGATGGATGGCTTTTTGTTTAATTTCTGTCTGATATCAAATTTCTCAAATTTTTGTTTAATTTCTTAAAATACCATTTTTATTTAATTTCTCAAATTTTTGTTTAATTTTTTCAAATATTTAATTTCTCAAATTTTATTTAATTTCTCCAAATATTTAATTTCTCAAATTTTTGTTTAATTTCTCAAATTTTTGTTTAATTTCTCAAATATTTAATTTCTCAAATTTTAATTTCTCAAATTTTTGTTTAATTTCTCCAGATATTTAATTTCTCAAATTTTTGTTTAATTTCTTCCCCTTTTTGACATCATCAAATATGGTTAACTCTTCCTTTTTCTGAAATATTCTTTAATTTTTCCCTTTTTAGAGTTTATCACAGAAGTTTGCTCCCCCTTAATATAGCAATTATCAACAGCAGACAACAACAAAGAGAAGACAATATTTCAACAAGAAGAATATATATAACCATAATATGATCAACATCATTACAAAAGGTAGAAATATAAGCAAAAGATGATTCCATTAAAAACATAATTATTTCAATACCAGCTAATTTTCAATACTTAGTTCTTTAAAATAAAATTCAACCAGCTAATTTTCAATACATGGCCCCAAGGTATAGATCCTAGAACAAAATACTAACACCTAGGATTTAGTAAAGATCAAGATAAGTCAATGATCGGAGTCATCAGAGATAGGGTGAGGAGATGATGGATCAGAAGTGCATCCTCTACCCCGTCTGCCTCTGCCACGAGTGGAGGTGCTGGCACGAGCAGGTGAGCGAGATGAACTGGGTGGCTGAGAACGCTGAGATGCTAAGGACTGAACGGAAAGGGTGAGTCTGATAGAATCAAGTACGTTCAGTGCTCTGGAAACAGATTGAAGTAGAGCAGTGAACTAAGTGGTAGCATGCTCACTCGATCCTCGGATTTCTTTCCTCAGCAATTCATATCCACCTTCTAGTGCTCCTCTGAGCCTACCAGCCTCTGCAGTGAGGTCTGTGACCTCAATGGTTGACTCCTGTGGCTTGGGATGCGCCAAAGCAAGGACTTGCGCCTGCAAGTCAAGAACTCTGCCAGTCAGTCTCCAGACTGTGTCCTCAAGCTGCTGTATCCTGATGGACTGATCTGATATCATCTGAAACACAGTGAAGATGTGGGGAGTAATGGTCTGATCAGAAGAGGTGGCTCCTGATGCAAAAGAAGTACTACCCCACTGGCTAGACAGCAAGGAAGCCACACGCTGTGATATATGCTCGATCTGATCGTCAGCCAGTCTGAACTCTGAATGAGGTGCTCTGCTCTCTGGCTGAAACACTGGTGTGGGTATCCTAGTAAACTCTGAAGGGCCAGCCTCAGTATCAGGAATGAACTGGACATGTGGTGATGCTGCCCTGATGTCATGGACAGGAGATGATGGACCTTCTTCTTCTACTCTGCCTTCAGTTCTGACTTCAGCTCTCTCTTCAGTTCTCTCTTCAGTTCTTTCCTCAGCTCTCTCCTCAGATCCCTTGATCCAACCACCATCAGTCTTTACAAATCCCATTCGGTGCAGGGTGTGTTGGCTGAAAGTGTCCACATGAGAGAGCTTAGTAGCAGCCTCCCCCTCACAACTAACTCCAAACCTCCTGAATACTCTAGTAAGGGCCATACCATAAGGCAAGTGTGCCTTGGATCTGTTCAAGGTTTTTCTCATGGCCTCTATCATAAGTGCAGGGAGGTTTAAGGGGGTCTGAGTGATGACATGAAACATGACACATACATCTCTGCTAGAAAGTAAGTCATGTCTACCACTCCTAGGAAAGAAGAGCTTTGTTACTATCTGATGCAGGACCCTCATCTCAATGGACAAAATCTTTGCTTCTAACTTGTTTAAACTTTCTAAATAGTTTTCTCCTAGAATAATTCTGATCCCCTCTTCTTTTACTGGGAGTTCCATATATGAGTATCCTTCACTAGGCAACTGTAATATTTCTCCCAATATCCTAGAATCCAGGCAGATATCAATTTCCTTTACAGTTGAAGTCACTGACCCACTTCCATAAAGTAGGTTCTGGTAGAATGCTCTAACAAGGTCAACAAAGGTGACTTCCTTAAGGGAGCAATAGAGTTTTCATCCTTGGTTTTTAATTTTGGTAGCAAAAGTAAATCCTTCTTCCTCAAAGAACCGAAAATCTATATTTTTCTCGGTTTCTACTTTTCTATCGGAAAGAGGATTCTTACTGGGGCTTAGGAGAGATTGAGAGGGACCTTGAGCAGGTACAGAAACTAGAGTGGGAGCTTGCCTTTCCTTTCTGACAATTTCTTCAGGCTCACGGATTGATTTTCTTCTTTGGGGAAGCTTCATCTTTGGAGCCATATCCACTATAATAGCAGGCAAGGAGACTTGAATTGAGTGGAGGAGAGATCACAAGAGAGTAAAGAAGGATTTTGGTGGAGAAAAGAAGCGGATTTTGGAAGTTCGGTAAAGTGCTAGGGCACGTTCCAACCGCGCCAAGCAATGCGAGAAAGCACAAAAAATCCCTTTCTAAGGTGGCGATTTTTGGTGAAGAGAAGGAGGGAGAATTGCCTCGAAATTAATCCTTGGATTTGGAGCAAAAAAGAGTTGGAGAAGACGGCTTTTGGAAGGAGGACGATGAGAAGATGAGTCGTCTCACGAACAGGGTCCCTTATAAAAACAATGAACCCGATGGAAGTTGGTGGGATTTACAAGTTTGCCATTGAGTCGACTCATGGGGGTCGACTCATGAAGTTCAGAAATTCAGAAAAAATATGAATAAATTCTAAAAAAATTCGAAATTTTGGGTGAAGGAATTTTGCTCAAAGATAAGTTTTTAGAATGATAAATTTGAGCATTTGGGATCAGGATAGATGTTAAAAATTGAGCTCTAATTAATTCTTTGGAAATTGAGAAATTTTAGGCAAATGGATCTAGAATTCCTAGATTTCTCCTAATTTCACAGAATCTATCCTCACTAAGGGCCTTTGTAAAGATATCAGCTAATTGATTTTCAGTGCAAACATATTCAAGAATTATATTTTTGTTTTGAACATGTTCTCTTATAAAATGATGTCTTATTTCAATATGTTTAGATCTTGAGTGTTGAATTAGATTTTTAGATAGATTTATGGCACTTGTGTTGTCACATCTTATTGGTGTTTCATTAAGTTTGATTCCAAAATCTTCGAGTTGTTGCTTAATCCATAAGATTTGAGCACAACAACTTCTGGCTGCAATGTATTCGGCCTCAGCCGTAGACAGTGCCACCGAATTTTGTTTCTTGCTAAACCATGAGATTAGGTTAACTCCAAGAAATTGACAAGTTCCACTTGTGCTTTTTCTATCTAATTTACATCCAGCAAAATCAGCATCTGAATATCCTAATAAATTAATTTGTGAGTCCTTAGAGTACCATAACCCTAGAGTTTGAGTACCATTTAAGTATCTAAAGATTCTTTTAACAGCATTCAAATGAGATTCTTTAGGATTAGATTGATATCTAGCACATAAGCAAACACTAAACATGATATCAGGCCTACTTGCAGTTAAATATAATAATGAGCCAATCATACCTCTATAGTATTTTAAGTCTACACATTTACCTTCATCATCCTTGTCAAGCTTACATGAGGGACTCATTGGTGTGCCAATTGGTTTGCAGTTCTCCATTCCAAATCTTTTGAGTAGTTCCTTGGTGTACTTGCTTTGGGTGATGGAGATTCCCTCTTTTGATTGTTTGATTTGGAGTCCGAGGAAGAAGGTGAGTTCTCCCATCATGCTCATCTCGAACTCCCCCTGCATAAGCTTAGCAAAGTCTTGACAAAGGGATTCATTAGTAGACCCAAAAATTATGTCATCAACATAAATTTGTATAACTAGCATATCATTTTGATTTTTTTTAATAAATAGGGTTGTATCTACATTGCCTCTTGAAAAACCATTATTTAGTAGAAATTTGCTTAGCCTTTCATACCATGCTCTAGGTGCTTGTTTTAGACCATATAAGGCTTTATTTAATCTAAAGACATGATTAGGAAAAGCATGATTTTCAAATCCAGGAGGTTGTTCTATATATACTTCTTCATAAATATATCCATTTAAAAATGCACTTTTAACATCCATTTGAAATAATTTGAATTTCATAAAGCAAGCATATACAAGTAGAAGTCTAATAGCTTCTAATCTAGCAACAGGTGCAAAGGTTTCATCAAAATCAATTCCTTCTTCTTGATTATATCCCTTAGCAACCAGTCTTGCTTTATTTCTAATTACATTTCCATGCTCATCTAATTTATTTCTAAAGACCCATTTTGTGCCAATTATTGAATAATTTTTAGGTCTAGATACTAAGGTCCAAACATTATTTCTTTCAAATTGATTAAGTTCCTCTTGCATTGCATTAATCCAGTTATGATCATTTTCAGCTTCTTCAAAAGTTTTAGGTTCAAGTTGAGATACAAAAGCACAATGATTAGCTACATCTCTAAGTGAAGAACGGGTTTTTACCCCATGCATAGGATCACCAATAATTAACTCCTTAGGGTGGTTGTGAACATACCTCCATTCCTTGGGTAGGTCATTTGTACCTTGAGGTTGTTCTTGAGTTTCTTCACCTCTCTCATTTTGTTCGTCTTCTTGATCCTTGTCTTCTGGAGTTGCTGAATCTTTCAGAGTGATCTCCTTCATACCTTCTATTAGTGGATCTGCATCATCAACACCCTCATTCTTCCTTGAAGGAAGATCGTTAGATTCATCAAAAACAACATGTATGGACTCCTCAACTACTAAAGTTCTTTTGTTGAAAACTCTAAATGCTTTACTAGTGGAGGAGTAACCTAGAAAGATTGCTTCATCTGATTTTGCATCAAATTTACCAAGTTTTTCTTTGCCATTATTTAATACAAAGCATCGGCAACCAAAAATATGAAAATATGCAATATTTGGTTTTCTTCCTTTCCAAAGTTCATAGGGGGTTTTCTTTAAAAATTATCTAATTAAAGCACGATTTAAAATGTAACATGCTGTGTTAATAGCTTCCGCCCAAAAATATCTTGGAAGGTTGCTTTCACAAAGCATGGTACGGGCCATTTCTTCTAAGGTTCTGTTTTTCCTTTCAACTACCCCATTTTGTTGGGGTGTCCTAGGAGCAGAGAAGTTATGGCCTATTCCATTTTCATCACAAAAATTTTCAAAATCTTGATTTTCAAATTCAGTTCCATGATCACTTCTAATATTTTGAATTGAAAACCCTTTTTCATTAGTGACTTTTCGGTGAAATTTAGTGAAAATCTGAAAAGTTTCATTTTTGTGTGTCAAGAAGAAAACCCAAGTAAAACGAGAGTAATCATCTATTATTACAAATCCGTATCGTTTTCCTCCTAGACTAGTGGTTCTAGTTGGTCCAAATAAGTCCATATGTAAGAGCTCTAAGGGTCTAGAAGTTGAAACAGTATTTTTGGATTTAAATGAAACTCTAGTTTGTTTACCTAATTGGCATGCATCACAAATTCTATCCTTTTCAAAATTCAGTTTTGGCAAACCGAGAACTAAGTCTTTCTTAATTAATTTTGAAAGAGAATGCATGCTAATATGTGCAAGTCTACGATGCCACAGCCAACTAGTCTCATTGATTTTAGCATTCAAGGATACTAGGCATTGCATGTCTAATTTGGCTAAGTCATTCAAATCTACCATATAAACATTGCCATGCCTATGTCCTATAAATTTAATGCCATCGTTAATAGGACTAGTCACAATGTAAACAGATGATTCAAAAACTACTTTATACCCTTTATCACAGAATTGACTAATGCTAAGTAAGTTATGCTTTAAACCTTTAACTAATAAAACATTCTCAATGTATTTGGAGGGAGTGATACCAATGTTACCTATCCCGATGATCTTTCCTTTGCCATTATCTCCAAAGGTGACCATCCCTCCATCCTTAGCATCAAGCATGATGAATTGTGATTCATCACCAGTCATGTGTCTCGAGCATCCACTGTCAAGATACCATTTCCTGTTTCCTTCTTGGGATGCTAGACACACCTGCAAGCAAAAGTCAAGTTTCTGTCTTAGGTACCCAAGCTTTCTTGGGTCCTTTTGGGTTAGTCAAAATGGTTCCTTTTGGAACTCATATTTTCTTTGTGTTTGCATATTTGTTAATAAGACATGTGTATGATTTATGTCCTATCCTACCACAGTTGAAACATGTAATATTTGTAGACTTGTTGCTTGAATAATTTACATAAATATCCTTCAGAAATTTTTGTTTCTTCAGAGGTTTATAGCCAAGTCCAGCCTTATCATATATAGCTTTCTGATTATCAAGAATCATATTTAGTTTGTTTGAACTTAAGGTGAACTTATCTACTATAGATTTCAGCTTGTTAATTTCATCCTTTAAGTTTTGATTTTCTTGAATCAAGGTGAATTTTTCAATTGACAGGTTTTCAGCTTGTTTCACTAAGGACTGATTTTCCAATTTCAGTTCTTTATTTTTCTTCCCTAGTTTCTTTAATTCATCAATTGAATCATAGAATGCTTCATGCAATTCTTCAAATATGAATTCACTAGTGGATTCAGAAGTTACCTCATTTTCATGTGCCATCAGGCACAGGTTGGCTTGTTCTGTTGAGGTTTCCTCGTCGGAGCTTGAGTCATCACTCGCACTCTAAGTCGCCATCATTGCTTTCTTTTTGAACTTTTTGTTGCCTTTCTTCAGTTGTGGACATTCGGATCTGAAATGTCCCGGTTTCTTGCACTCGTAGCATGTAAGGGGTTGATCTTTCTCTTTTTCTTTGCTTTGTTCCCCTTTTGTGAATTTCTTTCTCATCCCCTGTTTCCTTTTTCTTAGAAACTTCTTAAATTTTCGGGTGATGAGTGCCATCTCTTCATCCTGTTCTTCATCTTCAGTGTCATCCGTTTCATAATCAGGCGAAGTTGTGGATTTGAGGGCAATGGTTCTTTTCTTTTTGACTTCATCCTCTTGATGTTGCTTCATGCTAAGTTCATGAGTCATCAAGGATCCAAGAAGCTCTTCTAGAGGTAGAGTGTTCAAGTCCTTTGCTTCTTGGATGGCAGTCACCTTGGCTTCCCAAGTTCTTGACAGTGATCTGAGAATCTTCCTTACAAGTTCACTGTTAGTATAAGATTTGCCAAGACTCTTCAAACCATTAATTATATCAGTAAAATGAGTAAACATAGCAGTTATGGACTCATCATGCTCCATTTTAAACAATTTATATTTATGTACAAGCATGTTTATTTTAGACTCTTTTACTTGATTTGTTCCCTCATGGGTTACTTCTAACCTATCCTATATTTCTTTAGCAGATGCACAAGTAGAAATGCGATTGAATTCACTTGCATCTAGTGCACAATAAAGAACATTCATGGCTTTGGCATTTAATTGTGCCAATTTCTTGTCAACCTCATCCCATTCTTTCTCGGGTTTGGTTGACTCCTCACCATCTATAATCTTGGTGGGTGTGTGAGGATCATTCACTATGATACTCCACATATCATAGTCGAGTGCTTGTATGAAAATCTTCATCCGAGCTTTCCAATAGGTGTAATTAGACCCATTGAAAAGTGGAGGTCGGTTTGTTGATTGCCCCTCGGCTAGAGAAGTACCAACATGGGTTGCCATAGATCTTTGGCTCTTTGATTGTTAGATCAAAGAAGGGCTAGAGCACCGGGCTCTGATACCACTTGTTGCCCAGCTATGCAACCCAAGAGGGGGGGTGAATTGGGTTTCTAAAAATTTTAGACTTGATTAATTACTTATGATGAATAAGAGAAAGATTTTAATTCAATATTAATTACCTAAAGCAGTATTGCAAGGATATAATAAAGAAATAAGATAAAGCGATAAAGCACACCACAAACACAAGAATTTATAGTGGTTCGGTGCCAACCTTGCACCTACATCCACTCCTCAAGCTCCTACTTGAGAATTTCAATCCACTATACTTGTATTCAACCCGAATACAAAATGTCGGAAACTCCGACACTAGCTATCCCAAGCTAGATCACTTGATTCCCGGGTACAAGTAAACCCAAAACACTCCGATTTCAGGTTCGGGTCAACCTTTTCTTGTTTTGGAAATCCTCCAAAAACAAGAACAAAAACTCACAAAGAGTAAGAAAATTTAGAGCACAGATTAATACAACAACAGCTCCTTAAATGAGCGAATATAACAATAAAAACTTTACTCAAATGAAGAACCCTTTTTCGGATTTTCTCAAGGTGGATGAACGCTTGAACGAATGCTTGAGAATAGGTTGATTGTTGATTGAAGATCTCTTGAAAGCTTTGAAAGATCTCTAGATCAAGTTTGAACAATAGGCTTGAAAGATCCTCTCTTTGAATGCTCTTGCTTTTCTCTTTCACAATCTCTCTTGTATATTGTGGATCCTCTCTCTTTTTTTTTTTGGATATTTCGTTGATCTCAGACTTTTTTGTGCAGATTTTGGATCCTCTCTTGTATTTTTGATCTCACGTTTGATCTGCTATTTAATCTGCAATTTCTTTCACCATTTGAAGTATTTTATAGCATTACAAGCAAGAGAAAACAATTTAGGCAGATAAAGAGCCGTTAGAGCAATTTTAGGAAGCATAAAAGGCAATTAAAATGGGCAAAAAAAAATAGCCGTTGCTGACATTTTCCGTCGCAGGAGTCGACTCATGCTACAGGAGTCGACTTCTGTTGCACAGACTAGACAGTCTTGATTTCTAAATTTTTCGGCTCAAATCAGCAGAGGTCGACTCATGAGTCGACTCATGCCTTGTGGGTCGACTCATGAGTCGACTCACAGGTCGTGCCAAGCCAAAAATTCAGTGTGCCATGGGAATTTTTTGCGTGCCAGTCAGCTCATAGTGCCATGAGTTGACTCATGAGTCGACTCATGCACTTCAAACCATCATAACTTCGAAAATATAAGTCCAAAAATAATGAAATTTTCACCAATAGTTTTCAAATCATTTGTTCTATCAAATAATACTATCAAATCAGGATTTTAGTGAAATTATGATTTTGCCCTTGAAGAGCATAAGGACTTTTTCAATTTAAAATTGTTTGTATCCCTTCAATCTGCTTTGTAATCATCAAAATCAATCTAGGAGCAACAGCATCCGACAACAGTAGACTCGTCAGCAACCTCAAAAATATCTGAGCTTCTTTTAGATCGATGAGATAGAGAGCCATTCCTCTCCATCAGACATCCCAGTCGAGCTCCAGTCGATAGATCCAAACTCTCTGGCAAGTCATGACAATGGCCACTATCCTACTCCACTCTCTGCAACAGATTCCATGTGGCTCCACCACTTTCTGGCAAGTTGCGACAACGGACACCACTCCACTCTCCGTAATAAACTCCACGTGGCTCTGAACTTCCCCTGACGCCACTACTCTCCGTAACAAACTCTGCATGGCTCTAAACGGCCCACTACCAGGCAGTTACAGACATCGCTGTCAATCAGTTGCGCTCTCCGTCTATAAAAAAGGATCTCCAGATATGTTCTTCTCTAAGCTTTAAACTCTATCTCAAAACTCTGCTAAAATTTTTGCTTGAGCACTCCATTTCTGTTGAAGCAGAGTACTGACTTGAGTGTCGGAAGATCTTGCCGGAGCACCCCCAACTCTGGTTTAGACTTTTCTTGCAGGTCCCGATGGCGGCCGCGGTCATCTCAGCTCCAGCTTCTCCGACTTCGGTGGAATTCTGCACCAACACATTGAATGGGAGGAGAGGGTCATAAAATCTTACTTGCTCCTATAATCGGACGATCTGGTGATTATCCAATCCGAGTACTTTGCTACTCATAATATCTAATCTAAATAAATAATAATCAGATCTAAAAATAAACTAATTTAGATCTAATATAAATCATAAATAATCAGATCAAATAAAAAAAATCAGATCTAAAGTCATATTGATTCACATCAAAACAACCATGCTCTGATATCAGTTGAAAAAAATATGCGATAGTGCAATACATGCAATTTTAAAATTTTATGCAGTAGAGATAATAGATTAAATGATTTAATCTTAATCACATATATAAGATCCTATCTTAAACTATCACATCATAATCTTTGATATGTAAATATACACTTTAGATCTGAAAATAAAAATCATATCGATCTCATCGATGCTAAAATTTTAGATCTAACTATTAGATCTGTTGGGTATAAAATACCCTCAACCGAAGTTCTCAGCGGGATTGACCCTTGCAAGCTCCGTCCATGACACCAACCGCAAGGAAGACTCCGCCCGGACTCCTAGGGAGCCGGGCTCCATCGCCAACTTCAACCGCTGGTAAGCTCCACCCGGACTCCTACGGGAGCCGGACTTCGTCGCCAACTTCAACTGTTGATAAACCCCGTCCGGACTCCTACGGGAGCCAGACTTCGCACCTGACTTTAATTGCAGGAAGACTCCGCCCGGACTCCTACGGGACTTCGTCGCCAACTCCAACCGCAAGGAGGACTCCGCCTGGACTTCTACGGGAGCCGGGCTCCGTCACCAACTTCAACCGCTGGTAAGCTCCGCCCGGACTCCTACGGGAGCCGGACTTCATCGCCAACTCCAACCGCAAGGAGGACTCCACCCGGACTCCTTTGGGAGTCGGGCTCCGTCACCAACTTCAACCGCTGGTAAGCTCCACCCGGACTCCTACGGGAGTCGGGCTTCATCGCCAACATCAACCGCTGGTAAGCTCCGCCTGGACTCCTACGGGAGCCGGGTTTCGTCGCCAACTTCAACTGTTGATAAACCCCGTCCAGACTCCTACGGGAGCCGGACTTCGCACCTGACTTTAATTGCAGGAAGACTCCGCCCGGACTCCTACGGGAGCCGGACTCCATCCACGACTCCAACCGCAAGGAAGACTCCGTCCGGACTCCTACGGGAGCCGGGATCCGTCCACAACTCCAACCGCAAGGAAGACTCCATTCGGACTCCTACGGGAGCCGGGCTCCGTCGCCAACTTCAACCACTGGTAAGCTCCGCCCGGACTCCTACGGGAGCCGGGCTTCGTCGCCAACTTCAACTGTTGATAAACCCCGTCCGGACTCCTACGGGAACCGAACTTCGCACCTGACTTTAATTGCAGGAAGACTCCGCCCGGACTCCTATGGAAGCCAGGCTTCGTCGTCAACTCCAACCGCAAGGAGGACTCCGCCCAGACTACTACGGGAACCGGACTCCATCACCAACTTCAACCGCTGGTAAGCTCCGCTCGGACTCCTACGGGAGTCGGGCTTCGTCGCCAACTCCAACCGCAAGGAGGACTCCGCCCGGACTCCTACGGGAGCTGGGCTCCATCACCAACTTCAACCGCTGGTAAGCTCCACCCAGACTCCTACGGGAGCCTGACTTCATCGCCAACTTCAACTGCTGGTAAGCTCCACCCGGACTCCTATGGGAGCCGGGCTTCGTCGCCAACTTCAACTGTTGATAAACCCCGTCCGGACTCCTACGGGAGCCGGACTTCGCACCTGACTTTAATTGCAGGAAGACTCCTCCGGGACTCCTACGGGAGCCGGGCTTCGTCCACAACTCCAACCGCAAGGAAGACTCTGCCCGGACTCCTACGGGAGCCGGGCTCTGTCCACAACTCCAACCGCAAGGAAGACTCCGCCCGAACTCCTACGGGAGCCGGGCTCCGTCACCAACTTCAATCGCTGGTAAGCTCCGCCCGGACTCCTACGGGAGCCGGGCTTCATCGCCAACTTCAACAGTTGATAAACCCCGTCCGAACTCCTACGGGAGCCGAACTTCGCACCTGACTTTAATTGCAGGAAGACTCCGCCCGGAATCCTACGGGAGCTGGGCTACGTCACCAACTCCAACTGCAAGGAGGACTCCACCCGGACTCCTACGGGAGCCGGGCTTCGTCGCCAACTCCAACTGCAAGGAGGACTCTGCCCGGACTCCTACGGGAGCCGGGCTCCATCACCAACTTCAACTGCTGGTAAGCTCCGCCCGGACTCCTACGGGAGTCGAGCTTCATCACCAACTTCAACCGCTGGTAAGCTTCGCCCGGACTCCTACGGGAGTCGGGCTTCGTCGCAAACTTCAACTGTTGATAAACCCCGTCCGAACTCCTATGGGAGCCGGATTTCGCACCTGACTTTAATTGCAGGAAGACTCCGCCCGGACTCCTACGGGAGTCGGGCTCCATCCACAACTCCAACCGCAAGGAGGACTCCGCCCGGACTCCTATGGGAGCCGGGATCCATCACCAACTTCAACCGCTGGTAAGCTCTGCCCAGACTCCTACTGGAGTCGGGCTTCATCGCCAACTTCAACTGTTGATAAACCCCGTCCGGACTCCTACGGGAGCCAGACTTCGCACCTGACTTTAATTGCAGAAAGACTCCGCCCGGACTCCTACGGGAGCCGGGCTTCGTCGCCAACTCCAACCGCAAGGAGGACTCCGCCCGGACTCCTACGGGAGCTGGGCTCCGTTACCAACTTCAACCGCTGGTAAGCTCCGCTCGGACTACTATGGGAGCCGGGCTTCGTCGCCAACTTCAACCGCTGGTAAGCTCCGCCCGGACTCCTACGGGAGCCGGGCTTCGTCGCCAACCTCAACCGCTGGTAAGCTCCGCCCGGACTCCTACGGGAGTCGGGCTTCGTCGCCAACTTCAACTGTTGATAAACCCCGTCCGGACTCCTACGGGAGCCGGACTTCGCACCTGACTTTAATTGTAGGAAGTCTCCGCCCGGACTCCTACGGGAGCCGGGCTCCGTCCATGACTCCAACCGCAAGGAAGACTCCGCCCGGACTCCTACGGGAGCCGGGCTCCGTCCACGATTCCAACTGCAAGGAGGACTCCGCCCGGACTTCTACGGGAGCTGGGCTCCATCGCCAACTTCAACCGCTGGTAAGCTCCACCCGGACTCCTACGAGAGTCGGGCTTCGTCGCCAACTTCAACTGTTGATAAACCCCGTCCAGACTCCTACGGGAGCCGGACTTCGCACCAGACTTTAATTGCAGGAAGACTCCGCCCGGACTCCTACGGGAGCTGGGCTCTGTCCACGACTCCAACCGCAAGGGGGACTCCACCCAAACTTTTACGGGAGCCGGGCTCCGTCACCAACTTCAACCGCTGGAGTCGAACTTCGCACCTGACTTCAATTGTAGGAAGACTCTGCCCAGACTCCTACGGGAGCCGGGCTCTGTCCACAACTCCAACTGCAAGGAGGACTCCGCCCGGACTCCTACGGAAGCTAGGCTCCGTCGCCAACTTCAGCTGCTGGTAAGCTCCGTCCGGACTCCCACGGGAGTCGGGCCTCGGCCCCGGCTGTGACTGAAGGAAGACTTCATCCGAACCCCTGCGAAAGCTGGATTTCGAGCTTCTTTTGGATAGATGGCTAACCACTTCTCTCCGCCAGACACTCCAGCCAGACTTCAGCCGTAATAATGGCCACGGTCCTGCTCCACTTTTTGCGATGGATACCGCGCGATTCTCCTATCCTCTGGCAAGTCGCGACAACGGACGCCGCTCCACTTCTCGTGGCAGACTCCACGTGGCACGCCCCGGTAATAGCCACGGGTCCACCCCACTACTAGCCGCAATAAACTTTTTCTGACCATGGGCGGCCCACTATCAGACGGTTACAGGCGTCACCATCAGTTTGTTGCCCCCTCCGCCTATAAAAGGGGGAACCCCAGATACGTTATTCCATAAGCTCTCATTTTTACCTAGAAACTCTGCTAAAATTTTCGTTCGAGCACTCCATTCTTGTTGAGGCAGAGAACTGACTTGAGCGTCGGAGGGTCTTGCCGGAGCAACCCCACCTCCGGTTTAGACTTCTTTTGCAGGTCCCGACGGCGACCGCGACTCCCTAGACTCCAGCTTCTCCAGCGCAGGTGGATTTTTGCACCAACATGATTGGCGCTAGAGGAAGGGGCTGTGTCTTCACAGTATCCTTGTTCTTGAAGGAGCGCTCAACGGGACCGCCCCCGGGCATCTCTTCCGGCGTCCCCTCCCCCCTCCTTTTTTCATTTGGTCCTTGCTCGATGCCTCCCCGCAAGGCATCCACGCGACGATCCACGGCCTCTGCGGTCAGATCTCAGGTTCCGGCCTCCCCTCCTGTTTCTCAATCTCCTCCCCCTCCTCCGACGATGGCAGTCGGCGTGGAGCAGTTTGATCTGCTAGCACAGCAGGTCAGAGGCCTCACAGAAGCTGTGCAGGCTATGCAGGCTATGCAGCAGCAGCCGCAGGCATCAGTGCGTCTGGAAAGGGTGTTGCCGGAACACCAGAATTCGATGGTGGGGCGGGCCACTTGGGCCAGCCGCCCATCCTTCTTGGGAAAGTGAACCCGAGGGTGGAGAGCCCTCAATCAGACCATGACTCCAGCCCTAGAAGATTCCTGCCCCCATTCTGCCAGAGGATCCTCGAGACTCGAAGTCGAGAGGATTTCCTAGACCGAAGACTCCAAGAGATGAACCGACAGATCGAAGAACTCCGCCATGCTCCCCCCGCTTATGGTGAGGATATTTGCACTGACCCTTCCTTCTCTCAAATGATCATGCAGGAACCGATCCCGCCAAACTTCAAGCTCCCCCAGTTCGAAAGCTATGATGGAACTTTGGACCCGATTGATCATCTGGAAGCCTTCCGGATGATGATGCTGCTTCACGGTGCTCCCAACGCCATTCTATGTCGAGCCTTTCCATCCACCTTGAAGGGAGCGGCGAGAAATTGATACTCGGCTCTGAAGCCAGGTACCATCTTTTCCTTCGATCAAATGAGCCACCAATTCGTGGCCCATTTTGTCAGCAGCCAGCGCCCCCGGAAAGGTTCGGAGTCCCTCATCAATATCAAGCAGAGGGAAGGAGAGTCCATTCAGGCCTACATCAACTGTTTCAACGTCGCGGTGCTGGAGGTCCGGAACTTGGATCAATCAGTCGCAATGGCCGCTCTGAAGGATGGCCTTCAGAAGAATGATCTTTTGTTCTCCCTGGAGAAGAAGTATCCCAAGAATTTTGCTGATTTATTAGCTCGGGCTGAAGGATACGTCCGAGCGGAAGAAGCCTTCAAAATAAAGGATGAGGAGACCATGAGAGAGCAGCAGGCGGGAGACTCGAGTAAGCCCGCAGTCGAAAAAAGGTCGAGAGAAGCTCGGCTGCATTCTCGATCCCCTCCTGGGCACAAGCGTGCCCATACTCCACCCCGGGTGCATAGGCAGAGGAGTCCGGATCGCGGAGTTTGGCGGGGTTCTCCACCGGGAAGGTTCCGCAACTACGCCCCCCTCAATGCCTCGAAGACCCAGGTACTGATGGAGGTCAGGGAGCAGCTCCCTAGGCCGGAGAGGATGCGCACACACCCCGAGAAGTGCAACCCCAACAAGTTCTGTCTCTACCACCGCGACCACGGCCACGACATGGAGGAATGCATCCAGCTCCGAGACGAAATCGAGGAGCTCATCCGGTGAGGTCGACTCGACAGGTTCATCCGACGCCGGCCTGAGGGTAGAGGAGATCGGCCAAGGGCCCTGCCGCAACCTGAACCGCCAAGAAGGGAGGAGCAGCCCGGAGATCGGACTTCCATCGGGACCATCGACTCCATCGCCGGAGGGCCTCAAGGAGGAGCATACCTTCCACAACCATGGGACTCGAAAAACCTGTAAATGTATCGCTTACGATTTCGCCTTGAATCTAAATTCCTTTCGACTTGACATACTCTTCCCATTTGGCATGGATTTGTCACGACTGGGTATAATCTCTTCAAACGCTTAAAACAAAGCCATGTCAGGAACAGGAGGAGAACCTCATCCTGGCATGAGCAAAGTCAAAGGCCCAGTTCTTTTAGATCGGATGGGGGGAGAGGCCTTACAACGCCCTAATGTGCCCCCACAGCCATATCAGGAACAGGAGGAGAACCTCATCCTGGCATGAGCAAAGTCAAAGGCTCGATTCTTTTAGATCGGATGGGAGGAGAGGCCTTACAACGCCCTAATGTACCCCCACAGCCATGTCAGGAACAGGAGAAGAACCTCATCCTGGCATGAGCAAAGTCAAAGGCTCGGTTCTTTTAGACCGGATGGGGAGAGAGGCCTTACAACACCCTAATGCGCCCCCACAGCCATATCAGGAACAGGAGGAGAACCTCATCCTGGCATGAGCAAAGTCAAAGGCCTGGTTCTTTTAGACTGGATGGGGGGAGAGGCCTTACAATGCCCTAATGTGCCCCCACAGCCATATCAGGAACAGGAGGAGAACCAGGACATGAGCAAAGTCGAAGGCCCAGTTTCTTTAGATCGGATGGGGGGAGAGACCCTTGCGATGGCCCTTATGTGCCCCCGCGGCCCCATTTGGAATGGGAGAAGAACCTCGTCCTGACGGTGACGAAATTCGATCGCCCGACAAGGTCGGATGAAGGAAAAAGGCCCCTCAACAGCACCTTCACACTCCTACGCAACCCCGCAAAAAGCGAGGGGAGGGCCCTCACTCTGAAAAGAGGAGAAAAATTAAAGAGGAAGAGCGACGAGCTACGTAGGAAACAAATGAAGGACAAACCACATCAAAGACCTAAGGAACCTCGTCTCAACAAAGACGGAGAGTTCCTACCAAACATCCCCGGCCTCTAAGAAGGCTCTCGACACAGGTCAAGAAGACGGCGACGTCTCTGAAGTAATGCGGAGTTCGGATCACCAAGCTCGGGCCTGCAGCCATGAACGATGGGGAAAGCAAACCAGCGCATCGACGACTGGGCACCTCCCAACGATGTCAACGTCAGACAAGTCGAACGACAAGAGAAATTCGATGGATGATAATTTAATACAACATGCGGACGAGGTAACACAAAATCTCTTTTTCATTCCATTTGCGAAATGTACACTACAAAGCCCGGAAGGCCAAAGAAAGAAAAGCAAAACGACAAAAGCGGGACGAAATGACAAAAGCGGGACGAAACAACAAAAGAGAAAATGTATACATGAAAAGATAGAAGGACAGAAAGAGCCCTAGGGAAGCTCTGCTCCTTCTGACCTAGAATTATTTGCTCCACCCCTCATCCAGGACTGCCTTAGATTCTCAATCTCTTCTTCTAGCTCTCTCCTTTTCAGCAGCGCATCCTGGAGCGCCCGACGAAGTCACTGGCTCTCGGTCTCTGCCTCTCGATGCCTCTTTCTCAGGATCTTAGATTCTGCCTCCGCATCCGTGACGGCCTGCTGCTCGTATGCCAGCTGGATCTTCAATTGCTGTAGCTCAGTCATCCTTTCCCCAAGGGCGACAGAAAGCCCTTCGATGGTTCCTCTCAGGGACTGGAGTTCATTGGAATCTCGGGCAGAAGTCAGCTGAGCCCTGTCAGCCAGCTGCCTCTGAAGACAGGTGACTTCGTCGGTCGCTGCCCTGAGTCTCCCTTTATATTTCTCTACCTGCCTGCGCCAACCGGCCCGATGCACGTCGTAGCTCACCTCGACGTCTTGAAGCTGCTACTGAAGGTCGGAGACCCTCTTCGACCACTCCCGATCGCCGTCGGCCCGAGCCAAGGGTCGGGATGAACTTCCTCCCAGCTGGCCGATCTTCTCCATCGCAGCTGACAGTTCCACCCTAAGAGCGCTAATCTTGACAACTTGAGCCCAAATTCGGCTGCTGACGCTCTTCTTGCATTCCTCAAGCTCCTTCACGAAGTCCGCCTTCCTCTGACTATACTCCATGATCCCCTTCACGTGGAGATTTTGAAAGCAGGTGGCCTCCACAGTGGCTTCAGAATGACCCTCTCTCAATCTGTGAAGCTCGCCTTCCATCTTCCTTGTCTTTTTCGTCAAGTGAAGGACTTCCTTCTCCAGCCGCTGGATCGTCGACTTCAGTGGAATCCCCAGGGGCAGGAGAAGTGCTTCTGTAGGACACTGCCATCGGAAGGCAAAAGTGTCAAGACACGACCCATCACAGAAAGAAAAGCAGAGAGAAGAAAGGGAGGAGGGAGAAGCCACCCACGACAAGAAATTCAACTTTATTGATTGGATGATTCTTGAAGATAAAAAGGAAAAAAAAATTACGGTAAAATGAAAATACAAGGTCGGAGGTCTCAGACCTCGGGGGCAGGGGTTGGAGAGCTTGGCATCCCTGGAGGGGGGGCTGCGGCAGCAGTGGCAGCGGGCGAGGGACCGGCTTCATCTTCGGACTCCTCACCTAGGAAGCTGAGGTCGAGCTCCGAAAATTTTTTGGTCACCTTCTCCTGGTAGAGCTCAAAACCCTTGATGAACGCCTCCTGGCCGAATTGGACATTCAAGTCCCTCATCTCCACGGAGGTCTTGAATTCCTCTACCGTAAGGACCCTGACCTACGAGACCAGGACTGGAATCTGCTCAGCCAAGTTGGCGACCTCGGCCTCCGCCTTTCTCACCGTCTCCTCCAAGGTCTGCTTCTCCTCCTCCCGGGCTTGTTTCTCTCTTTCCAGGGCCTCTTGGAGGGTGACTACTTCGGCTATCTTTTCTTTAAGGCGAGCGACCTCGGTTCGACAGTGCTCCTCCACCTGGACGGCATCCCTCCTCACCCGGTTCGTCGCCTTGATGTTGGCGAGGAGCTGGTGCCCAATCTGCAAGGGCGACAAGAGAATCAGAACAAGGGTCGAATAGCCGGTTAAAGGAAGATTTATTTACCTCGAGGAAGGACCCTAGGGAGTCCCAGACCCGCTGCTCAGGATCGGCGCGGTCGATCCTCTCGACGACTTCAGGTAGGATGCAGCTGTCGATCAACCGCCTGATCATGCCCCTGTCATTGAAAGGATTCTCCGGCTCCTCTTCGGAACAGAGGGACTCATCAGCGGTGGCTCGGCGACTGCTCACCCTGCGGGCCACCGACTTCCTTCTCTTCCCCCTCTCCACTACTGGCGCCTCCATGGGGCGGACCCCCGAAACGGGAGCCCCAGTCGGTGGACTCCTCGAAGAGGCCCGGGGGGCCATGGGTTCGGCGTTCGAGGGAATGTCAATCGCTGGAGCCGCCTGGGCGGGCGCGGCCAAGCTCGATTCCTTCGCCCTAGCCCTCTTTGCCGATTCGAAGGCCGTGGCACCCTTTCTTTTGTGGGCCTTGAGGCCCCTAGCAAGCATCCGTGCTGCTTCGACGTCCATTCCTAAAAAAAAAAAAAAAGAAGAAAGATAAAGAGAAAGAGGAGAGAGATCAGAAATCAATAATAGGATAAACAAAGAGTGGCACAAAAAAAAAAGAGAGGGAAAAAAAGAGAAAGAAGAAGGACAGAAGAAAAAGAAGAGAAAGAAAAAGGTGAAGTACTCGCAGGATCCTGGGGGCTCAGGCCAATGTTGAACAAAAATTGCTCCCTCAGAAGGTTGGGAAGGGAAGGAGCGGAATAGGCGAGAAGCTTCCGGGCAGCCTGGAGGTCATCCTCCCCCAGGTTGGGGGCCCGACGAACAGAATCCCTCAGGGAGCCCCAAGGGGGCAGGCCCAGCCTCAGGGTCGGGCAGTGGACGAAGAGGTATTTCCCCTTCTAGTTATGGATTGAAGAAGGAGCACCTTTCAGCAACCCCTTCTTATCGAACTGAGGGGAGAAATACCACCAGTCCTTCATCGAAGGATGATGTTTGAAGGTATAGAAGTGCCTAAACAGAGAGAGGGACGGTTGGACCTCGACTACGTGGCAAAGGGAGAGAAATCCTATCAAAAATCTAAAAGAATTCGGAGCAACAGAAGCCAAGGAGATGTCTAGGAAGCGAAAGAGGGCGACAACAAAGGACGGAAGTGGAAGCCGGAGTCCGGCACGGAACGCCTCCTGATACAAGCAAAAATGACCGGGTGGGGGAGTGCTAGCCCGATCGGAGGGGCCAGGCAGCTCCAGGTCGTACTCCAGAGGAACTCCATACTGAACCCTTATCAGAAGGAGTTCATCCAGAGTCAGGGAGCATGGAATGGCACCCGGTGCAAAAACTGGGTGGAGCCCAGCCCCAGGTGCGGGTTCGTCTACAGAACGAGGGACCTGGGAGGTTGAGGCGGAAGAACTCCCGGGATCGCTGGGAGCAGAAGAGCCGGAAGATATTTCGAATAACTCCGAATGAAGACTCTAAAGATCCCAAAGAAGACGGACAAGACAAAGGATGGGAGGCCAGAGGAGACTAACTCAAAGGAATACAACAAAAAAAAAATGGAATACAACAAAAAAAAATGGCAAAGAAAAGGCCCCTAAGTGGTGGGAAGAAAGATGAAGGTTCTGAAACTAACCTAGGTCGCTCAGAGGGATGCAGAGGGGCGAAGACAGGGATGACTCGAAGGGCGCCTATGGCCCGAGAAGACGCCAACAGAAACAGGGCTCTCGAAGGAAGGGCAGACACTGATAGAACTCTGGAGCGAAATAGGGCCCCAAAAGGGGGATGGACGGGTTTAAATAGACCCTGGGATCCGGCGCCATAATGATCGCAAATCCCCCCAGGCCGGCCCGCGCCCGACACATATCTCACTCGCCCCGACAGGCGGCTAAAAGCGGCTGACGGTTGGCAGGGCCATTATTGCACCGTATCAGGGCCAGTGTACCAGCAGGAATTTCGAAGGGTCCCTTCGTATCGCCCCAATTCGAAAAGACTCCAGCATGTGCACATTTAATGCCAAAATATCTGGGAGCGGCTGTGCGCAAGATTCGAGGAGAGAACTTCGGCTATGCCAATCTCTCAGTACTTCCTTCATTCGAAATTCAAACTCGAAAGTAGAGGGACTGGTGTTGGGTATAAAATACCCTCAACCGAAGTTCTCAGCGGGATTGACCCTTGCAGGCTCCGTCCATGACTCCAACCGCAAGGAAGACTCCGCCCGGACTCCTACGGGAGTCGGGCTTCATCGCCAACTTCAACCGCTGGTAAGCTCCACCCGGACTCCTACGGGAGCCGAGCTTCGTCGATAACTTCAACTGTTGATAAACCCCATCCGGACTCCTACAGGAGCCGGACTTCGCACCTGACTTTAATTGCAGGAAGACTTCGCTCGGACTCCTATGGGAGCCAGGCTTCGTCGCCAACTCCAACCGCAAGGAGGACTCCGCCCGGACTCCTACGGGAGCCGGGCTCCATCACCAACTTCAACCGCTGGTAAGCTCCGCCCGAACTCCTACGGGAGCCGGGCTTCGTCGCGAACTCCAACCGCAAGGAGGACTCCACCCAGACTCCTACGGGAGTCGGGCTCCATCACCAACTTCAACCGCTGGTAAGCTCCGCCCGAACTCCTACGGGAGCCGGGCTTCGTCGCCAACTTCAACCGCTGGTAAGCTCCGCCCGGACTCCTACGGGAGCCGGGCTTCGTCGCCAACTTCAATTGTTGATAAACCCCGCCCGGACTCCTACAAGAGTTGGACTTCGCACCTGACTTTAATTGCAGGAAGACTCCGCCCGGACTCCTACGGGAGCCGAGCTCCATCAACGACTCCAACCGCAAGAAAGACTCCGCCCGGACTCCTACGGGAGCCGGGCTCCGTCCACAACTCCAACCGCAAGGAAGACTCCGCCCGAACTCCTACGGGAGCCGGGCTCCATCGCCAACTTCAACCACTGGTAAGCTCTGCCCGGACTCCTACAGGAGCCGGACTTCGTCGCCAACTTCAACTATTGATAAACCCCGTTCGGACTCCTACGGGAGCCGGACTTCGCACCTGACTTTAATTGCAGGAAGACTCCGCCCGAACTCCTACGGGAGCCGGGCTTCATCGCCAACTCCAACCGCAAGGAGGACTCCGCCCGGACTTTTACGGGAGCCGGGCTCGGTCACCAACTTCAACCGCTGGTAAGCTCCGCTCGGACTCCTACGGGAGTCGGGCTTCGTCGCCAACTTCAACAGCTGGTAAGCTCCACCCGGACTCCTACGGGAGTCGGGCTTCGTCGCCAACTTCAACTGTTAATAAACCCCGTCTGGACTCCTACGGGAGCCGGACTTCGCACCTGACTCTAATTGCAGAAAGACTCCGCCCGAACTCCTACGGGAGCCAGGCTCCGTCCACAACTCCAACCGCAAGGAAGACTCCGCCCGGACTCCTACGGGAGCCGCACTCTGTCCACAACTCCAACCGCAAGGAAGACTCCACCCGGACTCCTACGGGAGCCAGGCTCCATCGCCAACTTCAACCGCTGGTAAGCTCCGCCCGGACTCCTACGGGAGCCGGACTTCGTCGCCAACTTCAACTGTTGATAAACCCCGTCCGGACTCCTACGGGAGCCGGACTTCGCACCTGACATTAATTGCAGGAAGACTCCGCCCAGACTCCTACGGGAGCCGGGCTTCGTCGCCAACTCCAACCGCAAGGAGGACTCCGCCCAGACTCCTATGGGAGCCGGGCTCCGTCACCAACTTCAACCGCTGGTAAGCTCCGCCCAGACTCCTACGGGAGCCGGGCTTCGTCGCCAACTCCAACCGCAAGGAGGGCTCCGCCCGGACTCCTACGGGAGCCGGGCTCCATCACCAACTTCAACCGCTGGTAAGCTCCGCCCGGACTCCTACGGGAGCCGGGCTTCATCACCAACTTCAACCGCTGGTAAGCTCCACCCAGACTCCTACGGGAGTCGGGCTTCGTCACCAACTTCAACTGTTGATAAACCCCGTCTGGACTCCTACGGGAGCCGGACTTCGCACCTGACTTTAATTGCAGGAAGACTCCGCCCGAACTCCTACGGGAGCCGGGCTCCGTCCACGACTCCAACCGCAAGGAAGACTCCGCCCGGACTCCTACAGGAGCCGGGCTCCGTCCACAACTCCAACCGCATGGAGGACTCCGTCCGAACTCCTACGGGAGTCGGGCTCTGTCGCCAACTTCAACCACTGGTAAGCTCCGCCCGGACTCCTACGGGAGCCAGGTTTCGTCGCCAACTTCAACTGTTGATAAACCCCGTCCGGACTCCTACGGGAGCCGGACTTCGCACCTGACTTTAATTACAGGAAGACTCCGCCCGGACTCCTACGGGAGCCGGGCTTCGTCGCCAACTCCAACCGCAAGGAGGACTCTGCCCAGACTCCTACGGGAGCCGGGCTCCGTCACCAACTTCAACCACTGGTAAGCTCCGCCCGGACCCCTACGGGAGCTGGGCTTCATTGCCAACCTCAACCGCTGGTAAGCTCCGCCCGGACTCCTACAGGAGCCGGGCTTCGTCGCCAACTTCAACTTTTGATAAACCCCGTCCAGACTCCTACGAGAGCTAGACTTCGCACCTGACTTTAATTGCAGGAAGACTCCGCCCGGACTCCTATGGAAGCCGGGCTCCGTCCACGACTCCAACCGCAAGGAAGACTCCGTCCGGATTCCTACGGGAGTCGGGCTCCGTCCACGACTCCAACCGCAAGGAAGACTCCGCCCGGACTCCTACGGGAGCCGGGCTCCGTCCACGATTCCAACCGCAAGGAGGACTCCGCCCGGACTTCTACGGGAGCCGGGCTCCGTCGCCAACTTCAACCGCTGGTAAGCTCCGCCCAGACTCCTACGGGAGCCGGGCTTCGTCGCCAACTTCAACTGTTGATAAACCCCATTCGAACTCCTACGGGAGCCGGACTTCGCACCTGACTTTAATTGCAGGAAGACTCCGCCCGGACTCCTAAGGGAGCCGGACTCCGTCCATGACTCCAACCGCAAGGAGGACTCCGCCCGGACTCCTACGGGAGCTGGGCTCCGTCACCAACTTCAACCGCTGGAGCCAGACTTCGCACCTGACTTTAATTGCAGGAAGACTCCGCCCGGACTCCTACGGGAGCCGGGCTCCGTCCATGACTCCAACCGCAAGGAGGACTCCGCCCGAACTCCTACGGAAGTCGGGCTCCATCGCCAACTTCAACTACTGGTAAGCTCCGTCCGGACTCCCATGGGAGCCGGGCCCCGCCTCCGGTTGTGACTGAAGGAAGACTTCATCCGAACCCCTGCGAAAGCTGGATTCTGAGCTTCTCTTGGACAGATGGCTAACCACCTCTCTCCGCCAGACACTCCAGTCGGACTTCAGCCGGCTGACCTTTGCCCCCTGGCACGCTGTAGTAACAGCCACGATTCTGCTCCATTCCCTGCGACAGATTCCATGCGGCTCCATCACTCCACGACCCTGCTCCACCTCCTGCGATGGATTTCACGTGACTCCATCACTCCTTCGCAGGCCGTAATAATGGCCACGGTCCTGCTCCACTTCCTGCGATTGATACCGCACGATTCTCCTATCCTCTGGCAAGTCACGACAACGGACGCCGCTCCGCTTCTCGTGGCAGACTCCACGTGGCACGCCCCGGTAATAGCCACGGGTCCACCCCACTACTAGCCGCAACAAATTTTTTCTGACCATGGGCGGCCCACTATCAGACGGTTACAGGCGTCACCATCAGTTTGTTGCCCCCTCCGCCTATAAAAGGGGGAACCCCAGATACGTTATTCCATAAGCTCTCATTTTTACCAAGAAACTCTGCTAAAATTTTCGTTCGAGCACTCCATTCTTGTTGAGGCAGAGAACTGACTTGAGCGTCGGAGGGTCTTGCCGGAGCAACCCCACCTCCGGTTTAGACTTCTTTTGCAGGTCCCGACGGCGACCGCGACTCCCTAGACTCCAGCTTCTCCGGCGCAAGCGGATTTTTGCACCAACAAGATCTATTATAGAAATCAAAATAAGTTAGAGATTGTTACCAAACAAATTTGATCTTGATCTCTTTTGATCCAATGGTTGGAGAAAGTATTCTTCAGATCACTCACAGTCACATGGAGTTGTCTAGCCTATACAGAAAGATCCATGCGAAGACAGACATAGATTAGGGATTTGGAGGTGCTAGCCTACAAGTAACTTCGACAGCTGATTTGTTCCTCCTTCTTCAAGTACCTTGGATACTTCAAAATAAGAGAGGATCAAGAGGAGGAATAAAGGAGGAGGAGAAGAGGCTCTAGAAATAAAAAAACATCAAAGGAATGATCATGGGATGTTCAAGAGAGAGGATCCCTTTTTATAGACTAGGAATTAGGGCTTTCCAAGGAAGGGCACCAAGTGTCAATGCCAAAACCTCCTTTTGGTATTCCAAAAAATTTCAAAAAAATCATTAAAATATGAAGAAGGATTCTAAAGTCTGACACACCAAATAATTTTTCAAGAAAATTTGAAAAAAAATTAATATGGTGCCAACAATATTCTATATACAAAAAATTCTTTTCCTAGTTTACCTCTTATCTCTATTTCGGATCGTATTCGACTTTGGCAAGAGATAATATAATGACTCATCAGTTATAGCCACCCACCCTTATTGGATCCTCAATCATGATGCCAAAAATTACAACCCAAATCCAATTAGGCCTGGAGAAATTGGCATAGATCCAGGTGTGGCGCAAAAGATAAGGATAGAGTCCTAGTTGACAAGGATTCTTCATTTTCAGTTCTTATTTTAATTCAAATCAAATTTGGATTGAACCCACTAATAGAAATAAATCTAATCTAATTAAAAATCTAAATATCTCATCAAATTTCTAATCTAATTAGAAATTAGTTGAGTCAAAATTCTGATCGAATCAAGATCAAATTTTCCTTGCAATCGGGTTGGATCATATCAAACCCAATCAGAGTCAAACTGAATCTAATTCAATTAAACTTGATCCAAAGCTCTTTGCTCAATAAAATTGAGTCAATTAGTAATCTAATTACTAATTAATTCTTCAAAAATAATAGAGTCTCAATCCCAGTAGGACTCTCCCCCAGAGTCTTAGTGTGAGTAGGACTCTTCACCAAAGTCACAATCCAATTGGACTCTTCAGTCATAAGATCTGATCAAATCTTCTAATACGTGTGATCCTATAAGTTTGAACCTAAACTAGTAGCATAGGAATAACTTTCTATATCAATCGATGTAACCATCTAGCAATGATGACCCGATGATCGGATAGGTCAAAGTATTGTAAAGCAACCTTCTAGAACCTACTGACGTATGGTTACCATATAATTCATCTCTTTGATCCAAATGCTCAAGGCGACTTAGAGTTTAAATGTCAACTTAATTTAGTCGACCATATTATATTTCAACCTTTCAAATCCATCTCATGGATTATCCTAGTGAAGGTTTTATTGAATTAAAATATACTGATGCATATCTCCTACTAATTCAGAGGGGTCAATTCCATCTTGACTCATACACTAACTTGATAAGTACTTGACTGCATCCAGTAGTCTTTCATCACTGAGTTAGAAACTCAGATGATCTGGTACTAAAGTACAGTGAGTTGCTTACAAGTCACCGTGGTAGTCTCAGATCGGAGAGACACTTATATCCATACCCTTCATGAGCTACTCTTGACAGTAGAGTGCTCGGCACATGATCACGTTCGATGTGAATGTACTCTTACATTTCATCTGCATGCCATAACAGTATTTTCATACTCCTTAGTTAAAAAGACAAGCAACTCATATGGCACGCAACTACCTATACTCGATATTGCTATCATCCTATTAATAGCATATCATTTGGTCATGAATATTTTTAAGGACTTAATGATAAATCCTCTTTTATCGATTAATTATAGTCCTAAAGACTTCATTATAACATAGGAGTTCAAAGATGGATAATTTGTAATAAAAATATCAAATAATTTTTATTAATAAAAACTTATATACAATTTACAAGATGAGCACAATCGTCAACAGACTGACGATTGACTTTGAGATATATTTTTCAACACTCGTAAGAGATTAGAAGATTAAATCTATTTGCAATTCTCTTGCATATTAAGCCTGAGAATCTCAAACTCCTCAAGGTCCTTGATTACTGTCCTACAGTGCTTATGGACCGACTGCCCTTCGTGTATCGTCATGTTGAAGAGTCTCTTGGATACTTCGAAGCATGCAGTTTGGCTCTACTCACCATACAACTCTTGTAGGTGAGATCATAGCCCTGATAATGGGTATATGCTTATGTTGGCTCTATAACTCGTTTGATGTGGAAGCCAGCACATAGCACTTAATCTGACTGTCTTCATCCATCCATTTATCAAATACTGTTCTCTGCTCAGCACTAGGATGGTTTGATAATACTGGAATGTCTTGGTTAAGTATATGTCCTAATTTTTCAAAAATCAAGACAATCTTGAGATTTCTTAGTCAATCTTTAAAGTTAGTTTCAATCAAATGATTGGATTTAAGGATGTGAACTAGATTGTTTGAAGCTGACATGGTTTAACTACGAGAGTAGAGATTCAGATTAGATTTTGTACTTTAAATTTTATATTTGCTCTAGGGACTTTAAGAAGCAAATAAAATTTTTAGGAATCCCTACACTCCTTGGGTGGGAAGCAAAAATCCTAACGCGACAACTAGATCTCTATTGGGTACTAGGTCCCACCAATGCTGTATACCTCATCTGACAGATATTGATAATACACACATCGATACATGAATAATTACTTGTCTAAATGCTTCTTTAAGCATGTTGCAGCTACTTGATCTCTAAGTCATGTAGGCTCACATGATAGATATTGACCACACTCCTTAGGTAAGCCCAACCCACCGCTCACAAGCAAATGCAAAACCATCATTAGGTCCCTCACCTGATAGATATTGGGTCCAACCCTATCTTTATCCTAGAGAAACTCTTTGCTAATAGAGTGATTGCATATTTTCGGTACAACTAAACCACTGTGATCAGCCATAAACAATCAATACCAGTAGCACGTCTGTATATCTACATGGTGGAAGATCTCTAGAGTTAATATTTATGAGAAGATTTAAATTTAGATCTCATCTAATCAGTCATCATATGACTGATCTAATTGATATGGACTAAATCAAACCATCAAGCAATAATATTTAAGACTCAATCTTCTAAATTGATCAAATAAGTTGAGATCGGTGAGGGTTCCCTCGTTGTTTTTCTTAAATACCAATAAATTGATCAGATCAGCAAATGAAATCAATTAAATAACTATTTTTTAATTATTTATCTTAGATACTAATAGGTCAATTAGTTCAAATAGGTGAGCTCAAGTGAATCAAGCTCAAGCCATCGAGTCGAATCAGGTCCTTAGGTTAATTGATTCT
This sequence comes from Elaeis guineensis, assembly GCF_000442705.2. NCBI lineage: Eukaryota > Viridiplantae > Streptophyta > Magnoliopsida > Arecales > Arecaceae > Elaeis > Elaeis guineensis. Next base: position 20,788,204 of record NC_025997.2, read on the forward strand.
ATATCTGAAATTTAATCGATTTGATCAATAATAATTTTATGATCTAAGACTTAACTGATCTAATCCTAATTAATACTTAATTCGATTTGATCGATTACTTAATCAAATTAGATCCATTATATCTAAATCAAAAATTCTAGATGTAATCTAATTATATGATCTAATTTTTGATTTACCCATGATCAAAATTCTTATGTACAAACATAAATTTTAGATCATAAATCTAAATTTTAGATCTAAATTCTTTACACAAGAGATAAATTTTAAATCATGAAACTAATCTTCAGATTTAACATAGAAGTACATATCTCATATATATATATATATATATATAATTTAGATCTAAATAAAAATTCAGATCTTATCATGATATCATATATCTCATATATAAATTATTAATTAAATTTAAACTAATTTTTAAACCTAAATATACAATCATACATCTCATAAATGAGTCATAAATTAGGTTTTAATAATTTTGAGATTTTATATATGTAAACATATATCATATATATAAACTAAAAAACTATCTAGAATAATTTTTAGATTTATGCATATCTTCATATATCCCGTACATGAACTAAAAATTATATCTAAAATAAATTTTAGATTTAAATTAAATATCTATATGTCTCATCTATCAAGAAAAATTAAATTTTAAATTTTTTTTTCAAAAATATGTATGTCAATTTCATGCATATAAAACATGTGGCTTTGATATTACTATTGAAATTTTGGGTGAGTGCTTACATGTGTATTTTAAATTTTTTTCTAAATAATACAGTAAAATTGAAGATTAAATTTATTTTTAATTTAAATCATGCATGCATAAGAATATAGCATACAAAGATCTACTTCATATGCTAAAATTAACATATACTGGATCTTATGCTGAAATTGAATATGTGATCGGATCATATACCTGTATCACTATTTTTTTCTTCGAATCTAGATTTAGAAAAAGGTAGGTTCTTTCTTAGCTGTGTAAGTAGCCGGCCTCTATGGGTATCTATTCAGGATCAGTTTGGTACAGTCCTCTATACTGTTGATTTTTTTTTTTTAAGAATGATCATCCTGCAAATCTAAACGAAGCCTAAAACCTTTAATCAACTCTTGATCTTCTTCTTTTCTTTTCTTCTCTTGATCTTCTTCTCTTAATCTAGAAGTAACCAAGATTTGAACATCTGGTGGAGGAGAAGGGGACACCCAACAACTTTGGGCGTGTGGATGATGGATGCCTAACAACTCTTAGGCGTTGGAACCAAGAAAAAGAAGAGAGGGAGTGTTGCCCAGCTATGCAACCCAAGAGGGGGGGTGAATTGGGTTTCTAAAAATTTTAAGCTTAACTAATGACTTATAAAAAATATTTGTCAATAGCTAAATGAATGAGAAGAATAACCTTAGTTCAAGATTAATTGCCTAAAGCAAGAATACAAGGAAATAATGAAGAGTTAAAGAGAAGCAATTATGCACACCACAAACAAAAGGATTTATAGTGGTTCGGTGCCAACCTTGCACCTACATCCACTCCCCAAGCTCCTACTTGGGAATTTCAATCCACTAAACTTGTATTCAACCCGAATACAAACGTCGGAAACTCCGACACTAGCTATCCCAAGCTAGTCCACTTGTTTCTCGGGTACAAGCCAACCCAATACACTCCGATTCTAGGTTCGGATCAACCTTCCCTTGTTTTGGAACCTCTCTAAAACAAAAACAATCACTCAAAATGAGTAGAATAATTTATAGCACAAATAAGTACAAGAAAAGCTCCTTTAATGAGCGAATATAACTTTAAATACACTTTACTCAAGAGAAGAAGCCCCTTTTTGGATTTTCTCAAGGTGGATGGAGAATTGATTGAGCGCTTGAGGAGTTGGTAAGCTTGGATTGATGGCTTCTTGAAAGCTTTAAATGATCTCTTGATTAGGGCTAAAAAGTTGGCTTGAGAAATCCTTTCTCTTTTGAATGCTCTTGAATGCTCTCTTGAATGCTCTTCTTTTTCTTTTCAATCTCTTGCTTTCTCTCTTTTTGTTTCCCACCTTTTGAATCCTTTTTATAGCTTTAAGAAATAGAGAAAAATATTCTAGGCAGAAAAAAAGCCGTTAGACCATATTAAATGAGCATTAAAAGCACTTAAAATGGGTTAAAAACTAGCCGTTGCGAAAAAATCCCGTCACAGGGGTCGACTCATGAGTCGACTCATGCCACAGGGGTCGACTCATGAGTCGACCTCTGTTGAAGCAACCAGAAAATAGGGTTCTATAATTTTTGGCCTAAAACTGTAGGAGTCGACTCATGCCTTGAGAGTCGACTCATGAGTCGACTCACAGGCCGTGCCAAGCCAAAAATTCAGCGTGCCAAACTGCTCATTGTGCCATGAGCTGACTCATGGGTCGACTCATGGATTTCAAACATGCATAACTTCAAAAATACAAGTCCAAAAATAATAAAATTTTTGCCAATAGATCACAAATCTTTTATTCTACCAAATGATACTATTAAATCAGGGTTTTGATAAAATTACAATTTTGCCCCTGAAGAGCACAGACTTTTTCAAATAAAAAATATTGGTACCCCATCAACTGCTTTGTAATCAACAAAATCAATCTAGGGAGTAACAATCTCCTCCTTTTTGATGATGACAAAACACTTGAACAAAAGCATTTATGTGAATCATGAATTTCAAAAGGATGCATTATAAGTGCATATGCTTGAAAAGAATATTGATTCTTTTGGCATGTGATACACATGGTCATATACAAAAATAGTTTGCCCATTTGCTTAAAGATTCGAAAATTTGCTCATTGGATTATGTGATTTTGGTGTTAGAGCAGAAAATTTATTTTTATTATCAGAGCAAGTTGTATCTTGAAAATTTGCTCATTCTCATTTGATTATTTAGTTTTAGTATCAGAGCAAAAATAATTGAGTGTACCAATACATATCTAAGAATTAATTTGTAAAGTATATCAGAGCATGTTAAATTTAAGATGTATCAGAGCAAGTTAAAATTTTTAAAGCAAATCAGAGCATGTTTAAAGAAGTAATTTTAAAGGTTGCTCATTTGCATTGTACTTAGCAATTTACTCATTGTGTTTTTAAGTTATTTAATAATTTTACTTTTGATATTGTTCTTTAATTTTGTTTTTTTTTTAATTCATTCATTTTATTTTCAAGTCTTTTAATAATTTATAATTTTACTTTTGATACATTTTTTTTTCTTTCTAATAATTTATAATTTTGCTTTTGATGGGTTTTTTTTCCTTTAATTTCTCCCCCTTTTTGATATCATCAAACATTGTTAACTCCCCCTCTTTTTCTGAATACGTTTTCTCTTTAATGTTTCTTCAAACTTCTAGTGCTAATAATTTATGTTTGCTCCCCCTGAATACAGCAATCATGAAACAAAATATGTCATGGATTACCATAGATATGAATCATCAATAAAGAGAAGTTGTTTCAACAATGAGAAGATATATAACCAAAAGATGATTGACATCATTACAAAGAGTAGATATATAAGTAAAAGATGATTAAAATCATAGTTGTTTCAATACAAATTTCATAACATAAAAGTCAGCTAGCTAATGTCATTACATGGCCCCAAAAATACAGATCCTAGAAAGAACAAGAGACTAACACCTAGGATCTAGTAAAGATCATGACTAGATGGATCGGAGTCATCAGAGATAGGATGAGGAGATGATGGATCTCGACCAGAAGAACGTCCTCTACCCCGTCTGCCTCTGGCACGAGCAGGTGAGCGAGAAGAACTAGGAGGCTGAGAACGTTGAGAGGCCAAGGACTGGACTGAAAGAGTGAGTCTGATGGAATCAAGAACGTTCAGTGCTCTTGAAACAGACTGAAGTAGAGCAGTGAACTGAGTAGATGCATGCTCACTCGAGCCTCTGATCTCTCTCCTCAATAACTCATAACCACCCTCCAATGCACCTCTGAGCCTGCCAGCCTCTGCAGTAAGGTCTGTGACCTCAATAGAGCTCTCCTGTGGCTGAGCATGGGCCAAAGCTAAGACTTGCCTCTGCAAGTCAAGAACTCTCCCAGTCAGTCTCCAAACGGTGTCCTCTAGCTGCTAAATCCGAATAGACTGATCTGAGATCAACTGAAACACAGTGGAGATATGGAGAATCAAGGTCTGATCAGATGAATCTAATGAAGTGGACCCTGGTGCAAATGTAGTAGTGCTCCACTATCGAGAAAGTAAGGAAGCCACACGCTGAGATATCTGCTCGATCTGATCATCAGCCAATCTGAACTCTGAAGGAGATGCTCTGCTCTCTGGCTGATATACTGGTGTGTGCCTCCTGGTGAACTCTGAAGGGCCAGCCTCTGGGTCTGGAATAAACTGGATATCTGGAGATGCTGCCCTGAAGTCATGGATAGGAGATGATGGACCTTCTTCTTCAGCTCTGTCTTCTACTCTGTCCTCAGCTCTCTCCTCAGAACTCTTGATCCAACCACCATCAGTTTTAGTAAATCCCATGCGATGCAGAGTGTGTTGGTTGATGGTGTCTACGTGAGAAAGCTTAGCAGATGCCTCCCCCTCAAAACTGACTCCAAACCTCCTGAAAACTCGAGTAAGGGCCATACCAAAAGGCAGATGTACCTTGGATCTGTTCAGTGTCTCTCTCATGGCCTCAATCATTAGTGCAGGGAGGTTTAATGGGGTTTGAGTGATCACATGAAACATTATATAGATATCTCTGCTAGAAAGTAGATCATGCCTACCACTCCTAGGGAAGAAGAGCTTTGTCACTAACTGATGTAAGATCCTCATTTCAATAGACAAAATTTTGGCTTCCAATTTATTCAAACTCCCCGAGTAGGTTCCTCCTAGAATTACACTGATCCCCTCTTCCTTTACTGGGAGTTTCATGTAAGAATATCCCTCACAGGGCAAATGAAGTATCTCTCCCAAAATAGCAGGATCCAGACAAATATCAACTCCCTTAACTGTGGAAGTCACTGTTCCATTCCCATAATGCAGATTTTGATAAAATTCTCTAACTAGGTCTACAAAAGTGACTTCCTTGAGAGAGCAATAGAAACCCCAACCCTGGTTTTTTATCTTTGTTCCAAAGGTGAAACCCTCTTTTTCAAAGAATCTAAAATCCACATTCTTTTCGGTTTCAACCTTCCTATCAGATAGAGGGATTCTACTAGGGCTAAGGGGAGACTGAGAGGGACCTTGAGCTGACACAGAAGCCGGAATGAGAGCAGTGGAGGACTGAGCAGCTTGCCTTTTTCTGCAGACATTTTTTTCTAGCTCACGGACCAATTTTCTTCTCTGAGGGAGCTTTATCTTTGGAGCCATTCTCACCACAGCAGCAGGCAGAGAGACTCGGAGGATCAAGTAGATGAGTGGAAGAAGGGCTACAAAAGGATGGAAAAGGATTTTGGCGGAGAGAAGAGGTGGTTTTGAGAAGAACGGTGGAGGCTAGGGCACGCTCCAACCGCTTCAATCAAAGAGGAAAGATGCGAAAATCTCCTTTCCTAGGAGGTGATTTATGGTGGAGAGGAGAAGGGAGAACAATCTTAAGCTAGATCCTTGGTTTTGGAGAGAATGAGGATGAGGATGACGGTTCTTGGAGAGAGGAAGATGAAGAGAATGAGTCGGCTCATGAACAGGCCTCAAATTAAAAGAACGAGCCCATGGGAAGTTGGCAATAATTTCAAGTATGCCCTAGGGTCGACCCTAGGGGATCGACTCATGAACCTCAAAAAATCAGAAAAAAATATGAATAAATTCCAAAAAAATTTAAAATTTTGGGAGAAAGAATTTTGCTCAATGATAAGTTGTGAGAATGATAATCTTAAGCATTTAGGTCCAAGAGAGATGATGGAAATTAATCTCAAGTCAATTCCTTGGAAATGGAGAAATATTTAGGCATAAGGATCAAGAATTCTTAGATTTCTCCTAATTTCACAGAATCTATCCTCACTAAGGGCCTTTGTAAAGATATCAGCTAATTAATTTTCAGTGCAAATATATTCAAGAATTATATTTTTTTTTTGAACATGTTCTCTTATAAAATGATGTCTTATTTCAATATGTTTGGACCTTGAGTGTTGAATTGGATTTTTAGTTAGATTTATGGCACTTGTGTTGTCACATCTTATTGGTGTTTCATTAAGTTCGATTCTAAAGTCTTCGAGTTATTGCTTAATCCACAAGATTTGAGCACAACAACTTCCGGCTGCAATGTATTCGGCCTCAGCCGTAGACAGTGCTACCGAATTTTATTTCTTGCTAAACCAGGAGATTAGGTTAACTCCAAGAAATTGGCAAGTTCCACTTGTGCTTTTTCTATCTAATCTACATCCAGCAAAATCAGCATCTGAATATCCTAATAAATCAATTAGTGAGTCCTTAGAGTACCATAACCCTAGAGTTTGAGTACCATTCAAGTATCTAAGGATTCTTTTAACAGCATTCAAATGAGATTCTTTAGGATTAGATTGATATCTAGCACACAAACAAACACTAAACATGATATCAGGCCTACTTGCAGTTAAATATAGTAAAGAGCTAATCATACCTCTATAGTATTTTAAGTCTACACATTTACCTTCATCATCCTTGTCAAGCTTACATGAGGGGCTCATGGGTGTGCCAATTGGTTTGGAGTTCTCCATTCCAAATCTTTTGAGTAGTTCCTTGGTGTACTTGCTTTGGGTGATGGAGATTCTCTCTTTTGTTTGTTTGATTTGGAGTCCGAGGAAGAAGGTAAGTTCTCCTATCATGCTCATCTCGAACTCCCCCTGCATGAGCTTAGCAAAGTCTTGACAAAGAGATTCATTAGTAGACCCAAAAATTATGTCATCAACATAAATTTGTATTACTAACATATCATTTTGATTTCTTTTAATAAAGAGAGTTGTATCTACATTACCTCTTGAAAAACTATTATTTAGTAAAAATTTGCTTAGCCTATCATACCAAGCTCTAGGTGCTTGTTTTAATCCATATAAAGCTTTATTTAATTTAAAAACATGATTAAGAAAAGCATGATTTTCAAATCCTGGGGGTTGTTCTACATAGACTTCTTCAGCAATATATCTATTTAAAAATGTACTTTTGACATCCATTTAAAATAATTTGAATTTCATAAAGCAAGCATATGCAAGTAGAAGTCTAATGGCTTCTAATCTAGCAACCGGTGCAAAGGTCTCATCAAAATCAATTTCTTCTTCTTGATTATAACCTTTAGCAATCAATCTTGCTTTATTTCTTATTACATTACCATGTTCATCTAATTTGTTCCTAAAGACCCATTTTGTGCCAATTATTGAATAATTTTTAGGTCTTGATACTAAAGTCCAAACATTATTTCTTTCAAATTGATTAAGTTCCTCTTGCATTGCATTAATCCAATTATGATCATTTTCAGCTTCTTCAATAATTTTTGGTTCAAGATGAGATACAAAAGCATAATGATTAAATACATCTCTAAGTGAAGAATGAGTTTTTATCCCACGCATAGTGTTGGTGCAAAAATCTGCTTGCGCCGGAGATGCTGGAGTCGGAGAAGTCACGGTCACCGCCGGGACCTGCAAAGGAAGTCTAAACCGGAGGTGGGGTTGCTCCGGCAAGACCCTCCGACGCTCAAGTCAGTTATCTGCCTCAACAAGAATGGAGTACTCGAACGAAGAATTTAGCAGAGTTTTGAGATAAGAAATGAGCTTATAGAATAACGTATCTGGGCCCCTTTTTATAGGCAGAGGAGGTAACTGATTGATGGCGACGTTTGTAACCGTCTGGTTAGTGGGCCGCCCATAGTCAGGGGGAACTTATTGCGAAGAGTAGTGGAGTAGACCCGTGGCTATTGTCATGGCCTGCCACGTAGAGCCTGTTGCAGGTAGTGGAGCGGCGTCCGTTGCTGCTAGTTGTCAGGGAGTAGTGGAGTCGCGCAGAACCTGCCGCAGAGAGTGGAGCAGAATCATGGCCGTTGATACAGCCTGTCAGGGAGTAATGGGGTCGCGCAGGGTCCGCCGCAGGGAGTGGAGCAGGGCCGCGACTGCTACTGCGGCCTGTCAGGGGGTGCAAACCCATCGGCTGAAGCTCGACAGCGGTCGGAGTCCGGCCTCTGTAGGGGTCCGGGCGGAATCCTTCTTGTGGTTGGGGTCGTGGGTGGAGCCCGGCTTTCGTGGGAGTCCGGGCGGAGCCCTCTCGGAGCTGAAGTTGCGGGCGGAACCCAGCTCCGGTAGGAGTCCGTGCGGAATCCCCTGCAATCAAAATCAGATGCAGAGTCTGGCTCCCGTAGGAGTCCGGACGAAGTCTGTCTGCAGCCTTTGGAGTCGAGGACGAAGCCCGGCTCTCGTAGGAGTCCGGGTGGAGTCTCCCTACAATCAAAGTTAAAGGTGAAGTCCGGCTCCTGTAGGAGTCCGGACGGGGCTTACCAGCAGTTGACGCTGAGGACGGAGCCCGGCTCCCGTAGGAGTCCGGGCGGAGTCCACTTGAGGTCAAAGTTGTCGGTGGAGTCCGGCTCTCGTAGGAGTCCGGACGAAGTCTGTCTGCCGCCGTTGGAGTCGAGGACGGAGCCCGGCTCCCATAGGAGTCCGGGCAGAGTCTTCCTGCAATCAAAGCTAAAGGTGAAGTCCGACTCCCGTAGGAGTCCGGACGAGGCTTACCAGCAGTTGACGCTGAGGATAGAGCCCGGCTCCCGTAGGAGTCCGGACGGAGTCCACTTGAGGTCGAAGTTGTCGGTGGAGTCTGGCTCCCGTAGGAGTCCGGACGAAGTCTGTCTGCAGCCGTTGGAGTCGAGGATGGAGCCCGGCTCTCGTAGGAGTCCGGGTGGAGTCTCCCTGCAATCAAAGTTAAAGGTGAAGTCCGGCTCCCGTAGGAGTCCGGATGAGGCTTACCAGCGGTTGATGTTGAGGATGGAGCCCGGCTCCCGTAGGAGTCCGGGCGGAGTCTACTTGCGGTTGAAGTTGTCGGTGGAGTCCGGCTCCCGTAGGAGTTCGGACGAAGTCGGCTTGTAGCTGTTGGAGTTGAAGATGAAGCCCGACTCCCGTAGGAGTCCGGGCGGAGTCTTCCTGCAATTAAAGTCAAAGGCGAAGTCTGGCTCCCGTAGGAGTCCGGACGAGGCTTACCAGTGGTTGATGTTGAGGACGGAGCCCGACTCCCGTAGGAGTCCGGGCGGAGTCTACTTGCGATTGAAGTTGTCGGCGGAGTCCGGCTCCCGTAGGAGTCCGGACGAAGTCGGCTTGTAGCTGTTGGAGTTGAGGACGAAGCCCGACTCCCGTAGGAGTCCGGGCGGAGTCTTCCTGCAATTAAAGTCAAAGGCAAAGTCCGGCTCCCGTAGGAGTCTGGACGAGGCTTACCAGCGGTTGATGTTGAGGACGGAGCCCGGCTCCCGTAGGAGTCCGGGCGGAGTCTACTTGCGGTTGAAGTTGTCGGCGGAGTCCGGCTCCCGTAGGAGTCCGGACGAAGTCGGCTTGTAGCTGTTGGAGTTGAGGATGAAGCCTGGCTCCCGTAGGAGTCCGGGCGAAGTCTTCCTACAATTAAAGTCAAAGGCGAAGTCCGGCTCCCGTAGGAGTCCGGACGAGGCTTACCAGCGGTTGATGTTGAGGACGGAGCCCGGCTCCCGTAGGAGTCCGGGCGGAGTCTACTTGCGGTTGAAGTTGTCGGCGGAGTTCGGCTCCCGTAGGAGTCCGGACGAAGTCAGCTTGTAGCTGTTGGAGTTGAGGACGAAGCCCGGCTCCCGTAGGAGTCCGGGTGGAGTCTTCCTGCAATTAAAGTCAAAGTCGAAGTCCGACTCCCGTAGGAGTCCGGACGAGGCTTACCAGCGGTTGATGTTGAGGATGGAGCCCAGCTCCCGTAGGAGTCCGGGTGGAGTCTACTTGAGGTCGAAGTTGTCGACGAAGTCCGACTCCCGTAGGAGTCCGGACGAAGTCTGTCTGCAGCCGTTGGAGTCGAGGACGGAGCCCGGCTGTCGTAGGAGTCCGGGTGGAGTCTCCCTGCAATCAAAGTTAAAGGTGAAGTCCGGCTCCCGTAGGAGTCCGAATGAGGCTTACCAGCGGTTGATGTTGAGGACGGAGCCCGACTCCCATAGGAGTTCAGGTGGAGTCTACTTGCGGTTGAAGTTGTTGGTGGAGTCCGGCTCCCGTAGGAGTCCGGACGAAGTTGGCTTGTAGCTGTTGGAGTTGAGGACGAAGCCCGGCTCCCATAGGAGTCCGGGCGGAGTCTTCCTGCAATTAAAGTCAAAGGCGAAGTCCGGCTCCCGTAGGAGTCCGGACGAGGCTTACCAGCGGTTGATGTTGAGGACGGAGCCTGACTCCCGTAGGAGTCCGGGCGGAGTCTACTTGCGGTTGAAGTTATCGATGGAGTTCGGCTCCCGTAGGAGTCCGGACGAAGTCGGCTTGTAGCTGTTGGAGTTGAAGACGAAGCCCGGCTCCCGTAGGAGTCCGGGCGGAGTCTTCCTGCAATTAAAGTCAAAGGCGAAGTCCGACTCCCGTAGGAGTCCGTACGAGGCTTACCAGCGGTTGATGTTGAGGATGGAGCCGGCTCCCGTAGGAGTCCGGGCGGAGTCTACTTGCGGTTGAAGTTGTCGGCGGTGTCCGGCTCCCGTAGGAGTCCGGACGAAGTCGGCTTGTAGCTGTTGGAGTTGAGGACGAAGCCCGGCTCCCGTAGGAGTCCGGGCGGTGTCTTCCTGTAATTAAAGTCAAAGGCGAAGTCCGGCTCCCGTAGGAGTCCGGACGAGGCTTACCAGCGGTTGATGTTGAGGATGGAGCCCAGCTCCTGTAGGAGTCCGGGCAGAGTCTACTTGCGGTTGAAGTTGTCGGTGGAGTCCGGCTCCCGTAGGAGTCCGGACGAAGTCGGCTTGTAGCTGTTGGAGTTGAGGACGAAGCCCGGCTCCCGTAGGAGTCCAGGCGGAGTCTTCCTGCAATTAAAGTCAAAGGCGAAGTCCGGCTCCCATAGGAGTCCGGATGAGGCTTACCAGCGGTTGATGTTGAGGACGGAGCCCGGCTCCCGTAGGAGTCCTGGCGGAGTCTACTTGCGGTTGAAGTTGTCGGTGGAGTCTGGCTCCCGTAGGAGTCCGGACGAAGTCGGCTTGTAGCTGTTGGAGTTGAGGACGAAGCCCAGCTCCCGTAGGAGTCCGGGCGGAGTCTGCTCGCTGTTGAAATTGTCGTTGACAGAGCCCGGCTCCCGTAGGAGCCCGGGCGGAGTTGTCATGTAGTCGATTCCGCTGAGGACTTCGACTGTGGGTATTTTATACCCAACACCAGTCCCCCTACTTCTGAGTTTGAATTTCAAATGAAGGAAGTACAGAGAGAGAGATGGGCACCGCCGAAACCGTCCCTTCGAATCCTGCGCACTGTCGCCTCCTGATATTTTGACATTAAATGCGCGCACGTCAGAGCCCGTTTTTCGGTGAAGGCGACATGAAGAGTCTTTTCGGAACCTCTGTCGGAACGTGATCCCAAGCATCGTGTTATGGAAATTCGTGAATGGTCAACCCTCGATAGAGGTGAGGGGGACATGCGGGACACGTGGCACGCACCAGTTGGCCCGGGAACACCCACCGCCATAACTGCGCTAGGATCCGTCGGCTATTTAAACCCCCTAATCTCCCTTTGTAGCTTCATCCTGTCGATAGGACGGTACCTTTCTTTTGCCAGAGAGCCTAGTTACTCAGCTACTTCCCTCGCGCCAGTCCTTGTCTTCTTCAGCCCCCCACTTCTTCTCTGAGGGTCCCCACACCATGTCTTCTACCCCGGAGGCCCTCCTTGAAGGGATGTCTTGGGCCTGGAGGAAGGTGAGGAGGAGAACAGTGGCCGGTGAGGATCCCCGCCGTTTCAAAGGAGGCTCAAGGAAGAATTCCTTCAACAACAGGGATTTAATAACGGAGGCCGCCGGTAAGGTTATTCTGCCCGAGAATTTTGGAGTAGCAAGGCGGGGTGATACCGGTCAAGAGGGCAGAGCTGTCGTCACAAGCTGTGGCGGGATCCTTGATGCCGTCGGGGCCGAGGGACCAGAAGCGGTCGGCGTCAACGGTGGGGCAGTGGAACTTGTTGCGGGGACGGTGGAAGTAGCGCATGCCGACCTTGCCGGAACATTTTGGGTGGCGGCTGTCGCGGAGCATTGGGAGGTGGAGCATATCCTTGACATCACCAATGCCTCCAATGTGACTCCGGCTCTTCTTGAAACAGGTCTTCGTCACTGCTGCCGTTGCCTTTACCGCCCCCGGGCACCTATCCCACCCTTTTCCTCCTAGGGTTGGGACTTCAGAGATGGAGCGAAGCGAGACGGGACGAGAGCCAATAGGTCCATTACACGCACTGGAGAACGCAGCGGAGAAGGACAGAGATGGGAAGAGGAGTTCGTAGCATGGAGCGGCCTCCGGTATATCCTTTCCAAGCCGTGCTCGCAAGGCCGTGCTCGCGAGGCTTGCGATGATGTATATCTCTTTTTCTTTTTTTTTTTCGACCCACCGGGTCTTGTAACGCATATCTTATTAAATGAAAAGGAGATTTATTTTGTTACCTTGTCTGCATCAAATAGTTGTCTGTCGAACTTCTTCATTTCCCTTTTCTCTTTCTTCCTTCTTTTCTTCTTGTCTTTTCACGTCGTCCTAAGGTCGTCGACGACCTCTTTTATTCATGTAGGGTTGTTATTTGTCGAGCTCCTTTTCGACTTTTACGCCGTTCGAAGATATCCGGTTGTCATTCTGCCAATGGCTGCAGGTTCGCTTGGGGCCATTCGGGTCCGGGGTCCCTCCCAGGGCTTGAATTCGGAGATCCGAGCCTCTCGGGTGCTGTTTGTTTTCCAATCGTCACTGTTGCAATCCATTGCCTTCCTTTTTTGCTTGGAGTTTTTTCTCCGCTGAAGTCGAAGCTATGTTCGGCACCCGTGGAAGTTCGGACGGAGAATCCCTCTTGAAGTTGGAGTTGTGGACGGAGCCCGGCTCTCGTAGGAGTCCGGGCGGAGCCTTCCTTGGTGTCGTGGACAGAGCCCGGCTCCCGTAGGAGTCAGGGCAAAGTCTTCCTGCAATCAAAGTCACAGGCAAAGTCTGGCTCCCGCAGGAGTCCGGACAAGGCTTATTGGCAGTTGCTGTTGTCAGTGGAGCCCGGCTCCCGTAGGAGTCCGGGTGGGGTTGTCCTGTAGTTGATGTCGGCGATGGAGCCTGGCTCCCATAGGAGTCCGGGCTGGGTTTACTACCGGTCGGAGTTGCTTAAGCTAGGGCAAGGTTTTCCTCCTGGGGGGCGCATATGGGCGTTGCAGGGCCTCTCCCCTTATCCGGTCTAAAAGAACCGGGCCTTCGACTTTGTTCAAGTTAGGGCGAGGTTCTCCTCCTGTCCCTAACAGGGCTGTGGGGGCACATATGGGCGTTGTAAGGCTTCTCCCCCCATCCGGTCTAAAAGGAATCGGGCCTCCGACTTTGCTCAAGTTAGGGCGAGGTTCTCCTCCTGTCCCTAACAGGGCTGTGGGGGCACATATGGGCATTGTAAGGCCTCTCCCCCCATCCGATCTAAAAGGAACCGGGCCTTCGACTTTGCTCAAGTTAGGGCGAGGTTCTCCTCCTGTCCCTAACAGGGCTGTGGGGGCACATATGGGCGTTGTAAGGCCTCTCCTCCCATCCGGTCTAAAAGGAACCGGGCCTTCGACTTTGCTCAAGTTAGGGCGAGGTTCTCCCCCTGTCCCTAACAGGGCTGTGGGGGCACATATGGGCGTTGTAAGGCCTCTCCCCCCATCCGGTCTAAAAGGAACCGGGCCTTCGACTTTGCTCAAGTTAGGGCGAGGTTCTCCTCCTGTCCCTAACAGGGCTGTGGGGGCACATATGGGCGTTGTAAGGCCTCTCCCCCCATCCGATCTAAAAGGAACCGGGCCTTTGACTTTGCTCAAGTTAGGGCGAGGTTCTCCTCCTGTCCCTAACAGGGCTGTGGGGGCACATATGGGCGTTGTAAGGCCTCTCCCCCCATCCGATCTAAAAGGAACCGGGCCTTCGACTTTATGAGGTTATCCCAAAAGCGCATTTGGTTGGGTTCAACTTCATTCTATACTTTCGAAGAGCGTCAAAGGTTTCCTCGAGGTCGGCGACATGATTTCTGGAAGACCTGCTTTTTACAAGCATATCGTCCACGTAGACCTCCATGTTTCGGCCGATCTGCTCTTTGAAGATTTTGTTCACCAGCCGTTGGTAGGTTGCGCCCGCGTTCTTGAGGCCGAATGGCATGATCCTGTAGCAGTAAAGGCCGCGATTAGTGATGAAAGCTGTCTTTTCTTCATCTTTCGATGCCATTCTAATCTGATTATAGCCGGAGAACGCATCCATAAAAGTGAGGAGCTCATGGCCTGAGGTAGCGCCCACCAGTTGGTCGATCCTGGGAAGGGGGTAGCTGTCCTTTGGACAAGACTTATTCAGCTTTTTGAAGTCTATACACATCCTCCACTTGCCGTTTGCTTTCTTGACCAAAACAACATTGGAGATCCACTCAGGATAATTGACTTCCTTAATGAATCCGGCCTTGAGAAGCTTATCCACTTCCTCGGCTATCGCCTTCTACCTCTCCGGGGCATGACTCCAGATTTTTTCTTTTGTCGACCGACGCTTTGGGTCGACTGCCAGTTGATGCTCCATGACTTCCGTGTCGATCCCCGGCATATCCGCCGGAACCCACGCGAAAACATCCGCATTCCTTCGAAGGAAATCAACAAGACGCGTCCGCACCTCCTCCCCCAGGTTGGAGCCAATTAACACCACATGCTCCGTGTTCCCATCTTTCAAAGGGATTGGTATTAGATCTTCGATTGGGCCGCCCCTCTCTTCAGTGAGGTCATCGCGAGCATCCAATCCATCGACCGGACAGGGGTCCGCTTGATCGCTTCTTTGCAAGGCGATGTTGTAGCAATGTCTGGCCAGGGCTTGGTCTCCCCGGACCTCTCCGATCCCCTGGTTGGTGGGGAACTTCAATTTCAAATGGTAGGTTGAAACGACAGCTCTGAGGGCATTGAGGCCGGGTCGGCCAAGGATTGCATTATAGGCAGATGGCGCCTTTACCACCAAGAAATTTACCAGAGCTCTGGACTGCTTTGGATACTGACCCGCGGTCACAGTCAAAGCTATCATTCCCTCCGTCGGAACGGCATCACCGGTAAACCCTATCAAGGGGAAGCAAATCGGTCTCAGATGACCGCCAAGAGTGGACATTCTTGAAAAGACATCGTAGAACAAGATGTCGGCCGAACTCCCGTTGTCGACGAGAATGCGACGAACATCGTAATTTGCTATGTTCAAGGAAACTACGACCGCGTCGTTATGAGGAAATTGGACTCCCTGGGTGTCTTCTTCGGTGAAGGTTATGGGTTCTTCAACTTTTTGCCGCTTGGGGGATGCAGCTGGTACGTTGATTGCCTCCAGCCGGGATTCCCCCGAGACGGTATTGACGGAACCCGGCAGAGGCCGGTCACCCGGCCACTCCTCATCGGCGACCATAGCCGAAGGTAGTTGTGCAGAGACATTGTGAGAAGGCATCAGATGAGGGAAGAAGGAGTGGGTGCCGGAAAAGATGGCCGGAAGTGGATCCGTTGAGCGCTCCTTTAAGAACAAGGGTACTGCGAAGACACACCCCTTCCTCTAGCGCCAATCCTGTTGGTGCAAAAATCTGCTTGCGCCGGAGAAGCTGGAGTCGGAGAAGTCGCGGTCGCCGTCGGGACCTGCAAAGAAAGTCTAAACCGGAGGTGGGGTTGCTCCGGCAAGACCCTCCGACGCTCAAGTCAGTTCTCTGCCTCAACAAGAATGGAGTGCTCGAACGGAGAATTTAGCAGAGTTTTGAGATAAGAAATGAGCTTATAGAATAACGTATCTGGGCCCCTTTTTATAGGCGGAGGAGGTAACTGATTGATGGCGACGTTTGTAACCGTCTGGTTAGTGGGCCGCCCATAGTCAGGGGAAACTTATTGCGAAGAGTAGTGGAGTAGACCCATGGCTATTGTCATGGCCTGCCACGTAGAGCCTGTTGCAGGTAGTGGAGCGACGTCCGTTGCTGCTAGTTGTCAGGGAGTAGTGGAGTCGCACAGAACCTGCCGTAGGGAGCGGAGCAGAATCATGGCTGTTGATACAGCCTGTCAGGGAGTAATGGGGTCGCGCAGGGACCGTCGCAGGGAGTGGAGCAGGGCCTCGACCGCTACTGCGGCCTGTCAGGGGGCGCAAACCCATCAGCTGAAGCTCGACAGCGGTCGGAGTCCGGCCTCTATAGGGGTCCGGGCAGAATTTTTCTTGTGGTTGGGGTCGTGGGTGGAGCCCGGCTTTCGTGGGAGTCCGGGCGGAGCCCTCTCGAAGCTGAAGTTGCGGGTGGAACCCGGCTCCTGTAGGAGTCCGAGCGGAATCCCCAGCAATCAAAATCAGATGCGGAGTCCGGCACCCGTAGGAGTCCGGACGAAGTCTGTCTGCAGCCGTTGGAGTCGAGGACGAAGCCCGGCTCTCGTAGGAGTCCGGGTGGAGTCTCCCTGCAATCAAAGTTAAAGGTGAAGTCCGGCTCCTGTAGGAGTCCGGACGGGGCTTACCAGCAGTTGACGCTGAGGACGGAGCCCGGCTCCCGTAGGAGTCTGGGCGGAGTCCACTTGAGGTCGAAGTTGTCGGCAGAGTCCGGCTCCCATAGGAGTCCGGACGAAGTCTGTCTGCCGCCGTTGGAGTCGAGGACGGAGCCCGGCTCCCATAGGAGACCGGGCAGAGTCTTCCTACAATCAAAGCTAAAGGTGAAGTCCGGCTCCCGTAGGAGTCCGGACGGGGCTTACCAGCAGTTGACGCTGAGGACGGAGCCCGGCTCCCATAGGAGTCCGGACGGAGTCCACTTGAGGTCGAAGTTGTCGGCGGAGTTCGGCTCCCGTAGGAGTCTGGACGAAGTCTGTCTGCAGCCGTTGGAGTCGAGGATGGAGCCCGGCTCTCATAGGAGTCCGGGTGGAGTCTCCCTATAATCAAAGTTAAAGGTGAACTCCGGCTCCCGTAGGAGTCCAGATGAGGCTTACCAGCGGTTGATGTTGAGGACGGAGCCCGGCTCCCGTAGGAGTCCGGGCGGAGTCTACTTGCGGTTGAAGTTGTCGACGGAGTCTGGCTCCCGTAGGAGTCCGGACGAAGTCGGCTTGTAGCTGTTGGAGTTGAGGACGAAGCCCGGCTCCCGTAGGAGTCCGGGCGGAGTCTTCCTGCAATTAAAATCAAAGACGAAGTCCGGCTCCCGTAGGAGTCCGGACGAGGCTTACCAGCGGTTGATGTTGAGGACAGAGCCCGGCTCCCGTAGGAGTCCGGGTGGAGTCTACTTACGGTTGAAGTTGTCGGCGGAGTCCGGCTCCCGTAGGAGTCTGGACGAAGTCGGCTTGTAGCTGTTGGAGTTGAGGATGAAGCCCGGCTCCCGTAGGAGTCCGGGCGGAGTCTTCCTGCAATTAAAGTCAAAGGCGAAGTCCGGCTCCCGTAGGAGTCCGGACGAGGCTTACCAGCGGTTGATGTTGAGGATGGAGCCCAGCTCCCGTAGGAGTCCGGGCGGAGTCTACTTACGGTTGAAGTTCTCGGCGGAGTCCGGCTCCCGTAGGAGTCCGGACGAAGTCGGCTTGTAGCTGTTGGAGTTGAGGATGAAGCCCGGCTCCCGTAGGAGTCCGGGTGGAGTCTTCCTGCAATTAAAGTCAAAGGCGAAGACCGACTCCCGTAGGAGTCCGGACGAGGCTTACCAGCGGTTGATGTTAAGGACGGAGCCCAGCTCCCGTAGGAGTCTGGGTGGAGTCTACTTGCGGTTGAAGTTGTCGGCGGAGTCCGGCTCCCGTAGGAGTCCGGACAAAGTCGGCTTGTAGCTGTTGGAGTTGAGGACGAAGTCCGGCTCCCATAGGAGTCCGGGCGGAGTCTTCCTGCAATTAAAGTCAAAGGCGAAGTCCGGCTCCCGTAGGAGTCCGGACGAGGCTTACCAGCGGTTGATGTTGAGGACGGAGCCCGGCTCCCGTAGGAGTTCGGGCGGAGTCTACTTGAGGTCGAAGTTGTCGGCGGAGTCCGGCTCCCGTAGGAGCCCGGACGAAGTCTGTCTACAGTCGTTGGAGTCGAGGATGGAGCTCGGCTCTCGTAGGAGTCCGGGTGGAGTCTCCCTGCAATCAAAGTTAAAGGTGAAGTCTGGCTCCCGTAGGAGTCCGGATGAGTCTTACCAGCGGTTGATGTTGAGGATGGAGCCCGGCTCCCGTAGGAGTCCGGGCGGAGTCTACTTGTGGTTGAAGTTGTCGGCGGAGTCCGGCTCCCGTAGGAGTCCGGACGAAGTCGGCTTGTAGCTGTTGGAGTTGAGGACGAAGCCCGGCTCCCGTAGGAGTCCGGGCGGAGTCTTCCTGCAATTAAAGTCAAAGGCGAAGTCCGGCTCCCGTAGGAGTCCGGACGAGGCTTACCAGCGGTTGATGTTGAGGACGGAGCCCAGCTCCCGTAGGAGTCCGGGCGGAGTCTACTTGAGGTTGAAGTTGTCGGCAGAGTCCGGCTCCCGTAGGAGTCCAGACGAAGTCGGCTTGTAGCTGTTGGAGTTGAGGACGAAGCCCGGCTCCCGTAGGAGTCCGGGCGGAGTCTTCCTGCAATTAAAGTCAAAGGCGAAGTCTGGCTCCCGTTGGAGTCCGGATGAGGCTTACCAGCGGTTGATGTTGAGGACGGAGCCCGACTCCCATAAGAGTCTGGGCGGAGTCTACTTGCGGTTGAAGTTGTCGGCGGAGTCCGGCTCCCGTAGGAGTCCGGACGAAGTCGGCTTGTAGCTGTTGGAGTTGAGGACGAAGCCCGGCTCCCGTAGGAGTCCGGGCGGAGTCTTCCTGCAATTAAAGTCAAAGACGAAGTCCGGCTCCCGTAGGAGTCCGGACGAGGCTTACCAGCGGTTGATGTTGAGGACGGAGCCCAGCTCTCGTAGGAGTCCGGGCGGAGTCTACTTGCGGTTGAAGTTGTCGACGGAGTCCGGCTCCCGTAGGAGACTGGACGAAGTCGGCTTGTAGCTGTTGGAGTTGAGGACGAAGCCCGGCTCCCGTAGGAGTTCGGGCGGAGTCTTCCTGCAATTAAAGTCAAAGGCGAAGTCCGGCTCCCGTAGGAGTCCGGACGAGGCTTACCAGCGGTTGATGTTGAGGATGGAGCCCGGCTCCCATAGGAGTCCGGGCGGAGTCTACTTGCGTTTGAAGTTGTCGGCGGAGTCCGACTCCCGTAGGAGTCCGGACGAAGTCGGCTTGTAGCTGTTGGAGTTGAGGACGAAGCCCGGCTCCCGTAGGAGTCCGGGCGGAGTCTGCTCGCTGTTGAAATTGTCAGTGACGGAGCCCGGCTCCCGTAGGAGCCCGGGCAGAGTTGTCATGTAGTCGATTCCGCTGAGGACTTCGGCTGTGGGTATTTTATATCCAACACATAGGATCACCAATAATTAACTCCTTAGGGTGATTGTGAACATACCTCCATTCCTTGGGTAGGTCATTTGTACCTTGAGGTTGTTCTTGAATTTCTTCGCCTCTCTCATCTTGTTTGTCTTCTTGTTCTTCGTCCTCTTGAGTTGTTGAATCTTTCAGAGTGATCTCCTTCATTCCTTCTATTAGAGGATCTGCATCATCAACACCCTCATTTTTCCTTGAAGGAAGATCGTTAGATTCATCAAAAACAACATGAATGGACTCCTCTACTACTAAAGTTCTTTTGTTAAAAATTCTAAAAGCTTTACTGAGTAACCAAGAAAGATCGCTTCATCTGATTTTGCATCAAATTTACCAAGTCTTTCTTTGCCATTATTTAGTACAAAACATCGGCAACCAAAAACACGAAAATATGCAATATTCGGTTTTCTTTCTTTCCAAAGTTCATAGGGGTTTTCTTTAAAATTTGTCTAATCAAAGCACGATTTAAAAAGTAACATGCTGTGTTAATTGCTTCCACCCAAAAATATCTTGGAAGGTTGCTTTCACAAAGCATGGTACGGGCCATTTCTTCTAAGGTTCTGTTTTTCCTTTCAACTACCCTGTTGGGTATAAAATACCCACAGCCAAAGTCCTCAGTGGAATAGACTACATGACAACTCCGCCCGGGCTCCTACGGGAGCCGGGCTCCGTCACCGACAATTTCAACAGCGAGCAGACTCCGCCCGGACTCCTACGGGAGCCGGGCTTCATCCTCAACTCCAACAGCTACAAGCCGACTTCGTCCGGACTCCTACGGGAGCCGGACTCTGCCGACAACTTCAACCATAAGTAGACTCCGCCCGGATTTCTACGGGAGCCGGGCTCCGTCCTCAACATCAACCGCTGGTAAGCCTCATCCGGACTCCTACGGGAGCCGGACTTCGCCTTTGACTTTAATTGCAGGAAGACTCCGCCCGGACTCCTACGGGAGCCGGGTTTCGTCCTCAACTCCAACAGCTACAAGCCGACTTCGTCCGGACTCCTACGGGAGCCGGACTCCGTCCGGACTCCTACGGGAGCCGGACTCTGCCGACAACTTCAACCGCAAGTAGACTCCGCCCGGACTCCTACGGGAGCCGGGCTCTGTCCTCAACATCAACCGCTGGTAAGCCTCGTCCGGACTCCTACGGGAGCCGGACTTCGCCTTTGACTTTAATTGCAGGAAGACTCCGCCCGGACTCCTACGGGAGCCGGGCTTCATCCTCAACTCCAACAGCTACAAGCCGACTTCGTCCGGACTCCTACGGGAGCCGGACTCCGCCGACAACTTCAACCGCAAGTAGACTCCGCCCGGACTCCTACGGGAGCTGGGCTCTATCCTCAACATCAACCGTTGGTAAGCCTCATCCGGACTCCTACGGGAGCCGGACTTCACCTTTGACTTTAATTGTAGGAAGACTCCGCCCGGACTCCTACGGGAGCCGGGCTTCGTCCTCAACTCCAACAGCTACAAGCCGACTTCGTCCGGACTCCTACGGGAGCCGGACTCCGCCGATAACTTCAACCGCAAGTAGACTCCGCCCGGACTCCTACGGGAGTCGGGCTCCGTCCTCAACATCAACCGCTGGTAAGCCTCGTCCGGACTCCTACTGGAGCCGAACTTTGCCTTTGACTTTAATTGCAGGAAGACTCCGCCCGGACTCCTATGGGAGCCGGGCTTCATCCTCAACTCCAACAGCTATAAGCCGACTTCGTCCGGACTCCTACGGGAGCCGGACTCTGCCGACAACTTCAACCGCAAGTAGACTCCGCCCGGACTCCTACGGGAGCCGGGCTCCATCCTCAACATCAACCGCTGGTAAGCCTCATTTGGACTCCTACGGGAGCCGGACTTCACCTTTAACTTTGATTGCAGGGAGACTCCACCCGGACTCCTATGAGAGCCGGGCTCCGTCCTCGACTCCTACGGCTGCAGACAGACTTCGTCCGGACTCCTACGGGAGCCGGACTCCGCCGACAACTTCGACCTTAAGTAGACTCCGCCCGGACTCCTACGGGAGCCGGGCTCCATCCTCAACATCAACCGCTGGTAAGCCTCGTCCGGACTCCTACGGGAGCCGGACTTCACCTTTGACTTTAATTGCAGGAAGACTCCACCCAGACTCCTACGGGAGTCGAGCTTCGTCCTCAACTCCAACAGCTACAAGCCGACTTCATTCGGACTCCTACGAGAGCCGGACTCCACCGACAACTTCAACCGCAAGTAGACTCCGCCCGGACTCCTACGGGAGCCGGGCTCCGTCCTCAACATCAACCGCTGGTAAGCCTCGTCCGGACTCCTACGGGAGCCGGACTTCGCCTTTGACTTTAATTGCAGGAAGACTCCGCCCGGACTCCTACGAGAGCCGGGCTTCATCCTCAACTCCAGCAGCTACAAGCCGACTTCGTCCGGACTCCTACGGGAGCCGGACTCCGCCGACAACTTCAACCGCAAGTAGACTCCGCCCGGACTCCTACGGGAGCCGGGCTCCGTCCTCAACATCAACCGCTGGTAAGCCTCGTCCGGACTCCTACGGGAGCCGGACTTCGCCTTTGACTTTAATTGTAGGAAGACTCCGCCCGGACTCTTACGGGAGCCGGGCTTCGTCCGCAACTCCAACAGCTACAAGCCGACTTCGTCCGGACTCCTACGGGAGCCGGACTCCGCCGACAACTTCAACCGCAAGTAGACTCCGCCCGGTCTCCTACGGGAGCCGGGCTCCATCCTCAACATCAACCGCTGGTAAGCCTCGTCCGGACTCCTACGAGAGCTGGACTTCGCCTTTGACTTTAATTGCAGGAAGACTCCGCCCGGACTCCTACGGGAGTCGGGCTTCGTCCTCAACTCCAACAGCTACAAGCCGACTTCGTCTGGACTCCTACGGGAGCCGGACTCCACCGACAACTTCAACCGCAAGTAGACTCCACCCGAACTCCTACGGGAGCTGGGCTCCGTCCTCAACATCAACCGCTGGTAAGCCTCATCCGGACTCCTACGGGAGCCGGACTTCACCTTTAACTTTGATTGCAGGGAGACTCCACCCGGACTCCTACGAGAGCCGGGCTCCGTCCTCGACTCCAACGACTGCAGACAGACTTCGCCGGACTCCTACGGGAGTCGGACTTCGCCGACAACTTCGACCTCAAGTGGACTCCGTCCGGACTCCTACGGGAGCCGGGCTCCGTCCTCAGCGTCAACTGCTGGTAAGCCCCGTCCGGACTCCTACGGGAGCCAGACTTCACCTTTAGCTTTGATTGCAGGAAGACTCTGCCCAGACTCATACGGGAGCCGGGCTCCATCCTCGACTCCAACGGCGGAAGACAGACTTCGTCCGGACTCCTACGGGAGCCGGACTCCGCCGACAACTTCGACCTCAAGTGGACTCTGCCCGGACTCCTACGGGAGCCGGGCTCCGTCCTCAGCGTCAACTGCTGGTAAGCCCCGTCCGGACTCCTACAGGAGCCGGACTTCACCTTTAACTTTGATTGCAGGGAGACTCCACCCGGACTCCTACGAGAGCCGAGCTTCGTCCTTGTTGCCCAGCTATGCAACCCAAGAGGAGGGGTGAATTGGGTTTCTAAAAATTTTAAGCCCAACAAATAACTTATGAAGAACAAAATAATGGCTTTAAATCAATATTAATTACTTAAAGTAGTATTGCAAGGATATAATAAAGAAATAAGATAAAGCGATAAAGCACCCCACAAACACAAGGATTTATAGTGGTTCGGTGCTAACCTTGCACCTACATCCACTCCCCAAGATCCCACTTGAGAATTTCAATCCACTATCCTTTGTATTCAACCCGAATACAAAACGTCGGAAACTCTGACACTAGCTATCCCAAGCTAGAATACAAGACGTCGGAAACTCTGACCCTAGCTATCCCAAGCTAGAATACAAGACGTCGGAAACTCCGACCCTAGCTATCCCAAGCTAGAACACTTGTTTCTCGGGTACAAGCAAATCCAAAATACTCCGATTTTAGGTTCGGATCAACCTTTCCTTGTTTTGGAAATCCTCCAAAAATAAGAGCAAAAACTCACAAAGAGTAAGAATATTTAGAGCACAGATGAATACAATAACAGCTCCTTAAATGAGCAAATATAACAATAAAAGCTTTACTCAAATGAAGAACCCCTTTTTCAGATTTTCTCAAGATGAATGAACGGTTGAATGCTTGAGAAGAGGTTGATTGTTGATTGAAGATCTCTTGAAAGCTTTGAACGATCTCTAGATCAAGGTTGAAACGATAGGCGTGAAGAATTCTCTCCTTGAAAGATCTTCCTTTTCTCTTTCACAATCTCTCTGGTATATTGTGGATCCTCTCTCTTTTTCTCTATGGATATTTCGTTGATCTCAGGCTTTTTCTTGCAAATTTCGGATCCTCTCTTCTGTTCTTCTCTTTTTCCTCCTTTTTCTCTTTCATTTGATTTCACATTTGATCCGCTATTTAATCTGCAATTTCTTTCATCAAATTAAGCATTTTGTGGCATTAGAAGCAAGAGAAAATAATTTAGGCAGATAAAGAGCCGTTAGAGGATTTTTAGGAAGCATAAATGGCAATTAAAACGGGCAAAAAAATAGCCGTTGCTGACATTTCCCGTCGCAGGGGTCGACTCATGAGTCGACTCATGCTTCAAGGGTCGACTCATGAGTCGACCTCTGTTGCAAAAACCAGAGAATGCTTTTCTAGAATTTCTTGGTTCAAATTAGCAGGGGTCGACTCATGAGTCGACTCATGCCTTGTGGGTCGACTCATGAGTCGACTCACAGGTTGTGCCAAGCCAGAAAACTAGCGTGCCAAGGAGAATTTTTGCGTGCCAATCAGCTCACAGTGCCATGAGTTGACTCATGAGTCGACTCATGCACTTCAAACCTTCATAACTTCAAAAATATAAGTCCAAACACAATAAAATTTTCACCAATAGATTTCAAATCATTTGTTCTACCAAATGGTACTATCAAATCAGGATTTTAGTGAAATTATGATTTTGCCCTTGAAGAGCATAAGGACTTTTTTATTTTAAAATATTGTATCCCTTCAATCTGCTTTGTAATCATCAAAATCAATCTAGGAGCAACAATCTCCCCCTTTTTGATGATGATAAAATATATGAACAAAAATATTTATGTTAATGCATTAATTTCAAAAGAATCCATTATAGGTGTATATGCTTGAAAAGAGTATGATTCTTTTGGCATGTAATATAAATGCAAAAATAGTTTGTCCATTTTCTTAAAGATTTGAAAAGGGTATTAGATTATTTTGAGTTCAAGATATATCAGAGCAAGAGAAGATAAATAACTTTTTCTATGTATCAGAGCAAAAATAATTTTTACAATGATATCAGAAAAGATTTTATAATGTATCAGAGCAAGAAAATTTTTAATGTATCAGAGAAAATTTCATACAGTATCAGAGCAAATGTTATAATATATTAGAGAAATCTTCACACTGTATCGGATCAAATGTTATCATGTATCAGATCAAGTTGAAAGAAATTGTAGGATGTATCAGAGTAAAATAAATTTCTTATTGATGTATCAAGGTGAGTAAAATTTTAAAAGCAAGTTTGAATATCAGAGCTTATATATAAAAAATACTTATTTGCATTGTACTCATGATTTTGCTTTTGATGGATAACTTTTTGTTAAAGTTCTGTCTGATACCAAATTTTGATACCAAAATTTCTCAAAGTTTTGTTTAATCTTTCAATCCTTGTTTTTATCTAATTTCTCCAATATTTGTTTAATTTCTTCAATATTTTTTTCAATATTTATTTTAATTTAATTTCTCCCCCTTTTTCTCATAATTTAGGGTTTTGCTTTTTGTCTAATTTCAATTTTTGTTTAATTTTAATTTCTCCCCCTTTTTGACATCATCAAACATAGTTAACTCTTTCCTTTCTTTTTCTGAAATATTCTTTAATTTCTTCCTCTTTAGAGTTTTTCACAGATGTTTGCTCCCCCTTAATATAGCAATTATCAATAGCAAACAACAACAAGGAGAAGATAATATTTCAATAGATGTATCAGAGACCAAAATATAATCATTACAAAGAGGTAGAAATATAGGTAAAAGATGATTCCATTAATATTATAATTGTTTCAATACATAAAATTCAACCAGCTAAATGTCAATACATGGCCCCAAGGTATAGATCCTAGAACAAGATACTAACTCCTAAGATCTAGATAAGTCAATGGTCAGAGTCATCAGATATAGTATGAGAAGATGATGGATCAGAAGTGCGTCCTCTACCCCGTCTGCCTCTGCCACGAGTAGGAGAACGAGATGAACTGGGAGGCTGAGAACGCTGAGATACTAGGGCTGATACCATAAGTCTGATAGAATCAAGTACGTTCAGTGCTCTGGAAACAGATTGAAGTAGAGCAGTGAACTGGGTGGTAGCATGCTCACTCGATCCTCTGATCTCTTTCCTCAGTAGCTCATATCCACCTTCTAATGCTCCTCTGAGCCTTCCAGCCTCTGCAGTGAGATCTGTGACCTCAATAGTAGACTTCTGTGGCTGGAGATGGGCCAATGCAAGAACTT
This sequence comes from Elaeis guineensis, assembly GCF_000442705.2. Classification (NCBI taxonomy): domain Eukaryota; kingdom Viridiplantae; phylum Streptophyta; class Magnoliopsida; order Arecales; family Arecaceae; genus Elaeis; species Elaeis guineensis. The sequence continues at coordinate 20,814,139 of NC_025997.2, forward strand.
GCCCCTGCAAGTCAAGAACTCTGCCAGTAAGTCTCCAGACTGTATCCTCAAGCTGCTGTATCCTGACGGACTGATCTGAAATCATCTGAAATACAGTGGAGATGTGGGGAGTAATGGTCTGATCAGAAGAAGTAGCTCCAGGTGCAAAAGAAGTACTACTCCACTGGCTAAACAATAAAGAAGCCACACGCTGTGAAATATGCTCGATCTGATCGTCAGCCAGTCTGAACTCTGAATGAGGTGCTCTGCTCTCTGGCTGATACACTGGTGTGGGCATCCTAGTAAACTCAGAAGGGCCAGCCTCAGTATCAGGAATGAACTGGGTATCTGGTGAAGCTGCCCTGAAATCATGTACAGGAGAAGATGGACCTTCTTCTTCTACTCTGCCTTCAGTTCTGTCTTCAGCTCTTTCCTCAGCTCTCTCCTCAGCTCTTTCTTCTGAGCCCTTGATCCAACCACCAACAGTCTTTGTAATTCCCATTCGGTGCAGGCTGTGTTGGTTGAAAGTGTCCACATGTGAGAGCTTGGTAGGTGTCTCCCCCTCACAGCTAACTCCAAACCTCCTAAATACTCTAGTAAGGGCCATACCATAAGGCAAGTGTGCCTTGGATCTGTTCAAAGTTTCTCTCATGGCCTCTATCATAAGTGCAGGGAGATTTAGGGGGGTCTGAGTGATGATATGAAACATGACACATACATCTCTGCCAGATAGTAAGTCATGTCTACCACTCTTAGGAAAGAATAGTTTTGTCACAATCTGATGCAGGACCCTCATCTCAATGGACAGTAGCTTTGCTTCCAATCTGTTTAAACTTCCTGAAAAATCTTCTCCTAAGATAATTCTGATCCCTTCTTCTTTAATTGGGAGTTCCATATATGAGTATCCTTCACTAGGCAACTGAAGTATCTCTCCCAATATCCTAGAATCCAAACAGATGTCAATCCCCTTTACAGTTGAAGTCACAGACCCGTTTCCATAATTTAGGTTCTGGTAGAACTCTCTGACTAGATCAACATAGGTGACTTCCTTAAGAGAGCAATAAAGTTCCCATCCTTGATTTTTGATCTTGGTAGCAAAAGTAAAGCCTTCTTTCTCAAAGAACCGAAAATCTATATTTTTCCCGGTTTCTACTTTTCTATCAGAAAGAAGATTTACACTGGGGCTTATGGAGGATTGAGAGGGACCTTGAGCAGGTACTGAAACTGGATTGGGAACAGTGGAAGACTGAGCATGCCTTTTCTTTCGGACAATTTCCTCAGGCTCTCGAATTGATTTTCTCCTTTGGGGAAGTTTCATCTTTGGAGCCATATCCAATAAAGTAGCAGACAAGAAGACTTGAATTCAGTGGAGGAGGGATCACAAAAGAGTAAAGAAGAATTTTGGTGGAGAAAAGAAGTGGATTTTGAATGAACGGTGAAGTTCTAGGGCACGTTCCACCCGCGCCTATCACTGCGAGAAAGCACAGAAAAGTTCTTTTCAAGGAGGCAATTTTTGGTGGAGAGAAGGAGAGAGAATTGCCTCAGAATTGATCCTTGGATTTGGAGCAAAAAGAGTTGGAGAGGATGACTTTCGGAAGGAAGACGACGAGAAGATGAGTCGTCTCATAAACAGGGTTTCCCGTTTTAAAAACAATGAACCCGATGGAAGTTGGTGGGATTTACAAGTTTGCCATTGAGTCGACTCATGGGGGTCGACTCATGAAGTTCAGAAAATCAGAAAAAATACAAATAAATTCCAGAAAAATTCAAAATTTTGGGAGAAGGAGTTTAGCTCTAAGATGAGCTTTTAGAATGAAAAACTTGAGCTTTTGGGACCAAGAAAGGTGTTGGAAATTGAGCTCTTAGGAAATTTTGACCATAAATCATTGGAATTTGAAAATTAATTCAGGCAAATGGATCAAGAATTCCTAGATTTCTCCTAATTTCACAGAATCTATCCTCACTAAGGGCCTTTGTAAAGATATCAGCTAATTGATTTTCGGTGCAAACATATTCAAGAATTATATTTTTGTTTTGAACATGTTCTCTTATGAAGTGATGTCTTATTTCAATATGTTTGGATCTTGAGTGTTGAATAGGATTTTTAGATAGATTTATGGCACTTGTGTTGTCACATCTTATTGGTGTTTCATTAAGTTTAATTTCAAGGTCTTCGAGTTATTGCTTAATCCACAAGATTTGAGCACAACAACTTCCGGCTGCAATGTATTCGGCCTCAGCCGTAGACAGTGCTACCGAATTTTGTTTCTTGCTAAACCATGAGATTAGGTTAACTCCAAGAAATTGACAAGTTCCACTTGTGCTTTTTCTATCTAATTTACATCCAGCAAAATCAGCATCAGAATATCCTAACAAATTAATTTGTGAGTCCTTAGAGTACCATAACCCTATAGTTTGTGTACCATTTAAGTATCTAAGGATTCTTTTAACAGCATTCAAATGAGATTCCTTAGGATTAGATTGATATCTTGCACATAAGCAAACACTAAACATGATATCAGGCCTACTTGCAGTTAGATATAATAATGAGCCAATCATACCTCTGTAGTATTTTAAGTCTACGCTTTTACCTTCATCATCCTTGTCAAGCTTACTTGAGGGACTCATTGGTGTGCCAATAGGTTTGCAGTTCTCCATTCCAAATCTTTTGAGTAGTTCCTTGGTGTACTTGCTTTGGGTGATGGAGATTCCCTCTTTTGATTGTTTGATTTGGAGTCCGAGAAAGAACGTGAGTTCTCCCATCATGCTCATCTCGAACTCTCCCTGCATAAGCTTAGCAAAGTCTTGACAAAGAGATTCATTAGTAGACCCAAAAATTATGTCATCAACGTAAATTTGTATAATTAGCATATCATTTTGGTTTCTTCTAATAAATAGGGTTGTGTCTACATTGCCTCTTGAGAAACCATTATTTAGTAGAAATTTGCTTAGCCTTTCATACCATGCTCTAGGTGCTTGTTTTAGACCATATAAAGCTTTATTTAATCTAAAGACATGATTGGGAAAAGCATGATTTTCAAATCCAGGGGGTTGTTCTACATATACTTCTTCAGAAATATATCCATTTAAAAATGCACTTTTAACATCCATTTGAAATAGTTTGAATTTCATAAAGCAAGCATAAGCAAGTAGAAGTCTAATGGCTTCTAATCTAGCAACAGGTGCAAAAGTTTCATCAAAATCAATTCCTTCTTCTTGATTATATCCCTTAGCAACCAGTCTTGCTTTATTTCTAATTACATTTCCATGCTCATCTAACTTGTTTCTAAAGACCCATTTTGTGCCAATTATTGAATAATCTTTAGGTCTTTTCACTAAGGTCCAAACATTATTTCTTTCAAATTGACTGAGTTCTTCTTGCATAGCATTAATCCAGTTATGATCATTTTCAGCTTCTTCAAAAGTTTTAGGTTCAAGTTGAGATACAAAAGCACAATGATTAAGTACATCTCTAAGTGAAGAACGTGTTTTTACCCCATGCATAGGATCACCGATAATTAATTCCTTAGGGTGGTTGTGAACATACCTCCATTCCTTGGGTAAGTCATTTGTACCTTGAGGTTGTTCTTGAATTTCTTCACCTTTCTCATTTTGTTCATCTTCTTGATCCTTGTCTTCTGGAGTTGCTGAATCTTTCAGAGTGATCTCCTTCATACCTTCTATTAGTGGATCTGCATCATCAACACCCTCATTCTTCCTTGAAGGAGGATCGTTAGATTCATCAAAGACAACATGTATGGACTCCTCAACTACTAAGGTTCTTTTGTTGAACACTCTAAATGCTTTACTAGTGGAGGAGTAACCTAGAAGGATTGCTTCATCTGATTTTGCATCAAATTTACCAAGTTTTTCTTTGCCATTATTTAATACAAAACATCGGCAACCAAAAATATGAAAATAGGCAATATTTGGTTTTCTTCCTTTCCAAAGTTCATAGGGGGTTTTCTTTAAAAATTGTCTTATTAAAGCACGATTTAAAATGTAACAAGCTGTGTTAATAGCTTCCGCCCAAAAATATTTTGGAAGGTTGCTTTCACAGAGCATGGTACGGGCCATTTCTTCTAAGGTTCTATTTTTCCTTTCAACTACCCCATTCTGTTGGGGTGTCCTAGGAGCAGAAAAGTTGTGGCCAATTTCATTTTCATCACAAAAATTTTCAAAGTCATGATTTTCAAATTCTGTTCCATGATCACTTCTAATATTTTGAATTGAAAACCCTTTTTCATTAGTGACTTTTCGATGAAATTTCGTGAAAATTTGAAAAGTTTCATTTTTGTGAGCTAAAAAGAAAACCCAAGTAAAACAAGAGTAATCATCAATTATTACAAATCCATATCGTTTTCCTCCTAGACTAGTGGTTTTAGTTGGTCCAAATAAATCCATATGTAAGAGCTCTAAAGGTCTAGAAGTTGAAATAGTGTTTTTGGATTTAAATGATACTCTAGTTTGTTTACTTAATTGGCATGCATCACAAATTCTATCCTTTTCAAAATTCAATTTTGGCAAACCGAGAACTAAATCCTTTTTGATTAATTTTGAAAGAGAATGCATGCTAATATGTGCAAGTCTACGATGCCACAGCCAACTAGTCTCATTTATTTTAGCATTTAAGGAAACTAGGCATTGCATGTCTAATTTAGTTAAATCATTCAAGTCTACCATATAAACATTGCCATGCCTATGTCCTATAAATTTAATTCCATCGTTAATAGGACTCGTCACAATGCATACAGTTGATTCAAAACTTACTTTATACCCTTTATCACAGAATTGACTAATGTTGAGTAAGTTATGCTTTAAACCTTTAACAAGTAAAACATTCTCAATGTATTTGAAGGGAGTGATACCAATGTTACCTATCCCGATGATCTTTCCTTTGCCATTATCTCCAAAGGTGACCATCCCTCCATCCTTAGCATCAAGCGTGATGAATTGTGATTCATCACCAGTCATGTATCTCGAGCATCCGCTGTCAAGATACCATTTCCTGTTTCCTTCTTGGGATGCTAGACACACCTGCAAGCACAGATCAAGTTTCTGTCTTAGGTACCCAAGCTTTCTTGGGTCCTTTCAGGTTAGTCAGAATGGTTCCTTTTGGAACCCATATTTTCTTTGTGTTTGCATATTTGTTAATAAGACATGTGTATGATTTATGTCCTATTCTTCCACATTTAAAACAAGTAATATTTGTAGGCTTTTTGCTTGAATAATTTGCATAAATATCCTTCAAAAATTTTGTTTCTTTAGGGGTTTATAACCAAGTCCAGCCTTATCATATATAGCTTTCTGATTATCAAGGATCATATTTAGCTTGTTTGAACTTAAGGTGAACTTATCTACTATAGATTTCAGCCTGTTAATTTCATCCTTAAAGTTTTGATTTTCTTGAATCAATGTGAATTTTTCAATTGAAAGAATTTCAGCTTGTTTCACTAAGGACTGATTTTCCAATTTCAGCTCTTTGTTTTTCTTCCCTAGTTTCTTTAATTCATCAATTGAATCATAGAAAGCTTCATGCAATTCTTCAAAAGTAAATTCACTAGTGGATTCAGAAGTTACCTCATTTTCATGTGCCATCAGGCACAGATTGGCTTGTTGGGTTGAGGTTTCCTCGTCGGAGCTTGAGTCATCACTCGCACTCCAGGTCGCCATCATTGCCTTCTTTTTGAATTTCTTTGGACCTTTCTTCAATTGAGGACATTCGGATCTGAAATGTCCTGGCTTCTTGCACTCGTAGCATATAGGGGTTTGATCTTTCTCCTTTTCTATGCTTTGATTCCCTTTTGTAAATTTCTTTCTCATCTCCTGTTTCCTTTTTCTTAGAAACTTTTTGAATTTCAAGTGGAGGATGTGTATAGACTTCAAAAAGCTGAATAAGGCTTGTCCAAAGGACAGCTACCCCCTTCCCAGAATCGACCAACTGGTGGACGCTACCTCAGGCCATGAGCTCCTCACTTTTATGGATACATTCTCCGGCTATAATCAGATTAGAATGGCATCGGAAGATGAAGAAAAGACAGCTTTCATCACTAATCGCGGCCTTTACTGCTACAGGGTCATGCCATTCGGCCTCAAGAACGCGGGCGCAACCTACCAACGGCTGGTGAACAAAATCTTCAAAGAGCAGATCGGTCGAAACATGAAGGTCTACGTGGACGATATGCTTGTAAAAAGCAGGTCTTCCAGAAATCATGTCGCCGACCTCGAGGAAACCTTCGACGCTCTTCGAAAGTATAGAATGAAGCTGAACCCAACCAAATGCACTTTTGGGGTAACCTCATAAAGTCGAAGGCCCGGTTCCTTTTAGACCGGATGGGGGGAGAGGTCTTACAACGCCCATATGTGCCCCCACAGCCCTGTTAGGGATAGGAGGAGAACCTCGCCCTAACTTGAGCAAAGTCGAAGGCCCGGTTCCTTTTAGACCGGATGGGGGAAGAGGCCTTACAACGCCCATATGTGCCCCCACAGCCCTGTTAGGGACAGGAGGAGAACCTCGCCCTAACTTGAGCAAAGTCGAAGGCCCGGTTCCTTTTAGACCGGATGGGGGGAGAGGCCTTACAATGCCCATATGTGCCCCCACAGCCCTGTTAGGGACAGGAGGAGAACCTCATCCTAACTTGAGCAAAGTCGAAGGCCCGGTTCCTTTTAGACCGGATGGGGGGAGAGGCCTTACAACGCCCATATGTGCCCCCACAGCCCTGTTAGGGATAGGAGGAGAACCTCGCCCTAACTTGAGCAAAGTCGAAGGCCCGGTTCCTTTTAGACCGGATGGAGGGAGAGGCCTTACAACACCCATATGTGCCCCCACAGCCCTGTTAGGGACAGGAGGAGAACCTCACCCTAACTTGAGCAAAGTCGGAGGCCCGATTCCTTTTAGACCGGATGGGGGGAGAGGCCTTACAACGCCCATATGTGCCCCCACAGCCCTGTTAGGGACAGGAGGAGAACCTCGCCCTAACTTGAACAAAGTCGAAGGCCCGGTTCTTTTAGACCGGATAAGGGGAGAGGCCCTGCAACGCCCATATGCGGCCCCCAGGAGAAAAATCTTGTCCTAGCTTAAGCAACTCCGACCGGTAGTAAACCCAGCCCGGACTCCTACGGGAGCCGGGCTCCATCGCCGACATCAACTACAGGACAACCCCACCCGGACTCCTACGGGAGCCGGGCTCCGCTGACAACAGCAACTGCCAATAAGCCTTGTCCGGACTCCTGCGAGAGCCAGACTTTCCCTGTGACTTTGATTGTAGGAAGACTTCGCCCTGACTCCTACGGGAGCTGGGCTCTGTCCACGACACCAAGGAAGGCTCCGCCCGGACTCCTACGAGAGCCGGGCTCCGTCCACAACTCCAACTTCAAGAGGGATTCTCCGTTCGGACTCCCACGGGAGCCGAACTTAGCTTCGACTTCAGCAGAGAAAAAACTCCAAGCGAAAAAGGAATGCAATGGATTGCAACAGTGACGATTGGAAAACAAACAGCGCCCGAGAGGCTCGGATCCCCAAATTCAAGCCCTGAGAGGGATCCCGGACCCGAATGGCCCCAAGCGAACCTGCAGCCATTGGCAGAATGACAACCAAATATCTTCGAACGGCATAAAAGTCGAAAAGGAGCTCGGCAAATAACAACCCTACACGAATAAAAGAGGTCGCCGACGACCTTAGGACGACGTGAAAAGATAAGAAGAAAAGAAGGAAGAAAGAGAAAAGAGAAACGAAGAAGTTCGACAGACAACTATTTGATGCAGACAAGGTAACAAAATAAATCTCCTTTTCATTTAATAAGATATGCGTTACAAGACCCGGTGGGTCGGAAAAAAAAAAGAAAAAGAGATATACATCATCGCAAGCCTCGCGAGCACGGCCTCAGGAGCACGGCTTGGAAAGGATATACCAGAGGCCGCTTCAAGCTACGAACTCCTCTTCCCGTCTCTGTCCTTCTCTGCTGCGTTCTCCGGTGCGTGTAATGGACCTATCGGCTCTCGTCCCGTCTCGCTTCGCTCCATCTCCGAAGTCCCAACCCTAGGAGGAAAAGGGTGGGATAGGTGCCCGGGGGCGGTAAAGGCAACGGCAGCAGTGACGAAGACCTGTTTCAAGAAGAGTCGGAGTCACATTGGAGGCATTGGTGATGTCAAGGATTTGCTCCACCTCCGAATGCTCCGCGATAGCTGCCACCCAAAATGTTCCGGCAAGGTCGGCATGCGCTACTTCCACCGTCCCCACAACAAGTTCCACTGCCCCACCGTCGACGCTGACCGCTTCTGGTCCCTCGACCCCGACGGCATCAAGGATCCCGCCACAGCTTGTGACGACAGCTCTGCCCTCTTGACCGGTATCACCCCGCCTTGCTACTCCAAAATTCTCGGGCAGAATAACCTTACCGGCGGCCCCCGTTATTAAACCCCTGTTGTTGAAGGAATTCTTCCTTGAGCCTCCTTTGAAACGGCGGGGATCCTCACCGGCCACTGTTCTCCTCCTCACCTTCCTCCAGGCCCAAGACATCCCTTCAAGGAGGGCCTCCGGGGTAGAAGACATGGTGTGGGGACCCTCAGAGAAGAAGTGGGGGGCTGAAGAAGACAAGGACTGGTGCGAGAGAAGTAGCTGAGTAACTAGGCTCTCTGGCGAAAGAAAAGTACCGTCCTATCGACAGGATGAAGCTACAAAGGGAGATTAGGGGGTTTAAATAGCCGACGGATCCTAGCGCAGTTATGGCGGCGGGTGTTCCTGGGCCAACTGGTGCGTGCCACGTGTCCCGCATGTCCCCCTCACCTCTATCGAGGGTTGACCATTCATGAATTTCCGTAGCACGACGCTTGAGATCGCGTTCCGACGGAGGTTCCGAAAAGACTCTTCATGTCGCCTTCACCGAAAAACGGGCTCTGACGTGCGCACATTTAATGCCAAAATATCTGGAGGCGGCAGTGCGCAGGATTCGAAGGGACGGTTTCGGCTGTGCCCATCTCTCTCTCTGTACTTCTTTCGTTTGAAATTCAAACTCGAAAGTAGGGGGACTGGTGTTGGGTATAAAATACCCACAGCCGAAGTCCTCAGCAGAATCGACTACATGACAACTCCGTCCGGGCTCCAAAGGGAGCCGGGCTCCGTCACCGACAATTTCAACAGCGAGCAGACTCCGCCCGGACTCCTACGGGAGCCGGGCTTCATCCTCAACTCCAACAGCTACAAGCCGACTTCATCCAGACTCCTACGGGAGCCGGACTCCGCCGACAACTTCAACCGCAAGTAGACTCCGCCCGGACTCCTACGAGAGCCGGGCTCCATCCTCAACATCAACCGCTGGTAAGCCTCGTCCGGACTCCTACGGGAGCCGGACTTCACCTTTGACTTTAATTGCAGGAAGACTCCGCCCGGACTCCTACGGGAGTCGGGCTTCGTCCTCAACTCCAACAGCTACAAGCCGACTTCGTCCGGACTCCTACGGGAGCCGGACGCCACCGACAACTTCAACCGCAAGTAGACTCCGCCCGGACTCCTACGGGAGCCGGGCTCCGTCCTCAACATCAACTGCTGGTAATCCTCGTCCGGACTCCTACGGGAGCCGGACTTCGCCTTTGACTTTAATTGCAGGAAGACTCTGCCCGGACTCCTACGGGAGTCGGGCTTCGTCCTCAACTCCAACAGCTACAAGCCGACTTCGTCTGGACTCCTACGGGAGCCAGACTCCACCGACAACTCCAACCGCAAGTAGACTCCGCTCGGACTCCTACGGGAGCCGGGCTCCGTCCTCAACATCAACTGCTGGTAAGCCTCGTCCGGACTCCTACGGGAGTCGGACTTCACCTTTCACTTTAATTGCAGGAAGACTCCGCCCGGACTCCTACGGGAGCCGGGCTTCGTCCTCAACTCCAACAGCTACAAGCCGACTTCGTCCGGACTCCTACGGGAGCCGGACTCCGCCGACAACTTCGACCTCAAGTAGACTCCGCCCAGACTCCTACGGGAGCCGGGCTCCGTCCTCAACATCAACCGCTGGTAAGCCTCATCCGGACTGCAACGGGAGCCGGACTTCGCCTTTGAGTTTAATTGCTGGAAGACTCCGCCCGGACTCCTACGGGAGTCGGACTTCGTCCTCAACTCCAACAGCTACAAGCCGACTTCGTCCGGACTCCTACAGGAGCCGAACTCCGCCGACAACTTCAACCGCAAGTAGACTCCGCCCGGACTCCTACGGGAGCCGGGCTACGTCCTCAACATCAACCGCTGGTAAGCCTCGTCCGGACTCCTACGGGAGCCGGACTTCGCCTTTGACTCTAATTGCAGGAAGACTCCGCCCGGACTCCTACGGGAGCCGGGCTTCGTCCTCAACTCCAACAGCTACAAGCCGACTTCGTCCGGACTCCTACGGGAGCCGGACTCCGTCGACAACTTCAACCGCAAGTAGATCCACCCGGACCCCTACGGGAGCCAGGCTCCGTCCTCAACATCAACCGCTGGTAAGCCTCGTCCGGACTCCTACGGGAGCCGAACTTCGCCTTTGACTTTAATTGCAGGAAGACTCCACCCGGACTCCTACGGGAGCCGGGCTTCGTCCTCAACTCCAACAGCTACAAGCCAACTTCGTCCGGACTCCTACGGGAGCCGGACTCCTCCGACAACTTCAACCGCAAGTCGACTCCGCCCGGACTCCTACGGGAGCCGGGCTCCATCCTCAACATCAACCGCTGGTAAGCCTCGTCCGGACTCCTACGGGAGCCGGACTCCGCCTTTGACTTTAATTGCAGGAAGACTCCGCCCGGATTCCGACGGGAGCCGGGCTTCGTCCTCAACTCCAACAGCTACAAGCCGACTTCGTTCGGACTCCTACGGGAGCCGGACTCCACCGATGTTGCCCAGCTATGCAACCCAAGAGGGGGGGGTGAATTGGGTTTCTAAAAATTTTAGACTTGATTAATTACTTATGATGAATAAGAGAAAGATTTTAATTCAATATTAATTACCTAAAGCAGTATTGCAAGGATATAATAAAGAAATAAGATAAAGCGATAAAGCACACCACAAACACAAGAATTTATAGTGGTTCGGTGCCAACCTTGCACCTACATCCACTCTCCAAGCTCCTACTTGGGAATTTCAATCCACTATACTTGTATTCAATCCGAATACAAAACGTCGGAAACTCCGACACTAGCTATCCCAAGCTAGATCACTTGATTCCCGGGTACAAGTAAACCCAAAACACTCCGATTTCAGGTTCGGATCAACCTTTCCTTGTTTTGAAAATCCTCCAAAAACAAGAACAAAAAAAAACTCACAAAGAGTAAGAAAATTTAGAGCACAGATTAATACAATAACAGCTCCTTAAATGAGCAAATATAACAATAAAAACTTTACTCAAATGAAGAACCCTTTTTCGGATTTTCTCAAGGTGGATGAACACTTGAACGAATGCTTGAGAATAGGTTGTTTGTTGATTGAAGATCTCTTGAAAGCTTTGAAAGATCTCTGGATCAAGTTTGAACAATAGGCTTGAAAGATCCTCTCTTTGAATGCTCTTGCTTTTCTCTTTCACAATCTCTCTTGTATATTGTGGATCCTCTCTCTTTTTCTTTTTGGATATTTCGTTGATCTCAGGCTTTTTCGTGCAGATTTCGGATCCTCTCTTGTGTCTTTGATCTCACGTTTGATCTGCTATTTAATCTGCAATTTCTTTCACCATTTTAAGCATTTTACAGCATTAGAAGCAAGAGAAAATAATTTAGGCAGATAAAGAGCTGTTAGAGCAATTTTAGGAAGCATAAAAGGCAATTAAAATGGGCAAAAAAATAGCCGTTGCTGACATTTTCCATCGCAGGGGTCGACTCATGAGTCGACTCATGCTACAGGAGTCGACTCATGAGTCGACTTCTGTTGCACAGACCAGACAGTCTTGATTTCTGGATTTTTTGGCTCAAATCAGCAGAGGTCGACTCATGAGTCGACTCATGTCTTGTGGGTCGACTCATGAGTCGACTCACAGGTCATGCCAAGCCAAAAATCCAGCATGCCTTGGGAATTTTTTGCGTGCCAGTCAGCTCATAGTGCCATGAGTTGACTCATGAGTCGACTCATGCACTTCAAACCTTCATAACTTCGAAAATATAAGTCCAAAAATAATGAAATTTTCACCAATAGTTTTCAAATCATTTGTTCTATCAAATAATACTATCAAATCAGGATTTTAGTGAAATTACGATTTTGCCCTTGAAGAGCATAAGGACTTTTTTAATTTAAAATTGTTTGTATCCCTTCAATCTGCTTTGTAATCATCAAAATATGAAAATATGCAATATTTGATTTTCTTCCTTTCCAAAGTTCATAGGGGGTTTTCTTTAAAAATTATCTAATTAAAGCACGATTTAAAATGTAACATGCTGTGTTAATAGCTTCTGCCCAAAAATATCTTGGAAGGTTGCTTTCACAAAGCATGGTACGGGCCATTTCTTCTAAGGTTCTGTTTTTCCTTTCAACTACCCCATTTTGTTGGGGTGTCCTAGGAGCAGAGAAGTTATGGCCTATTCCATTTTCATCACAAAAATTTTCAAAATCTTGATTTTTAAATTCAGTTCTATGATCACTTCTAATATTTTGAATTGAAAACCCTTTTTCATTAGTGACTTTTCGGTGAAATTTAGTGAAAATCTGAAAAGTTTTATTTTTGTGTGTCAAGAAGAAAACCCAAGTAAAACGAGAGTAATCATCTATTATTACAAATCCGTATCGTTTTCCTCCTAGACTAGTGGTTCTAGTTGGTCCAAATAAGTCCATATGTAAGAGCTCTAAGGGTCTAGAAGTTGAAACAGTATTTTTGGATTTAAATGAAACTCTAGTTTGTTTACCTAATTGGCATGCATCACAAATTCTATCCTTTTCAAAATTTAATTTTGGCAAACCGAGAACTAAGTCTTTCTTAATTAATTTTGAAAGAGAATGCATGCTAATATGTGCAAGTCTACGATGCCACAGCTAACTAGTCTCATTGATTTTAGCATTCAAGGATACTAGGCATTGCATGTCTAATTTGGCTAAGTCATTCAAATCTACCATATAAACATTGCCATGCCTATGCCCTATAAATTTAATGCCATCGTTAATAGGACTAGTCACAATGCAAACAGATGATTCAAAAACTACTTTATACCCTTTATCACAGAATTGACTAATGCTAAGTAAGTTATGCTTTAAACTTTTAACTAATAAAATATTCTCAATGTATTTGGAGAGAGTGATACCAATGTTACCTATCCCGATGATCTTTCCTTTGCCATTATCTCCAAAGGTGACCATCCCTCCATCCTTAGCATCAAGCGTGATGAATTGTGATTCATCACCAGTCATGTGTCTCGAGCATCCACTGTCAAGATACCATTTCCTGTTTCCTTCTTGGGATGCTAGACACACCTGCAAGCAAAGGTCAAGTTTCTGTCTTAGGTACCCAAGCTTTCTTGGGTCCTTTTGGGTTAGTCAAAATGGTTCCTTTTGGAACCCATATTTTCTTTGTGTTTGCATATTTGTTAATAAGACATGTGTATGATTTATGTCCTATCCTACCACAGTTGAAACATGTAATATTTGTAGACTTGTTGCTTGAATAATTTATATAAATATCCTTCAGAAATTTTTGTTTCTTCAGAGGTTTATAGCCAAGTCCAGCCTTATCATATATAGCTTTCTGATTATCAAGAATCATATTTAGTTTGTTTGAACTTAAGGTGAACTTATCTACTATAGATTTCAGCTTGTTAATTTCATCCTTTAAGTTTTGATTTTCTTGAATCAAGGTGAATTTTTCAATTGACAGGTTTTCAGCTTGTTTCACTAAGGACTGATTTTCCAATTTCAGTTCTTTGTTTTTCTTCCCTAGTTTCTTTAATTCATCAATTGAATCATAGAATGCTTCATGCAATTCTTCAAATATGAATTCACTAGTGGATTCAGAAGTTACCTCATTTTCATGTGCCATCAGGCACAGGTTGGCTTGTTCTGTTGAGGTTTCCTCGTCGGAGCTTGAGTCATCACTCGCACTCCAAGTCGCCATCATTGCTTTCTTTTTGAACTTTTTGTTGCCTTTCTTCAGTTGTGGACATTCGGATCTGAAATGTCCCGATTTCTTGCACTCGTAGCATGTAAGGGGTTGATCTTTCTCTTTTTCTTTGCTTTGTTTCCCTTTTGTGAATTTCTTTCTCATCCCTTGTTTCCTTTTTCTTAGAAACTTCTTAAATTT